>NC_060069.1:616428-924642 GCF_922984935.1 Meles meles
GGCAGCTGGGGCCGGGCCAGCCCCGAAAGCCGGGCCCGGGCCCGGGCCTGCTTGCTCAGCCTTCCGTTGCCAGGGGCCTGAGCCTGCGGGCCTCCCCATGGGGAACCCTGAGTCCCGCGCCACGAGTCCCCCGACCGTCCCGGCGACAAGGGCACCTTTCGAGGCTTCGTCCTAGCCGCGGAGTGAGAGACCAGTCCGTTTCCCCACAGAGGCCAGCCCCCTCCAGGGGCGCCCCGGCCGCCCGCCACGGCCGAGGCGGACGCCCGGCCACGGCGCCTCCATCCACTCTGCTCGGGGAAAACTCCCCGGCGCCGCGGCTGCCGGCCGCGCCCCATCGTCGCGGCTCGTTTTCCGGGTGGCCGCGACATGCCCCGAGCGAGAAAGGGCCCTGCTCCACGCGGAACTGGGCGCTGACCAGGGCTGCCCAACGCCGGCCAATTCTCACGAGCGTTCTGCCCAAATCGATCCCGATTTGGGCAGAACGCTCGTGAGAATTGGCCGGAAAACGCCCGGCGAACACACTTCGGGCACCACAGGGCCGCAGGGCGGCCCCCCCCGGGGCCCTGTCCGGGATCGCGTGTCGTCGCGTTCCAGCACCGCCAGGAGGAGCTCCGGGAGGCGTGCCGCTGGGAGGCCGACGCCTCCCACTCCTCAGCCTCTGGGGGTCCCCTCCCTGGCGCCGGGAGCTGGGGCCGGGCCAGCCCCGAAAGCCGGGCCCGGGCCCGGGCCTGCTTGCTCAGCCTTCCGTTGCCAGGGGCCTGAGCCTGGGGGCCTCCCCATGGGGAACCCTGAGTCCCGCGCCACGAGTCCCCCGACCGTCCCGGCGACAACGGCACCTTTCGCGGCTTCGTCCTAGCCGCGGAGCGAGAGACCAGTCCGTTTCCCCACAGAGGCCAGCCCCCTCCAGGGACGCCCCGGCCGCCCGCCACGGCAGAGGCGGACGCCCGGCCACGGCGCCTCCATCCACTCTGCTCGGGGAAAACTCCCCGGCGCCGCGGCTGCCGGCCGCGCCCCATCGTCGCGGCTCGTTTTCCGTGTGGCCGCGATATGCCCCGAGCGAGAAAGGGCCCTGCTCCACGCGGAACTGGGCGCTGACCAGGGCTGCCCAACGCCGGCCAATTCTCACGAGCGTTCTGCCCAAATCGATCCCGATTTGGGCAGAACGCTCGTGAGAATTGGCCGGAAAACGCCCGGCGAACACACTTCGGGCACCACAGGGCCGCAGGGCGGCACCCCCGGGGCCCTGTCCGGGATCGCGTGTCGTCGCGTTCCGGCACCGCCAGGAGGAGCTCCGGGAGGCGTGCCGCGGGGAGGCCGACGCCTCCCGCTCCTCAGCCTCCGGGGGTCTCCTCCCTGGCGCCGGCAGCTGGGGCCGGGCCAGCCCCGAAAGCCGGGCCCGGGCCCGGGCCTGCTTGCTCAGCCTTCCGTTGCCAGGGGCCTGAGCCTGGGGGCCTCCGCATGGGGAACACTGAGTCCCGCGCCACGAGTCCCCCGACCGTCCCGGCGACAACGGCACCTTTCGCGGCTTCGTCCTAGCCGCAGAGTGAGAGACCAGTCCGTTTCCCCACAGAGGCCAGCCCCCTCCAGGGGCGACCCGGCCGCCGGCCACGGCGGAGGCGGACGCCCGGCCACGGCGCCTCCATCCACTCTGCTCGGGGAAAACTCCCCGGCGCCGCGGCTGCCGGCCGCACCCCATCGTCGCGGCTCGTTTTCCGGGTAGCCGCGACATGCCCCGAGCGAGAAAGGGCCCTGCTCCACGCGGAACTGGGCGCTGACCAGGGCTGCCCAACGCCGGCCAATTCTCACGAGCGTTCTGCAGAACGCTCGTGAGAATTGGCCGGAAAACGCCCGGCGAACACACTTCGGGCACCACAGGGCCGCAGGGCGGCCCCCCCCGGGGCCCTGTCCGGGATCGCGTGTCGTCGCGTTCCGGCACCGCCAGGAGGAGCTCCGGGAGGCGTGCCGCGGGGAGGCCGACGCCTCCCGCTCCTCAGCCTCCGGGGGTCCCCTCGCTGGCGCCGGCAGCAGGGGCCGGGCCAGCCCCGAAAGCCGGGCCCGGGCCCGGGCCTGCTTGCTCAGCCTTCCGTTGCCAGGGGCCTGAGCCTGCGCGCCTCTCCATGGGGAACCCTGAGTCCCGCGCCACGAGTCCCCCGACCGTCCTGGCGACAACGGCACCTTTCGCGGCTTCGTCCTAGCCGCGGAGTGAGAGACCAGTCCGTTTCCCCACAGAGGCCTGCCCCCTCCAGGGGCGCCCCGGCCGCCCGCCACGGAGGAGGCGGACGCCCGGCCAGGGCGCCTCCATCCACTCTGCTCGGGGAAAACTCCCCGGCGCCGCGGCTGCCGGCCGCGCCCCATCGTCGCGGCTCGTTTTCCGGGCGGCCGCGACATGCCCCGAGCGAGAAAGGGCCCTGCTCCACGCGGAACTGGGCGCTGACCAGGGCTGCCCAACGCCGGCCAATTCTCACGAGCGTTCTGCCCAAATCGGGATCGATTTGGGCAGAACGCTCGTGAGAATTGGCCGGAAAACGCCGGCGAACACACTTCGGGCACCACAGGGCCGCAGGGCGGCCCCCCCCCGGGGCCCGGTCCGGGATCGCGTGTCGTCGCGTTCCGGCACCGCCAGGAGGAGCTCCGGGAGGCGTGCCGCGGGGAGGCCGACGCCTCCCGCTCCTCAGCCTCCGGGGGTCCCCTCCCTGGCGCCGGCAGCTGGGGCCGGGCCAGCCCCGAAATCCGGGCCCGGGCCCGGGCCTGCTTGCTCAGCCTTCCGTTGCCAGGGGCCTGAGCCTGGGGGCCTCCCCATGGGGAACCCTGAGTCCCGCGCCACGAGTCCCCCGACCGTCCCGGCCACAACGGCACCTTTCTCGGCTTCGTCCTAGCCGCGGAGTGAGAGACCAGTCCGTTTCCCCACAGAGGCCAGCCCCCTCCAGGGGCGCCCCGGCCGCCCGCCACGGCGGAGGCGGACGCCCGGCCACGGCGCCTCCATCCACTCTGCTCGGGGAAAACTCCCCGGCGCCGCGGCTGCCGGCCGCGCCCCATCGTCGCGGCTCGTTTTCCGGGTAGCCGCGACATGCCCCGAGCGAGAAAGGGCCCTGCTCCACGCGGAACTGGGCGCTGACCAGGGCTGCCCAACGCCGGCCAATTCTCACGAGCGTTCTGCCCAAATCGATCCCGATTTGGGCAGAACGCTCGTGAGAATTGGCCGGAAAACGCCCGGCGAACACACTTCGGGCACCACAGGGCCGCAGGGCGGCCCCCCCCGGGGCCCTGTCCGGGATCGCGTGTCGTCGCGTTCCGGCACCGCTAGGAGGAGCTCCGGGAGGCGTGCCGCGGGGAGGCCGACGCCTCCCGCTCCTCAGCCTCCGGGGGTCCCTTCCCTGGCGCCGGCAGCTGGGGCCGGGCCAGCCCCGAAAGCCGGGCCCGGGCCCGGGTCTGCTTGCTCAGCCTTCCGTTGCCAGGGGCCTGAGCCTGCGGGCCTCCCCATGGGGAACCCTGAGTCCCGGGCCACGAGTCCCCCGACCGTCCCGGCCACAACGGCATCTTTCGCGGCTTCGTCCTAGCCGCGGAGTGAGAGACCAGTCCGTTTCCCCACAGAGGCCAGCCCCCTCCAGGGGCGCCCCGGCCGCCCGCCACGGCGGAGGAGGACGCCCGGCCACGGCGCCTCCATCCACTCTGCTCGGAGAAAACTCCCCGGCGCCGCGGCTGCCGGCCGCGCCCCATCGTCGCGGCTCGTTTTCCGGGCGGCCGCGACATGCCCCGAGCGAGAAAGGGCCCTGCTCCACGCGGAACTGGGCGCTGATCAGGGCTGCCCAACGCCGGCCAATTCTCACGAGCGTTCTGCCCAAATCGATCCCGATTAGGGCAGAACGCTCGTGAGAATTGGCCGGAAAACGCCCGGCGAACACACTTCGGGCACCACAGGGCCGCAGGGCGGCCCCCCTCGGGGCCCTGTCCGGGACCGCGTGTCGTCGCGTTCCGGCACCGCCAGGAGGAGCTCCGGGAGGCTTGCCGCGGGGAGGCCGACGCCTCCCGCTCCTCAGCCTCCGGGGGTCCCCTCCCTGGCGCCGGCAGCTGGGGCCGGGCCAGCCCCGAAAGCCGGGCCCGGGCCCGGGCCTGCTTGCTCAGCCTTCCGTTGCCAGGGGCCTGAGCCTGGGGGCCTCCCCATGGGGAACCCTGAGTCCCGCGCCACGAGTCCCACGATCGTCCCGGCGACAACGGCACCTTTCGCGGCTTCGTCCTAGCCGCAGAGTGAGAGACCAGTCCGTTTCCCCACAGAGGCCAGCCACCTCCAGGGGCGCCCCGGTCGCCCGCCACGGCGGAAGCAGACGCCCGGCCACGGCGCCTCCATCCACTCTGCTCGGGGAAAACTCCCCGGCGCCGCGACTGCCGGCCGCGCCCCATCGTCATGGCTCGTTTTCCGGGCGGCCGCGACATGCCCCGAGCGAGAAAGGGCCCTGCTCCACGCGGAACTGGGCGCTGACCAGGGCTGCCCAACGCCGGCCAATTTTCACGAGCGTTCTGCCCAAATCGATCCCGATTTGGGCAGAAGGCTCGTGAGAATTGGCCGGAAAACGCCCGGCGAACACACTTCGGGCACCACAGGGCCGCAGGGCGGCCCCCCCCGGGGCCCTGTCCGGGATCGCGTGTCGTCGCGTTCCGGCACCGCCAGGAGGAGCTCCGGGAGGCGTGCCGCGGGGAGTCCGACGCCTCCCGCTCCTCAGCCTCCGGGGGTCCCCTCCCTGGCGCCGGGAGCTGGGGCCGGGCCATCCCCGAAAGCCGGGCCCGGGCCCGGGCCTGCTTGCTCAGCCTTCCGTTGCCAGGGGCCTGAGCCTGGGGGCCTCCTCATGGGGAACCCTGAGTCCCGCGCCACGAGTCCCCCGACCGTCCCGGCCACAACGGCATCTTTCGCGGCTTCGTCCTAGCCGCGGAGTGAGAGACCAGTCCGTTTCCCCACAGAGGCCAGCCCCCTCCAGGGGCGCCCCGGCCGCCCGCCACGGCGGAGGCGGACGCCCGGCCACGGCGCCTCCATCCACTCTGCTCGGGGAAAACTCCCCGGCGCCGCGGCTGCCGGCCGCGCCCCATCGTCGCGGCTCGTTTTCCGGGTGGCCGCGCCATGCCCCGAGCTAGAAAGGGCCCTGCTGCACGCGGAACAGGGCGCTGACCAGGGCTGCCCAACGCTGGCCAATTCTCACGAGCGTTCTGCCCAAATCGATCCCGATTTGGGCAGAAAGCTCGTGAGAACTGGCCGGAAAACGCCCGGCGAACACACTTCGGGCACCACAGGGCCGCAGGGCGGCCCCCCCCGTGGCCCTGTCCGGGATCGCGGGTCGTCGCGTTCCGGCACCTCCAGGAGGAGCTCCGGGAGACGTGCCCCGGGGAGGCCGACGCCTCCCGCTCCTCAGCCTCCGGGTGTCCCCTCCCTGGCGCCGGCAGCTGGGGCCGGGCCAGCCCCGAAACCTGGGCCCGGGCCCGGGCCTGCTTGCTCAGCCTTCCGTTGCCAGGGGCCTGAGCCTGGGGGCCTCCCCATGGGGAAACCTGAGTCCCGCGCCACGAGTCCCCCGTCCGTCCCGGCGACAACGGCACCTTTCGCGGCTTCGTCCTAGCCGCGGAGTGAGAGACCAGTCCGTTTCCCCACAGACGCCAGCCCCCTCCAGGGGCGCCCCGGCCGCCCGCCACGGCGGAGGCGGACGCCCGGCCACGGCGCCTCCATCCACTCTGCTCGGGGGAAAACTCCCCGGCGCCGCGGCTGCCGGCCGCGCCCCATCGTCGCGGCTCGTTTTCCGGGTGGCCGCGCCATGCCCCGAGCGAGAAGGGCCCTGCTGCACGCGGAACTGGGCGCTGACCAGGGCTGCCCAACGCCGGCCAATTCTCACGAGCGTTCTGCCCAAATCGATCCCGATTTGGGCAGAACGCTCGTGAGAATTGGCTGGAAAACGCCCGGCGAACACACTTCGGGCACCACAGGGCCGCAGGGCGGCCCCCCCAGGGGCCCTGTCCGGGATCGCCTGTCGTCGCGTACCGGCACCGCCAGGAGGAGCTCCGGGAGGCGTGCCCCGGGGAGGCCGACGCCTCCCGCTCCTCAGCCTCCGGGGGTCCCCTCCCTGGCACCGGCAGCTGGGGCCGGGCCAGCCCCGAAAGCCGGGTCCGGGCCCGGGCCTGCTTGCTCAGCCTTCCGTTGCCAGGGGCCTGACCTTACGGGCATCCCCATGGGGAACCCTGAGTCCCGCGCCACGAGTCCCCCGACCGTCCCGGCGACAACGGCACCTTTCGTGGCTTCGTCCTTGCCGCGGAGTGAGAGACCAGTCCGTTTCCCCACAGAGTCCAGCCCCCTCGAGGGGCACCCCGGCCGCCCACCACGGCGGAGGCGGACGCCCGGCCACGGCGCCTCCATCCACTTTGCTTGGGGAAAACTGCCCGGCGCCGCGGCTGCCGGCCGCTTCCCATCGTCGCGGCTCGTTTTCTGGGTGGCCGCGCCATGCCCCGAGCGAGTAGGGCTCTGCTGCACGCGGAACTGGGCGCTGACCAGGGCTGCCCAACGCCGGCCAATTCTCACGAGCGTTCTGCCCAAATCGATCCCGATTTGGGCAGAACGCTCGTGAGAATTGGCCGGAAAACGCCCGGCGAACACACTTCGGGCACCACAGGGCCGCAGGGCGCCCCCCCCGGGGCCCTGTCCGGATTCGCGGGTCGTCACGGTCCGGCACCTCCAGTAGGAGCTCCGGGAGGCGTGCCCCGAGGAGGCCGACGCCTCCCGGTCCTCAGCCTCCGGGGGTCCCCTCCCTGGCGCCGGCAGCTGGGGCCGGGCCAGCCCCGAAAGCCGGGCCCTGGCCCGGGCCTGCTTGCTCAGCCTTCCGTTGCCAGGGGCCTGAGCCTGGGGGCCTCCCCATGGGGAACCCTGAGTCCCGAGCCACAAGTCCCCCGACCGTCCCGGCGACAACGGCACCTTTCGCGGCTTCGTCCTAGCCGCGCAGTGAGAGACCAGTCCGTTTCCCCACAGAGGCCAGCCCCCTCCAGGGGCGCCCCGGCCGCCAACCACGGCGGAGGCGGACGCCAGGCCACGGCGCCTCATCCACTCTGCTCGGGGAATACTCCCCGGCGCTGCGGCTGCCGGCCACGCCCCATCGTCGCGGCTCGTTTTCCCGGTGGCCGCGCCATGCCCCGAGCGAGAAGGGCCCTGCTGCACGCGGAACTGGGCGCTGACCAGGGCTGCCCAACGCCGGCCAATTCTCACGAGCGTTCTGCCCAAATCGATCCCGATTTGGGCAGAACGCTCGTGAGAATTGGCCGGAAAACGCCCGGCGAACACACTTCGGGCACCACTGGGCCGCAGTGCGGCCCCCCCCGGGGCCCTGTCCGGGATCGCGGGTCGTCGCGTTCCGGCACCGCCAGGAGGAGCTCCGGGACGCGTGCCCCGGGGAGGCCGACGCCTCCCGCTCCTCAGCCTCCGGGGGTCCCCTCCCTGGCGCCGGCAGCTGGGGCCGGGCCAGGCCGAAAGCCGGGCCCGGGCCCGGGCCTGCTTGCTCAGCCTTCCGTTGCCAGGGGCCTGAGCCTGGGGGCCTCACCATGGGGAACCCTTAGTCCCGCGCCACGAGTCCCCCGACCGTCCCGGCGACAACGGCACCTTTCGCGGCTTCGTCATAGCCGCGGAGTGAGAGACCAGTCCGTTTCCCCACAGAGGCCAGCCCCCTCCAGGGGCGCCCCGGCCGCCCGCCACGGCGGAGGCGGACGCCCGGCCACGGCGCCTCCATCCACTCTGCTCGGGGAAAACTGCCCGGCGCCGCGGCTGCCGGCCGCGCCCCATCGTCGCGGCTCGTTTTCTGGGTGGCCGCGCCATGCCCCGAGCGAGAAAGGGCCCTGCTGCACGCGGAACTGGGCGCTGACCAGGGCTGCCCAACGCCGGCCAATTCTCACGAGCGTTCTGCCCAAATCGATCCCGATTTGGGCAGAACGCTCGTGAGAATTGGCCGGAAAACGCCCGGCGAACACACTTCGGGCACCACAGGGCGGCAGGGCGGCCCCCCCCGGGGCCCTGTCCGGGATCGCGGGTCGTCGCGTTCCGGCACCTCCAGGAAGAGCTCCGGGAGGCGTGCCCCGGGGAGGCCGACGCCTCCCGCTCCTCAGCCTCCGGGGGTCCCCTCCCTGGCGCCGGCAGCTGGGGCCGGGCCAGCCCGAAAGCCGGGCCCGGGCCCGGGCCTGCTTGCTCAGCCTTCCGTTGCCAGGGGCCTGAGCCTGGGGGCCTCCCCATGGGGAACCCTGAGTCCCGCGCCACGAGTCTCCCGACCGTCCCAGCGACAACGGCACCTTTCGCGGCTTCGTCCTAGCCGCGGAGTGAGAGACTAGTCCGTTTCCCCACAGAGGCCAGCCCCCTCCAGGGGCACCACGGCCGCCCGCCACGGCGGAGGCGGACGCCCGGCCACGGCGCCTCCATCCACTCTGCTCGGGGAAAACTGCCCGGCGCCGCGGCTGCCGGCCGCGCCCCATCGTCGCGGCTCGTTTTCTGGGTGGCCGCGCCATGCCCCGAGCGAGAAAGGGCCCTGCTGCACGCGGAACTGGGCGCTGACCAGGGCTGCCCAACGCCGGCCAATTCTCACGAGCGTTCTGCCCAAATCGATCCCGATTTGGGCAGAACGCTCGTGAGAATTGGCCGGAAAACGCCCGGCGAACAGACTTTGGGCACCACAGGGCCGCAGGGCGGCCCCCCCCGGGGCCCTGTCCGGGATCGCGGGTCGTCGCGTTCCGGCACCTCCAGGAAGAGCTCCGGGAGGCGTGCCCCGGGGAGGCCGACGCCTCCCGCTCCTCAGCCTCCGGGGGTCCCCTCCCTGGCGCCGGCAGCTGGGGCCGGGCCAGCCCCGAAAGCCGGGCCCGGGCCCGGGCCTGCTTGCTCAGCCTTCCGTTGCCAGGGGCCTGAGCCTGGGGGCCTCCCCATGGGGAACCCTGAGTCCCGCGCCACGAGTCCCCCGACCGTCCCGGCGACAACGGCACCTTTCGCGGCTTCGTCC
Source organism: Meles meles (assembly GCF_922984935.1). Taxonomy (NCBI): domain Eukaryota; kingdom Metazoa; phylum Chordata; class Mammalia; order Carnivora; family Mustelidae; genus Meles; species Meles meles. The sequence continues at coordinate 625,425 of NC_060069.1, forward strand.
TAGCCGCGGAGAGAGAGACCAGTCCGTTTCCCCACAGAGGCCAGTCCCCTCCAGGGGCGCCCCGGCCGCCCGCCACGGCGGAGGCGGACGCCAGGCCAAGGCGCCTCCATCCACTCTGCTCGGGGAAAACTCACCGGCGCCGCTGCTGCCGGCCGCGCCCCATCGTCGCGGCTCGTTTTCCGGGTGGCCGCGCCATGCCCCGAGCTAGAAAGGGCCCTGCTGCACGCGGAACTGGGCGCTGACCAGGGCTGCCCAACGCTGGCCAATTCTCACGAGCGTTCTGCCCAAATCGATCCCGATTTGGGCAGAAAGCTCGTGAGAATTGGCCGGAAAACGCCCGGCGAACACACTTCGGGCACCACAGGGCCGCAGGGCGGCCCCCCCCGGGGCCCTGTCCGGGATCGCGGGTCGTCGCGGTCCGGCACCTCCAGGAGGAGCTCCGGGAGGCGTGCCCCGGGGAGGCCGACGCCTCCCGCTCCTCAGCCTCCGGGGGTCCCCTCCCTGGCGCCGGCAGCTGGGGCCGGGCCAGCCCCGAAAGTCGGGCCCGGGCCCGGGACTGCTTGCTCAGCCTTCCGTTGCCAGGGGCCTGAGCCTGCGGGCCTCCCCATGGGGAACCCTGAGTCCCGCGCCACGAGTCCCCCGACCGTCCCGGCGACAACGGCACCTTTCGCGGCTTCGTCCTAGCCGCGGAGTGAGAGACCAGTCCGTTTCCCCACAGAGGCCAGCCCCCTCCAGGGGCGCCCCGGCCGCCCGCCACGGCCGAGGCGGACGCCCGGCCACGGCGCCTCCATCCACTCTGCTCGGGGAAAACTCCCCGGCGCCGCGGCTGCCGGCCGCGCCCCATCGTCGCGGCTCGTTTTCCGGGCGGCCGCGACATGCCCCGAGCGAGAAAGGGCCCTGCTCCACGCGGAACTGGGCGCTGACCAGGGCTGCCCAACGCCGGCCAATTCTCACGAGCGTTCTGCCCAAATCGATCCCGATTTGGGCAGAACGCTCGTGAGAATTGGCCGGAAAACGGCCGGCGAACACACTTCGGGCACCACAGGGCCGCAGGGCGGCCCCCCCCGGGGCCCTGTCCGGGATCGCGTGTCGTCGCGTTCCGGCACCGCCAGGAGGAGCTCCGGGAGGCGTGCCGCGGGGAGGCCGACGCCTCCCGCTCCTCAGCCTCCGGGGGTCTCCTCCCTGGCGCCGGCAGCTGGGGCCGGGCCAGCCCCGAAAGCCGGGCCCGGGCCCGGGCCTGCTTGCTCAGCCTTCCGTTGCCAGGGGCCTGAGCCTGGGGGCCTCCGCATGGGGAACACTGAGTCCCGCGCCACGAGTCCCCCGACCGTCCCGGCGACAACGGCACCTTTCGCGGCTTCGTCCTAGCCGCAGAGTGAGAGACCAGTCCGTTTCCCCACAGAGGCCAGCCCCCTCCAGGGGCGACCCGGCCGCCGGCCACGGCGGAGGCGGACGCCCGGCCACGGCGCCTCCATCCACTCTGCTCGGGGAAAAATCCCCGGCGCCGCGGCTGCCGGCCGCGCCCCATCGTCGCGGCTCATTTTCCGGGTGGCCGCGACATGCCCCGAGCGAGAAAGGGCCCTGCTCCACGCGGAACTGGGCGCTGACCAGGGCTGCCCAACGCCGGCCAATTCTCACGAGCGTTCTGCAGAACGCTCGTGAGAATTGGCCGGAAAACGCCCGGCGAACACACTTCGGGCACCACAGGGCCGCAGGGCGGCCCCCCCCGGGGCCCTGTCCGGGATCGCGTGTCGTCGCGTTCCGGCACCGCCAGGAGGAACTCCGGGAGGCGTGCCGCGGGGAGGCCGACGCCTCCCGCTCCTCAGCCTCCGGGGGTCCCTTCCCTGGCGCCGGCAGCTGGGGCCGGGCCAGCCCCGAAAGCCGGGCCCGGGCCCGGGTCTGCTTGCTCAGCCTACCGTTGCCAGGGGCCTGAGCCTGCGGGCCTCCCCATGGGGAACCCTGAGTCCCGCGCCACGAGTCCCCCGACCGTCCCGGCCACAACGGCATCTTTCGCGGCTTCGTCCTAGCCGCGGAGTGAGAGACCAGTCCGTTTCCCCACAGAGGCCAGCCCCCTCCAGGGGCGCCCCGGCCGCCCGCCACGGCGGAGGCGGACGCCCGGCCACGGCGCCTCCATCCACTCTGCTCGGAGAAAACTCCCCGGCGCCGCGGCTGCCGGCCGCGCCCCATCGTCGCGGCTCGTTTTCCGGGCGGCCGCGACATGCCCCGAGCGAGAAAGGGCCCTGCTCCACGCGGAACTGGGCGCTGATCAGGGCTGCCCAAAGCCGGCCAATTCTCACGAGCGTTCTGCCCAAATCGATCCCGATTTGGGCAGAACGCTCGTGAGAATTGGCCGGAAAACGCCCGGCGAACACACTTCGGGCACCACAGGGCCGCAGGGCGGCCCCCCTCGGGGCCCTGTCCGGGACCGCGTGTCGTCGCGTTCCGGCACCGCCAGGAGGAGCTCCGGGAGGCTTGCCGCGGGGAGGCCGACGCCTCCCGCTCCTCAGCCTCCGGGGGTCCCCTCCCTGGCGCCGGCAGCTGGGGCCGGGCCAGCCCCGAAAGCCGGGCCCGGGCCCGGGCCTGCTTGCTCAGCCTTCCGTTGCCAGGGGCCTGAGCCTGGGGGCCTCCCCATGGGGAACCCTGAGTCCCGCGCCACGAGTCCCACGATCGTCCCGGCGACAACGGCACCTTTCGCGGCTTCGTCCTAGCCGCGGAGTGAGAGACCAGTCCGTTTCCCCACAGAGGCCAGCCCCCTCCAGGGGCGCCCCGGCCGCCCGCCACGGCGGAGGCGGACGCCCGGCCACGGCGCCTCCATCCACTCTGCTCGGAGAAAACTCCCCGGCGCCGCGGCTGCCGGCCGCGCCCCATCGTCGCGGCTCGTTTTCCGGGCGGCCGCGACATGCCCCGAGCGAGAAAGGGCCCTGCTCCACGCGGAACTGGGCGCTGACCAGGGCTGCCCAACGCCGGCCAATTTTCACGAGCGTTCTGCCCAAATCGATCCCGATTTGGGCAGAAGGCTCGTGAGAATTGGCCGGAAAACGCCCGGCGAACACACATCGGGCACCACAGGGCCGCAGGGCGGCCCCCCCCGGGGCCCTGTCCGGGATCGCGTGTCGTCGCGTTCCGGCACCGCCAGGAGGAGCTCCGGGAGGCGTGCCGCGGGGAGGCCGACGCCTCCCGCTCCTCAGCCTCCGGGGGTCCCCTCCCTGGCGCCGGGAGCTGGGGCCGGGCCATCCCCGAAAGCCGGGCCCGGGCCCGGGCCTGCTTGCTCAGCCTTCCGTTGCCAGGGGCCTGAGCCTGGGGGCCTCCTCATGGGGAACCCTGAGTCCCGCCCCACGAGTCCTCCGACCGTCCCGGCCACAACGGCATCTTTCGCGGCTTCGTCCTAGCCGCGGAGTGAGAGACCAGTCCGTTTCCCCACAGAGGCCAGCCCCCTCCAGGGGCGCCCCGGCCGCCCGCCACGGCGGAGGCGGACGCCCGGCCACGGCGCCTCCATCCACTCTGCTCGGGGAAAACTCCCCGGCGCCGCGGCTGCCGGCCGCGCCCCATCGTCGCGGCTCATTTTCCGGGTGGCCGCGACATACCCCGAGAGAGAAAGGGCCCTGCCCCATGCGGAACTGGGCGCTGACCAGGGCTGCCCAACGCAGGCCAATTCTCACGAGCGTTCTGCACGATTTGGGCAGAACGCTCGTGAGAATTGGCCGGAAAACGCCCGGCGAACACACTTCGGGCACCACAGGGCCGCAGGGCGGCCCCCCCCGGGGCCCTGTCCGGGATCGCGTGTCGTCGCGTTCCGGCACCGCCAGGAGGAGCTCCGGGAGGCGTGCCGCGGGGAGGCCGACGCCTCCCGCTCCTCAGCCTCCGGGGGTCCCATCCCTGGCGCCGGCAGCTGGGGCCGCGCCATCCCCGAAAGCCGGGCCCCGGCCCGGGCCTGCTTGCTCAGCCTTCCGTTGCCAGGGGCCTGAGCCTGGGGGCCTCCTCATGGGGAACCCTGTGTCCCACGCCACGAGTCCCCCGACTGTCCCGGCCACAACGGCATCTTTCACGGCTTCGTCCTAGCCGCGAAGTGAGAGACCAGTCCGTTTCCCCACAGAGGCCAGCCCCCTCAAGGGGCGCCCCGGCCGCCCGCCACGGCGGAGGCGGACGCCCGGCCACGGCGCCTCCATCCACTCTGCTCGGAGAAAACTCCCCGGCGCCGCGGCTGCCGGCCGCGCCCCATCGTCGCGGCTCGTTTTCCGGGCGGCCGCGACATGCCCCGAGCGAGAAAGGGCCCTGCTCCACGCGGAACTGGGCGCTGATCAGGGCTGCCCAACGCCGGCCAATTCTCACGAGCGTTCTGCCCAAATCGATCCCGATTTGGGCAGAACGCTCGTGAGAATTGGCCGGAAAACGCCCGGCGAACACACTTCGGGCACCACAGGGCCGCAGGGCGGCCCCGCTCGGGGCCCTGTCCGGGACCGCGTGTCGTCGCGTTCCGGCACCGCCAGGAGGAGCTCCGGGAGGCTTGCCGCGGGGAGGCCGACGCCTCCCGCTCCTCAGCCTCCGGGGGTCCCCTCCCTGGCGCCGGCAGCTGGGGCCGGGCCAGCCCCGAAAGCCGGGCCCGGGCCCGGGCCTGCTTGCTCAGCCTTCCGTTGCCAGGGGCCTGAGCCTGGGGGCCTCCCCATGGGGAACCCTGAGTCCCGCGCCACGAGTCCCCCGACCGTCCCGGCCACAACGGCACCTTTCGCGGCTTCGTCCTAGCCGCGGAGTGAGAGACCAGTCCGTTTCCCCACAGAGGCCAGCCCCCTCCAGAGGCGCCCCGGCCGCCAGCCACGGCGGAGGCGGACGCCCGGCCACGGCGCCTCCATCCACTCTGCTCGGGGAAAACTCCCCGGCGCCGCGGCTGCCGGCCGCGCCCCATCGTCGCGGCTCTTTTTCCGGGTGGCCGCGACATGCCCCGAGGGAGAAAGGGCCCTGTTCCACGCGGAACTGGGCGCTGACCAGGGCTGCCCAACGCCGGCCAATTCTCACGAGCGTTCTGCCCAAATCGATCCCGATTTGTGCAGAACGCTCGTGAGAATTGGCCGGAAAACGCCCGGCGAACACACTTCGGGCACCACAGGGCCGCAGGGCGGCCCCCCCCGGGGCCCTGTCCGGGATCGCGTGTCGTCGCGTTCCGGCACCGCCAGGAGGAGCTCCGGGAGGCGTGCCGCGGGGAGGCCGACGCCTCCCGCTCCTCAGCCTCCGGGGGTCTCCTCCCTGGCGCCGGCAGCTGGGGCCGGGCCAGCCCCGAAAGCCGGGCCCGGCCCGGGCCTGCTTGCTCAGCCTTCCGTTGCCAGGGGCCTGAGCCTGGGGGCCTCCGCATGGGGAACACTGAGTCCCGCGCCACGAGTCCCCCGACCGTCCCGGCGACAACGGCACCTTTCGCGGCTTCGTCCTAGCCGCAGAGTGAGAGACCAGTCCGTTTCCCCACAGAGGCCAGCCCCCTCCAGGGGCGACCCGGCCGCCGGCCACGGCGGAGGCGGACGCCCGGCCACGGCGCCTCCATCCACTCTGCTCGGGGAAAACACCCCGGCGCCGCGGCTGCCGGCCGCGCCCCATCGTCGCGGCTCGTTTTCCGGGTAGCCGCGACATGCCCCGAGCGAGAAAGGGCCCTGCTCCACGCGGAACTGGGCGCTGACCAGGGCTGCCCAACGCCGGCCAATTCTCACGAGCGTTCTGCCCAATTCGGGATCGATTTGGGCAGAACGCTCGTGAGAATTGGCTGGAAAACGCCCGGCGAACACACTTCGGGCACCACAGGGCCGCAGGGCGGCCCCCCCCGGGGCCCTGTCCGGGACCGCGTGTCGTCGCGTTCCGGCACCGCCAGGAGGAGCTCCGGGAGGCGTGCCGCGGGGAGGCCGATGCCTCCCGCTCCTCAGCCTCCGGGGGTCCCCTCCCTGGCGCCGGCAGCTTGGGCCGGGCCAGCCCCAAAAGCCGGGCCCGGGCCCGGGCCTGCTTGCTCAGCCTTCCGTTGCCAGGGGCCTGAGCCTGGGCGCCTCCCCATGGGGAACCCTGAGTCCCGCGCCACGAGTCCCCCGACCGTCCCGGCCACAACGGCACCTTTCGCGGCTTCGTCCTAGCCGCGGAGTGAGAGACCAGTCCGTTTCCCCACAGAGGCCAGCCCCCTCCAGGGGCGCCCCGGCCGCCAGCCACGGCGGAGGCGGACGCCCGGCCACGGAACCTCCATCCACTCTGCTCGGGGAAAAATCCCCGGCGCCGCGGCTGCCGGCCGCGCCCCATCGTCGCGGCTCATTTTCCGGGTGGCCGCGACATGCCCCGAGCGAGAAAGGGCCCTGCTCCACGCGGAACTGGGCGCTGACCAGGGCTGCCCAACGCCGGCCAATTCTCACGAGCGTTCTGCAGAACGCTCGTGAGAATTGGCCGGAAAACGCCCGGCGAACACACTTCGGGCACCACAGGGCCGCAGGGCGGCCCCCCCCGGGGCCCTGTCCGGGATCGCGTGTCGTCGCGTTCCGGCACCGCCAGGAGGAGCTCCGGGAGGCGTGCCGCGGGGAGGCCGACGCCTCCCGCTCCTCAGCCTCCGGGGGTCCCCTCGCTGGCGCCGGCAGCAGGGGCCGGGCCAGCCCCGAAAGCCGGGCCCGGGCCCGGGCCTGCTTGCTCAGCCTTCCGTTGCCAGGGGCCTGAGCCTGCGGGCCTCTCCATGGGGAACACTGAGTCCCGCGCCACGAGTCCCCCGACCGTCCTGGCGACAACGGCACCTTTCGCGGCTTCGTCCTAGCCGCGGAGTGAGAGACCAGTCCGTTTCCCCACAGAGGCCTGCCCCCTCCAGGGGCGCCCCGGCCGCCCGCCACGGAGGAGGCGGACGCCCGGCCACGGCGCCTCCATCCACTCTGCTCGGGGAAAACTCCCCGGCGCCGCGGCTGCCGGCCGCGCCCCATCGTCGCGGCTCGTTTTCCGGGCGGCCGCGACATGCCCCGAGCGAGAAAGGGCCCTGCTCCACGCGGAACTGGGCGCTGACCAGGGCTGCCCAACGCCGGCCAATTCTCACGAGCGTTCTGCCCAAATCGATCCCGATTTGGGCAGAACGCTCGTGAGAATTGGCCGGAAAACGCCCGGCGAACACACTTCGGGCACCACAGGGCCGCAGGGCGGCCCCCCCCGGGGCCCTGTCCGGGATCGCGTGTCGTCGCGTTCCGGCACCGCCAGGAGGAGCTCCGGGAGGCGTGCCGTGGGGAGGCCGACGCCTCCCGCTCCTCAGCCTCCGGGGGTCCCTTCCCTGGCGCCGGCAGCTGGGGCCGGGCCAGCCCCGAAAGCCGGGCCCGGGCCCGGGTCTGCTTGCTCAGCCTTCCGTTGCCAGGGGCCAGAGCCTGCGGGCCTCCCCATGGGGAACCCTGAGTCCCGCGCCACGAGTCCCCCGACCGTCCCGGCCACAACGGCATCTTTCGCGGCTTCGTCCTAGCCGCGGAGTGAGAGACCAGTCCGTTTCCCCACAGAGGCCAGCCCCCTCCAGGGGCGCCCCGGCCGCCCGCCACGGCGGAGGCGGACGCCCGGCCACGGCGCCTCCATCCACTCTGCTCGGAGAAAACTCCCCGGCGCCGCGGCTGCCGGCCGCGCCCCATCGTCGCGGCTCGTTTTCCGGGCGGCCGCGACATGCCCCGAGCGAGAAAGGGCCCTGCTCCACGCGGAACTGGGCGCTGATCAGGGCTGCCCAACGCCGGCCAATTCTCACGAGCGTTCTGCCCAAATCGATCCCGATTTGGGCAGAACGCTCGTGAGAATTGGCCGGAAAACGCCCGGCGAACACACTTCGGGCACCACAGTGCGGCAGGGCGGCCCCCCCCGGGGCCCTGTCCGGGATCGCGGGTCGTCGCGTTCCGGCACCTCCAGGAGGAGCTCCGGGAGGCGTGCCCCGGGGAGGCCGACGCCTCCCGCTCCTCAGCCTCCGGGGGTCCCCTCCCTGGCGCCGGCAGCTGGGGCCGGGCCAGCCCCGAAAGCCGGGCCCGGGCCCTGGCCTGCTTGCTCAGCCTTCCGTTGCCAGGGGCCTGAGCCTGGGGGCCTCCCCATGGGGAACCCTGAGTCAGCGCCACGAGTCTCCCGACCGTCCCAGCGACAACGGCACCTTTCGCAGCTTCGTCCTAGCCGCGGAGTGAGAGACTAGTCCGTTTCCCCACAGAGGCCAGCCCCCTCCAGGGGCACCACGGCCGCCCGCCACGGCGGAGGCGGACGCCCGGCCACGGCGCCTCCATCCACTCTGCTCGGGGAAAACTGCCCGGCGCCGCGGCTGCTGGCCGCGCCCCATCGTCGCGGCTCGTTTTCCGGGTGGCCGCGCCATGCCCCGAGCTAGAAAGGGCCCTGCTGCACGCGGAACAGGGCGCTGACCAGGGCTGCCCAACGCTGGCCAATTCTCACGAGCGTTCTGCCCAAATCGATCCCGATTTGGGCAGAAAGCTCGTGAGAACTGGCCGGAAAACGCCCGGCGAACACACTTCGGGCACCACAGGGCCGCAGGGCGGCCCCCCCCGGGGCCCTGTCCGGGATCGCGTGTCGTCGCGTTCCGGCACCGCCAGGAGGAGCTCCGGGAGGCGTGCCGCGGGGAGGCCGACGCCTCCCGCTCCTCAGCCTCCGGGGGTCTCCTCCCTGGCGCCGGCAGCTGGGGCCGGGCCAGCCCCGAAAGCCGGGCCCGGCCCGGGCCTGCTTGCTCAGCCTTCCGTTGCCAGGGGCCTGAGCCTGGGGGCCTCCGCATGGGGAACACTGAGTCCCGCGCCACGAGTCCCCCGACCGTCCCGGCGACAACGGCACCTTTCGCGGCTTCGTCCTAGCCGCAGAGTGAGAGACCAGTCCGTTTCCCCACAGAGGCCAGCCCCCTCCAGGGGCGACCCGGCCGCCGGCCACGGCGGAGGCGGACGCCCGGCCACGGCGCCTCCATCCACTCTGCTCGGGGAAAACTCCCCGGCGCCGCGGCTGCCGGCCGCGCCCCATCGTCGCGGCTCGTTTTCCGGGTAGCCGCGACATGCCCCGAGCGAGAAAGGGCCCTGCTCCACGCGGAACTGGGCGCTGACCAGGGCTGCCCAACGCCGGCCAATTCTCACGAGCGTTCTGCCCAAATCGGGATCGATTTGGGCAGAACGCTCGTGAGAATTGGCTGGAAAACGCCCGGCGAACACACTTCGGGCACCACAGGGCCGCAGGGCGGCCCCCCCCGGGGCCCTGTCCGGGACCGCGTGTCGTCGCGTTCCGGCACCGCCAGGAGGAGCTCCGGGAGGCGTGCCGCGGGGAGGCCGATGCCTCCCGCTCCTCAGCCTCCGGGGGTCCCCTCCCTGGCGCCGGCAGCTTGGGCCGGGCCAGCCCCAAAAGCCGGGCCCGGGCCCGGGCCTGCTTGCTCAGCCTTCCGTTGCCAGGGGCCTGAGCCTGGGCGCCTCCCCATGGGGAACCCTGAGTCCCGCGCCACGAGTCCCCCGACCGTCCCGGCCACAACGGCACCTTTCGCGGCTTCGTCCTAGCCGCGGAGTGAGAGACCAGTCCGTTTCCCCACAGAGGCCAGCCCCCTCCAGGGGCGCCCCGGCCGCCAGCCACGGCGGAGGCGGACGCCCGGCCACGGCGCCTCCATCCACTCTGCTCGGGGAAAACTCCCCGGCGCCGCGGCTGCCGGCCGCGCCCCATCGTCGCGGCTCGTTTTCCGGGTAGCCGCGACATGCCCCGAGCGAGAAAGGGCCCTGCTCCACGCGGAACTGGGCGCTGACCAGGGCTGCCCAACGCCGGCCAATTCTCACGAGCGTTCTGCCCAAATCGATCCCGATTTGGGCAGAACGCTCGTGAGAATTGGCCGGAAAACGCCCGGCGAACACACTTCGGGCACCACAGGGCCGCAGGGCGGCCCCCCCCGGGGCCCTGTCCGGGATCGCGTGTCGTCGCGTTCCGGCACCGCCAGGAGGAGCTCCGGGAGGCGTGCCGCGGGGAGGCCGACGCCTCCCGCTCCTCAGCCTCCGGGGGTCCCTTCCCTGGCGCCGGCAGCTGGGGCCGGGCCAGCCCCGAAAGCCGGGCCCGGGCCCGGGTCTGCTTGCTCAGCCTTCCGTTGCCAGGGGCCAGAGCCTGCGGGCCTCCCCATGGGGAACCCTGAGTCCCGCGCCACGAGTCCCCCGACCGTCCCGGCCACAACGGCATCTTTCGCGGCTTCGTCCTAGCCGCGGAGTGAGAGACCAGTCCGTTTCCCCACAGAGGCCAGCCCCCTCCAGGGGCGCCCCGGCCGCCCGCCACGGCGGAGGCGGACGCCCGGCCACGGCGCCTCCATCCACTCTGCTCGGAGAAAATTCCCCGGCGCCGCGGCTGCCGGCCGCGCCCCATCGTCGCGGCTCGTTTTCCGGGCGGCCGCGACATGCCCCGAGCGAGAAAGGGCCCTGCTCCACGCGGAACTGGGCGCTGATCAGGGCTGCCCAACGCCGGCCAATTCTCACGAGCGTTCTGCCCAAATCGATCCCGATTTGGGCAGAACGCTCGTGAGAATTGGCCGGAAAACGCCCGGCGAACACACTTCGGGCACCACAGTGCGGCAGGGCGGCCCCCCCCGGGGCCCTGTCCGGGATCGCGGGTCGTCGCGTTCCGGCACCTCCAGGAGGAGCTCCGGGAGGCGTGCCCCGGGGAGGCCGACGCCTCCCGCTCCTCAGCCTCCGGGGGTCCCCTCCCTGGCGCCGGCAGCTGGGGCCGGGCCAGCCCCGAAAGCCGGGCCCGGGCCCTGGCCTGCTTGCTCAGCCTTCCGTTGCCAGGGGCCTGAGCCTGGGGGCCTCCCCATGGGGAACCCTGAGTCCCGCGCCACGAGTCTCCCGACCGTCCCAGCGACAACGGCACCTTTCGCAGCTTCGTCCTAGCCGCGGAGTGAGAGACTAGTCCGTTTCCCCACAGAGGCCAGCCCCCTCCAGGGGCACCACGGCCGCCCGCCACGGCGGAGGCGGACGCCCGGCCACGGCGCCTCCATCCACTCTGCTCGGGGAAAACTGCCCGGCGCCGCGGCTGCTGGCCGCGCCCCATCGTCGCGGCTCGTTTTCCGGGTGGCCGCGCCATGCCCCGAGCTAGAAAGGGCCCTGCTGCACGCGGAACAGGGCGCTGACCAGGGCTGCCCAACGCTGGCCAATTCTCACGAGCGTTCTGCCCAAATCGATCCCGATTTGGGCAGAAAGCTCGTGAGAACTGGCCGGAAAACGCCCGGCGAACACACTTCGGGCACCACAGGGCCGCAGGGCGGCCCCCCCCGGGGCCCTGTCCGGGATCGCGTGTCGTCGCGTTCCGGCACCGCCAGGAGGAGCTCCGGGAGGCGTGCCGTGGGGAGGCCGACGCCTCCCGCTCCTCAGCCTCCGGGGGTCTCCTCCCTGGCGCCGGCAGCTGGGGCCGGGCCAGCCCCGAAAGCCGGGCCCGGCCCGGGCCTGCTTGCTCAGCCTTCCGTTGCCAGGGGCCTGAGCCTGGGGGCCTCCGCATGGGGAACACTGAGTCCCGCGCCACGAGTCCCCCGACCGTCCCGGCGACAACGGCACCTTTCGCGGCTTCGTCCTAGCCGCAGAGTGAGAGACCAGTCCGTTTCCCCACAGAGGCCAGCCCCCTCCAGGGGCGACCCGGCCGCCGGCCACGGCGGAGGCGGACGCCCGGCCACGGCGCCTCCATCCACTCTGCTCGGGGAAAACTCCCCGGCGCCGCGGCTGCCGGCCGCGCCCCATCGTCGCGGCTCGTTTTCCGGGCGGCCGCGACATGCCCCGAGCGAGAAAGGGCCCTGCTCCACGCGGAACTGGGCGCTGACCAGGGCTGCCCAACGCCGGCCAATTCTCACGAGCGTTCTGCCCAAATCGGGATCGATTTGGGCAGAACGCTCGTGAGAATTGGCCGGAAAACGCCGGCGAACACACTTCGGGCACCACAGGGCCGCAGGGCGGCCCCCCCCCGGGGCCCGGTCCGGGATCGCGTGTCGTCGCGTTCCGGCACCGCCAGGAGGAGCTCCGGGAGGCTTGCCGCGGGGAGGCCGACGCCTCCCGCTCCTCAGCCTCCGGGGGTCCCCTCCCTGGCGCCGGCAGCTGGGGCCGGGCCAGCCCCGAAAGCCGGGCCCGGGCCCGGGCCTGCTTGCTCAGCCTTCCGTTGCCAGGGGCCTGAGCCTGGGGGCCTCCCCATGGGGAACCCTGAGTCCCGCGCCACGAGTCCCCCGACCGTCCCGGCCACAACGGCACCATTCACGGCTTCGTCCTAGCCGCGGAGTGAGAGACCAGTCCGTTTCCCCACAGAGGCCAGCCCCCTCCAGAGGCGCCCCGGCCGCCAGCCACGGCGGAGGCGGACGCCCGGCCACGGCGCCTCCATCCACTCTGCTCGGGGAAAACTCCCCGGCGCCGCGGCTGCCGGCCGCGCCCCATCGTCGCGGCTCGTTTTCCGGGTGGCCGCGACATGCCCCGAGGGAGAAAGGGCCCTGTTCCACGCGGAACTGGGCGCTGACCAGGGCTGCCCAACGCCGGCCAATTCTCACGAGCGTTCTGCCCAAATCGATCCCGATTTGTGCAGAACGCTCGTGAGAATTGGCCGGAAAACGCCCGGCGAACACACTTCGGGCACCACAGGGCCGCAGGGCGGCCCCCCCCGGGGCCCTGTCCGGGATCGCGTGTCGTCGCGTTCCGGCACCGCCAGGAGGAGCTCCGGGAGGCGTGCCGCGGGGAGGCCGACGCCTCCCGCTCCTCAGCCTCCGGGGGTCTCCTCCCTGGCGCCGGCAGCTGGGGCCGGGCCAGCCCCGAAAGCCGGGCCCGGCCCGGGCCTGCTTGCTCAGCCTTCCGTTGCCAGGGGCCTGAGCCTGGGGGCCTCCGCATGGGGAACACTGAGTCCCGCGCCACGAGTCCCCCGACCGTCCCGGCGACAACGGCACCTTTCGCGGCTTCGTCCTAGCCGCAGAGTGAGAGACCAGTCCGTTTCCCCACAGAGGCCAGCCCCCTCCAGGGGCGACCCGGCCGCCGGCCACGGCGGAGGCGGACGCCCGGCCACGGCGCCTCCATCCACTCTGCTCGGGGAAAACACCCCGGCGCCGCGGCTGCCGGCCGCGCCCCATCGTCGCGGCTCGTTTTCCGGGTAGCCGCGACATGCCCCGAGCGAGAAAGGGCCCTGCTCCACGCGGAACTGGGCGCTGACCAGGGCTGCCCAACGCCGGCCAATTCTCACGAGCGTTCTGCCCAAATCGGGATCGATTTGGGCAGAACGCTCGTGAGAATTGGCTGGAAAACGCCCGGCGAACACACTTCGGGCACCACAGGGCCGCAGGGCGGCCCCCCCCGGGGCCCTGTCCGGGACCGCGTGTCGTCGCGTTCCGGCACCGCCAGGAGGAGCTCCGGGAGGCGTGCCGCGGGGAGGCCGACGCCTCCCGCTCCTCAGCCTCCGGGGGTCCCCTCCCTGGCGCCGGCAGCTTGGGCCGGGCCAGCCCCAAAAGCCGGGCCCGGGCCCGGGCCTGCTTGCTCAGCCTTCCGTTGCCAGGGGCCTGAGCCTGGGCGCCTCCCCATGGGGAACCCTGAGTCCCGCGCCACGAGTCCCCCGACCGTCCCGGCCACAACGGCACCTTTCGCGGCTTCGTCCTAGCCGCGGAGTGAGAGACCAGTCCGTTTCCCCACAGAGGCCAGCCCCCTCCAGGGGCGCCCCGGCCGCCAGCCACGGCGGAGGCGGACGCCCGGCCACGGAACCTCCATCCACTCTGCTCGGGGAAAAATCCCCGGCGCCGCGGCTGCCGGCCGCGCCCCATCGTCGCGGCTCATTTTCCGGGTGGCCGCGACATGCCCCGAGCGAGAAAGGGCCCTGCTCCACGCGGAACTGGGCGCTGACCAGGGCTGCCCAACGCCGGCCAATTCTCACGAGCGTTCTGCAGAACGCTCGTGAGAATTGGCCGGAAAACGCCCGGCGAACACACTTCGGGCACCACAGGGCCGCAGGGCGGCCCCCCCCGGGGCCCTGTCCGGGATCGCGTGTCGTCGCGTTCCGGCACCGCCAGGAGGAGCTCCGGGAGGCGTGCCGCGGGGAGGCCGACGCCTCCCGCTCCTCAGCCTCCGGGGGTCCCTTCCCTGGCGCCGGCAGCTGGGGCCGGGCCAGCCCCGAAAGCCGGGCCCGGGCCCGGGTCTGCTTGCTCAGCCTTCCGTTGCCAGGGGCCAGAGCCTGCGGGCCTCCCCATGGGGAACCCTGAGTCCCGCGCCACGAGTCCCCCGACCATCCCGGCCACAACGGCATCTTTCGCGGCTTCGTCCTAGCCGCGGAGTGAGAGACCAGTCCGTTTCCCCACAGAGGCCAGCCCCCTCCAGGGGCGCCCCGGCCGCCCGCCACGGCGGAGGCGGACGCCCGGCCACGGCGCCTCCATCCACTCTGCTCGGAGAAAACTCCCCGGCGCCGCGGCTGCCGGCCGCGCCCCATCGTCGCGGATCGTTTTCCGGGCGGCCGTGACATGCCCCGAGCGAGAAAGGGCCCTGCTCCACGCGGAACTGGGCGCTGATCAGGGCTGCCCAACGCCGGCCAATTCTCACGAGCGTTCTGCCCAAATCGATCCCGATTTGGGCAGAACGCTCGTGAGAATTGGCCGGAAAACGCCCGGCGAACACACTTCGGGCACCACAGTGCGGCAGGGCGGCCCCCCCCGGGGCCCTGTCCGGGATCGCGGGTCGTCGCGTTCCGGCACCTCCAGGAGGAGCTCCGGGAGGCGTGCCCCGGGGAGGCCGACGCCTCCCGCTCCTCAGCCTCCGGGGGTCCCCTCCCTGGCGCCGGCAGCTGGGGCCGGGCCAGCCCCGAAAGCCGGGCCCGGGCCCTGGCCTGCTTGCTCAGCCTTCCGTTGCCAGGGGCCTGAGCCTGGGGGCCTCCCCATGGGGAACCCTGAGTCCCGCGCCACGAGTCTCCCGACCGTCCCAGCGACAACGGCACCTTTCGCAGCTTCGTCCTAGCCGCGGAGTGAGAGACTAGTCCGTTTCCCCACAGAGGCCAGCCCCCTCCAGGGGCACCACGGCCGCCCGCCACGGCGGAGGCGGACGCCCGGCCACGGCGCCTCCATCCACTCTGCTCGGGGAAAACTGCCCGGCGCCGCGGCTGCTGGCCGCGCCCCATCGTCGCGGCTCGTTTTCCGGGTGGCCGCGCCATGCCCCGAGCTAGAAAGGGCCCTGCTGCACGCGGAACAGGGCGCTGACCAGGGCTGCCCAACGCTGGCCAATTCTCACGAGCGTTCTGCCCAAATCGATCCCGATTTGGGCAGAAAGCTCGTGAGAACTGGCCGGAAAACGCCCGGCGAACACACTTCGGGCACCACAGGGCCGCAGGGCGGCCCCCCCCGGGGCCCTGTCCGGGATCGCGTGTCGTCGCGTTCCGGCACCGCCAGGAGGAGCTCCGGGAGGCGTGCCGCGGGGAGGCCGACGCCTCCCGCTCCTCAGCCTCCGGGGGTCTCCTCCCTGGCGCCGGCAGCTGGGGCCGGGCCAGCCCCGAAAGCCGGGCCCGGCCCGGGCCTGCTTGCTCAGCCTTCCGTTGCCAGGGGCCTGAGCCTGGGGGCCTCCGCATGGGGAACACTGAGTCCCGCGCCACGAGTCCCCCGACCGTCCCGGCGACAACGGCACCTTTCGCGGCTTCGTCCTAGCCGCAGAGTGAGAGACCAGTCCGTTTCCCCACAGAGGCCAGCCCCCTCCAGGGGCGACCCGGCCGCCGGCCACGGCGGAGGCGGACGCCCGGCCACGGCGCCTCCATCCACTCTGCTCGGGGAAAACTCCCCGGCGCCGCGGCTGCCGGCCGCGCCCCATCGTCGCGGCTCGTTTTCCGGGTAGCCGCGACATGCCCCGAGCGAGAAAGGGCCCTGCTCCACGCGGAACTGGGCGCTGACCAGGGCTGCCCAACGCCGGCCAATTCTCACGAGCGTTCTGCCCAAATCGGGATCGATTTGGGCAGAACGCTCGTGAGAATTGGCTGGAAAACGCCCGGCGAACACACTTCGGGCACCACAGGGCCGCAGGGCGGCCCCCCCCGGGGCCCTGTCCGGGACCGCGTGTCGTCGCGTTCCGGCACCGCCAGGAGGAGCTCCGGGAGGCGTGCCGCGGGGAGGCCGATGCCTCCCGCTCCTCAGCCTCCGGGGGTCCCCTCCCTGGCGCCGGCAGCTTGGGCCGGGCCAGCCCCAAAAGCCGGGCCCGGGCCCGGGCCTGCTTGCTCAGCCTTCCGTTGCCAGGGGCCTGAGCCTGGGCGCCTCCCCATGGGGAACCCTGAGTCCCGCGCCACGAGTCCCCCGACCGTCCCGGCCACAACGGCACCTTTCGCGGCTTCGTCCTAGCCGCGGAGTGAGAGACCAGTCCGTTTCCCCACAGAGGCCAGCCCCCTCCAGGGGCGCCCCGGCCGCCAGCCACGGCGGAGGCGGACGCCCGGCCACGGCGCCTCCATCCACTCTGCTCGGGGAAAAATCCCCGGCGCCGCGGCTGCCGGCCGCGCCCCATCGTCGCGGCTCATTTTCCGGGTGGCCGCGACATGCCCCGAGCGAGAAAGGGCCCTGCTCCACGCGGAACTGGGCGCTGACCAGGGCTGCCCAACGCCGGCCAATTCTCACGAGCGTTCTGCAGAACGCTCGTGAGAATTGGCCGGAAAACGCCCGGCGAACACACTTCGGGCACCACAGGGCCGCAGGGCGGCCCCCCCCGGGGCCCGGTCCGGGATGGCGTGTCGTCGCGTTCCGGCACCGCCAGGAGGAGCTCCGGGAGGCGTGCCGCGGGGAGGCCGACGCCTCCCGCTCCTCAGCCTCCGGGGGTCCCCTCCCTGGCGCCGGCAGCTGGGGCCGGGCCAGCCCCGAAATCCGGGCCCGGGCCCGGGCCTGCTTGCTCAGCCTTCCGTTGCCAGGGGCCTGAGCCTGGGGGCCTCCCCATGGGGAACCCTGAGTCCCGCGCCACGAGTCCCCCGACCGTCCCGGCCACAACGGCACCTTTCTCGGCTTCGTCCTAACCGCGGAGTGAGAGACCAGTCCGTTTCCCCACAGAGGCCAGCCCCCTCCAGGGGCGCCCCGGCCGCCCGCCACGGCGGAGGCGGACGCCCGGCCACGGCGCCTCCATCCACTCTGCTCGGGGAAAACTCCCCGGCGCCGCGGCTGCCGGCCGCGCCCCATCGTCGCGGCTCGTTTTCCGGGTAGCCGCGACATGCCCCGAGCGAGAAAGGGCCCTGCTCCACGCGGAACTGGGCGCTGACCAGGGCTGCCCAACGCCGGCCAATTCTCACGAGCGTTCTGCCCAAATCGATCCCGATTTGGGCAGAACGCTCGTGAGAATTGGCCGGAAAACGCCCGGCGAACACACTTCGGGCACCACAGGGCCGCAGGGCGGCCCCCCCCGGGGCCCTGTCCGGGATCGCGTGTCGTCGCGTTCCGGCACCGCCAGGAGGAGCTCCGGGAGGCGTGCCGCGGGGAGGCCGACGCCTCCCGCTCCTCAGCCTCCGGGGGTCCCTTCCCTGGCGCCGGCAGCTGGGGCCGGGCCAGCCCCGAAAGCCGGGCCCGGGCCCGGGTCTGCTTGCTCAGCCTTCCGTTGCCAGGGGCCAGAGCCTGCGGGCCTCCCCATGGGGAACCCTGAGTCCCGCGCCACGAGTCCCCCGACCGTCCCGGCCACAACGGCATCTTTCGCGGCTTCGTCCTAGCCGCGGAGTGAGAGACCAGTCCGTTTCCCCACAGAGGCCAGCCCCCTCCAGGGGCGCCCCGGCCGCCCGCCACGGCGGAGGCGGACGCCCGGCCACGGCGCCTCCATCCACTCTGCTCGGAGAAAACTCCCCGGCGCCGCGGCTGCCGGCCGCGCCCCATCGTCGCGGCTCGTTTTCCGGGCGGCCGCGACATGCCCCGAGCGAGAAAGGGCCCTGCTCCACGCGGAACTGGGCGCTGATCAGGGCTGCCCAACGCCGGCCAATTCTCACGAGCGTTCTGCCCAAATCGATCCCGATTTGGGCAGAACGCTCGTGAGAATTGGCCGGAAAACGCCCGGCGAACACACTTCGGGCACCACAGTGCGGCAGGGCGGCCCCCCCCGGGGCCCTGTCCGGGATCGCGGGTCGTCGCGTTCCGGCACCTCCAGGAGGAGCTCCGGGAGGCGTGCCCCGGGGAGGCCGACGCCTCCCGCTCCTCAGCCTCCGGGGGTCCCCTCCCTGGCGCCGGCAGCTGGGGCCGGGCCAGCCCCGAAAGCCGGGCCCGGGCCCTGGCCTGCTTGCTCAGCCTTCCGTTGCCAGGGGCCTGAGCCTGGGGGCCTCCCCATGGGGAACCCTGAGTCCCGCGCCACGAGTCTCCCGACCGTCCCAGCGACAACGGCACCTTTCGCAGCTTCGTCCTAGCCGCGGAGTGAGAGACTAGTCCGTTTCCCCACAGAGGCCAGCCCCCTCCAGGGGCACCACGGCCGCCCGCCACGGCGGAGGCGGACGCCCGGCCACGGCGCCTCCATCCACTCTGCTCGGGGGAAAACTGCCCGGCGCCGCGGCTGCTGGCCGCGCCCCATCGTCGCGGCTCGTTTTCCGGGTGGCCGCGCCATGCCCCGAGCTAGAAAGGGCCCTGCTGCACGCGGAACAGGGCGCTGACCAGGGCTGCCCAACGCTGGCCAATTCTCACGAGCGTTCTGCCCAAATCGATCCCGATTTGGGCAGAAAGCTCGTGAGAACTGGCCGGAAAACGCCCGGCGAACACACTTCGGGCACCACAGGGCCGCAGGGCGGCCCCCCCCGGGGCCCTGTCCGGGATCGCGTGTCGTCGCGTTCCGGCACCGCCAGGAGGAGCTCCGGGAGGCGTGCCGCGGGGAGGCCGACGCCTCCCGCTCCTCAGCCTCCGGGGGTCTCCTCCCTGGCGCCGGCAGCTGGGGCCGGGCCAGCCCCGAAAGCCGGGCCCGGCCCGGGCCTGCTTGCTCAGCCTTCCGTTGCCAGGGGCCTGAGCCTGGGGGCCTCCGCATGGGGAACACTGAGTCCCGCGCCACGAGTCCCCCGACCGTCCCGGCGACAACGGCACCTTTCGCGGCTTCGTCCTAGCCGCAGAGTGAGAGACCAGTCCGTTTCCCCACAGAGGCCAGCCCCCTCCAGGGGCGACCCGGCCGCCGGCCACGGCGGAGGCGGACGCCCGGCCACGGCGCCTCCATCCACTCTGCTCGGGGAAAACTCCCCGGCGCCGCGGCTGCCGGCCGCGCCCCATCGTCGCGGCTCGTTTTCCGGGTAGCCGCGACATGCCCCGAGCGAGAAAGGGCCCTGCTCCACGCGGAACTGGGCGCTGACCAGGGCTGCCCAACGCCGGCCAATTCTCACGAGCGTTCTGCCCAAATCGGGATCGATTTGGGCAGAACGCTCGTGAGAATTGGCTGGAAAACGCCCGGCGAACACACTTCGGGCACCACAGGGCCGCAGGGCGGCCCCCCCCGGGGCCCTGTCCGGGACCGCGTGTCGTCGCGTTCCGGCACCGCCAGGAGGAGCTCCGGGAGGCGTGCCGCGGGGAGGCCGATGCCTCCCGCTCCTCAGCCTCCGGGGGTCCCCTCCCTGGCGCCGGCAGCTTGGGCCGGGCCAGCCCCAAAAGCCGGGCCCGGGCCCGGGCCTGCTTGCTCAGCCTTCCGTTGCCAGGGGCCTGAGCCTGGGCGCCTCCCCATGGGGAACCCTGAGTCCCGCGCCACGAGTCCCCCGACCGTCCCGGCCACAACGGCACCTTTCGCGGCTTCGTCCTAGCCGCGGAGTGAGAGACCAGTCCGTTTCCCCACAGAGGCCAGCCCCCTCCAGGGGCGCCCCGGCCGCCAGCCACGGCGGAGGCGGACGCCCGGCCACGGCGCCTCCATCCACTCTGCTCGGGGAAAAATCCCCAGCGCCGCGGCTGCCGGCCGCGCCCCATCGTCGCGGCTCATTTTCCGGGTGGCCGCGACATGCCCCGAGCGAGAAAGGGCCCTGCTCCACGCGGAACTGGGCGCTGACCAGGGCTGCCCAACGCCGGCCAATTCTCACGAGCGTTCTGCAGAACGCTCGTGAGAATTGGCCGGAAAACGCCCGGCGAACACACTTCGGGCACCACAGGGCCGCAGGGCGGCCCCCCCCGGGGCCCTGTCCGGGATCGCGTGTCGTCGCGTTCCGGCACCGCCAGGAGGAGCTCCGGGAGGCGTGCCGCGGGGAGGCCGAAGCCTCCCGCTCCTCAGCCTCCGGGGGTCCCCTCGCTGGCGCCGGCAGCAGGGGCCGGGCCAGCCCCGAAAGCCGGGCCCGGGCCCGGGCCTGCTTGCTCAGCCTTCCGTTGCCAGGGGCCTGAGCCTGCGGGCCTCTCCATGGGGAACCCTGAGTCCCGCGCCACGAGTCCCCCGACCGTCCTGGCGACAACGGCACCTTTCGCGGCTTCGTCCTAGCCGCGGAGTGAGAGACAAGTCCGTTTCCCCACAGAGGCCTGCCCCCTCCAGGGGCGCCCCGGCCGCCCGCCACGGAGGAGGCGGACGCCCGGCCACGGCGCCTCCATCCACTCTGCTCGGGGAAAACTCCCCGGCGCCGCGGCTGCCGGCCGCGCCCCATCGTCGCGGCTCGTTTTCCGGGCGGCCGCGACATGCCCCGAGCGAGAAAGGGCCCTGCTCCACGCGGAACTGGGCGCTGACCAGGGCTGCCCAACGCCGGCCAATTCTCACGAGCGTTCTGCCCAAATCGGGATCGATTTGGGCAGAACGCTCGTGAGAATTGGCCGGAAAACGCCGGCGAACACACTTCGGGCACCACAGGGCCGCAGGGCGGCCCCCCCCCGGGGCCCGGTCCGGGATCGCGTGTCGTCGCGTTCCGGCACCGCCAGGAGGAGCTCCGGGAGGCGTGCCGTGGGGAGGCCGACGCCTCCCGCTCCTCAGCCTCCGGGGGTCCCTTCCCTGGCGCCGGCAGCTGGGGCCGGGCCAGCCCCGAAATCCGGGCCCGGGCCCGGGCCTGCTTGCTCAGCCTTCCGTTGCCAGGGGCCTGAGCCTGGGGGCCTCCCCATGGGGAACCCTGAGTCCCGCGCCACGAGTCCCCCGACCGTCCCGGCCACAACGGCACCTTTCTCGGCTTCGTCCTAGCCGCGGAGTGAGAGACCAGTCCGTTTCCCCACAGAGGCCAGCCCCCTCCAGGGGCGCCCCGGCCGCCCGCCACGGCGGAGGCGGACGCCCGGCCACGGCGCCTCCATCCACTCTGCTCGGGGAAAACTCCCGGCGCCGCGGCTGCCGGCCGCGCCCCATCGTCGCGGCTCGTTTTCCGGGTAGCCGCGACATGCCCCGAGCGAGAAAGGGCCCTGCTCCACGCGGAACTGGGCGCTGACCAGGGCTGCCCAACGCCGGCCAATTCTCACGAGCGTTCTGCCCAAATCGATCCCGATTTGGGCAGAACGCTCGTGAGAATTGGCCGGAAAACGCCCGGCGAACACACTTCGGGCACCACAGGGCCGCAGAGCGGCCCCCCCCGGGGCCCTGTCCGGGATCGCGTGTCGTCGCGTTCCGGCACCGCCAGGAGGAGCTCCGGGAGGCGTGCCGCGGGGAGGCCGACGCCTCCCGCTCCTCAGCCTCCGGGGGTCCCTTCCCTGGCGCCGGCAGCTGGGGCCGGGCCAGCCCCGAAAGCCGGGCCCGGGCCCGGGTCTGCTTGCTCAGCCTTCCGTTGCCAGGGGCCAGAGCCTGCGGGCCTCCCCATGGGGAACCCTGAGTCCCGCGCCACGAGTCCCCCGACCGTCCCGGCCACAACGGCATCTTTCGCGGCTTCGTCCTAGCCGCGGAGTGAGAGACCAGTCCGTTTCCCCACAGAGGCCAGCCCCCTCCAGGGGCGCCCCGGCCGCCCGCCACGGCGGAGGCGGACGCCCGGCCACGGCGCCTCCATCCACTCTGCTCGGAGAAAACTCCCCGGCGCCGCGGCTGCCGGCCGCGCCCCATCGTCGCGGCTCGTTTTCCGGGCGGCCGCGACATGCCCCGAGCGAGAAAGGGCCCTGCTCCACGCGGAACTGGGCGCTGATCAGGGCTGCCCAACGCCGGCCAATTCTCACGAGCGTTCTGCCCAAATCGATCCCGATTTGGGCAGAACGCTCGTGAGAATTGGCCGGAAAACGCCCGGCGAACACACTTCGGGCACCACAGTGCGGCAGGGCGGCCCCCCCCGGGGCCCTGTCCGGGATCGCGGGTCGTCGCGTTCCGGCACCTCCAGGAGGAGCTCCGGGAGGCGTGCCCCGGGGAGGCCGACGCCTCCCGCTCCTCAGCCTCCGGGGGTCCCCTCCCTGGCGCCGGCAGCTGGGGCCGGGCCAGCCCCGAAAGCCGGGCCCGGGCCCTGGCCTGCTTGCTCAGCCTTCCGTTGCCAGGGGCCTGAGCCTGTGGGCCTCCCCATGGGGAACCCTGAGTCCCGCGCCACGAGTCTCCCGACCGTCCCAGCGACAACGGAACCTTTCGCAGCTTCGTCCTAGCCGCGGAGTGAGAGACTAGTCCGTTTCCCCACAGAGGCCAGCCCCCTCCAGGGGCACCACGGCCGCCCGCCACGGCGGAGGCGGACGCCCGGCCACGGCGCCTCCATCCACTCTGCTCGGGGAAAACTGCCCGGCGCCGCGGCTGCTGGCCGCGCCCCATCGTCGCGGCTCGTTTTCCGGGTGGCCGCGCCATGCCCCGAGCTAGAAAGGGCCCTGCTGCACGCGGAACAGGGCGCTGACCAGGGCTGCCCAACGCTGGCCAATTCTCACGAGCGTTCTGCCCAAATCGATCCCGATTTGGGCAGAAAGCTCGTGAGAACTGGCCGGAAAACGCCCGGCGAACACACTTCGGGCACCACAGGGCCGCAGGGCGGCCCCCCCCGGGGCCCTGTCCGGGATCGCGTGTCGTCGCGTTCCGGCACCGCCAGGAGGAGCTCCGGGAGGCGTGCCGCGGGGAGGCCGACGCCTCCCGCTCCTCAGCCTCCGGGGGTCTCCTCCCTGGTGTCGGCAGCTGGGGCCGGGCCAGACCCGAAAGCCGGGCCCGGCCCGGGCCTGCTTGCTCAGCCTTCCATTGCCAGGGGCCTGAGCCTGGGGGCCTCCGCATGGGGAACACTGAGTCCCGCGCCACGAGTCCCCCGACCGTCCCGGCGACAACGGCACCTTTCGCGGCTTCGTCCTAGCCGCAGAGTGAGAGACCAGTCCGTTTCCCCACAGAGGCCAGCCCCCTCCAGGGGCGACCCGGCCGCCGGCCACGGCGGAGGCCGACGCCCGGCCACGGCGCCTCCATCCACTCTGCTCGGGGAAAACTCCCCGGCGCCGCGGCTGCCGGCCGCGCCCCATCGTCGCGGCTCGTTTTCCGGGTAGCCGCGACATGCCCCGAGCGAGAAAGGGCCCTGCTCCACGCGTAACTGGGCGCTGACCAGGGCTGCCCAACGCCGGCCAATTCTCACGAGCGTTCTGCCCAAATCGGGATCGATTTGGGCAGAACGCTCGTGAGAATTGGCCGGAAAACGCCCGGCGAACACACTTCGGGCACCACAGGGCCGCAGGGCGGCCCCCCCCGGGGCCCTGTCCGGGACCGCGTGTCGTCGCGTTCCGGCACCGCCAGGAGGAGCTCCGGGAGGCGTGCCGCGGGGAGGCCGATGCCTCCCGCTCCTCAGCCTCCGGGGGTCCCCTCCCTGGCGCCGGCAGCTTGGGCCGGGCCAGCCCCAAAAGCCGGGCCCGGGCCCGGGCCTGCTTGCTCAGCCTTCCGTTGCCAGGGGCCTGAGCCTGGGCGCCTCCCCATGGGGAACCCTGAGTCCCGCGCCACGAGTCCCCCGACCGTCCCGGCCACAACGGCACCTTTCGCGGCTTCGTCCTAGCCGCGGAGTGAGAGACCAGTCCGTTTCCCCACAGAGGCCAGCCCCCTCCAGGGGCGCCCCGGCCGCCAGCCACGGCGGAGGCGGACGCCCGGCCACGGCGCCTCCATCCACTCTGCTCGGGGAAAAATCCCCGGCGCCGCGGCTGCCGGCCGCGCCCCATCGTCGCGGCTCATTTTCCGGGTGGCCTCGACATGCCCCGAGCGAGAAAGGGCCCTGCTCCACGCGGAACTGGGCGCTGACCAGGGCTGCCCAACGCCGGCCAATTCTCACGAGCGTTCTGCAGAACGCTCGTGAGAATTGGCCGGAAAACGCCCGGCGAACACACTTCGGGCACCACAGGGCCGCAGGGCGGCCCCCCCCGGGGCCCGGTCCGGGATCGCGTGTCGTCGCGTTCCGGCACCGCCAGGAGGAGCTCCGGGAGGCGTGCCGCGGGGAGGCCGACGCCTCCCGCTCCTCAGCCTCCGGGGGTCCCCTCCCTGGCGCCGGCAGCTGGGGCCGGGCCAGCCCCGAAAGCCGGGCCCGGGCCCTGGCCTGCTTGCTCAGCCTTCCGTTGCCAGGGGCCTGAGCCTGGGGGCCTCCCCATGGGGAACCCTGAGTCCCGCGCCACGAGTCTCCCGACCGTCCCAGCGACAACGGCACCTTTCGCAGCTTCGTCCTAGCCGCGGAGTGAGAGACTAGTCCGTTTCCCCACAGAGGCCAGCCCCCTCCAGGGGCACCACGGCCGCCCGCCACGGCGGAGGCGGACGCCCGGCCACGGCGCCTCCATCCACTCTGCTCGGGGAAAACTGCCCGGCGCCGCGGCTGCTGGCCGCGCCCCATCGTCGCGGCTCGTTTTCCGGGTGGCCGCGCCATGCCCCGAGCTAGAAAGGGCCCTGCTGCACGCGGAACAGGGCGCTGACCAGGGCTGCCCAACGCTGGCCAATTCTCACGAGCGTTCTGCCCAAATCGATCCCGATTTGGGCAGAAAGCTCGTGAGAACTGGCCGGAAAACGCCCGGCGAACACACTTCGGGCACCACAGGGCCGCAGGGCGGCCCCCCCCGGGGCCCTGTCCGGGATCGCGTGTCGTCGCGTTCCGGCACCGCCAGGAGGAGCTCCGGGAGGCGTGCCGCGGGGAGGCCGACGCCTCCCGCTCCTCAGCCTCCGGGGGTCTCCTCCCTGGCGCCGGCAGCTGGGGCCGGGCCAGCCCCGAAAGCCGGGCCCGGCCCGGGCCTGCTTGCTCAGCCTTCCGTTGCCAGGGGCCTGAGCCTGGGGGCCTCCGCATGGGGAACACTGAGTCCCGCGCCACGAGTCCCCCGACCGTCCCGGCGACAACGGCACCTTTCGCGGCTTCGTCCTAGCCGCAGAGTGAGAGACCAGTCCGTTTCCCCACAGAGGCCAGCCCCCTCCAGGGGCGACCCGGCCGCCGGCCACGGCGGAGGCGGACGCCCGGCCACGGCGCCTCCATCCACTCTGCTCGGGGAAAACTCCCCGGCGCCGCGGCTGCCGGCCGCGCCCCATCGTCGCGGCTCGTTTTCCGGGTAGCCGCGACATGCCCCGAGCGAGAAAGGGCCCTGCTCCACGCGGAACTGGGCGCTGACCAGGGCTGCCCAACGCCGGCCAATTCTCACGAGCGTTCTGCCCAAATCGGGATCGATTTGGGCAGAACGCTCGTGAGAATTGGCTGGAAAACGCCCGGCGAACACACTTCGGGCACCACAGGGCCGCAGGGCGGCCCCCCCCGGGGCCCTGTCCGGGACCGCGTGTCGTCGCGTTCCGGCACCGCCAGGAGGAGCTCCGGGAGGCGTGCCGCGGGGAGGCCGATGCCTCCCGCTCCTCAGCCTCCGGGGGTCCCCTCCCTGGCGCCGGCAGCTTGGGCCGGGCCAGCCCCAAAAGCCGGGCCCGGGCCCGGGCCTGCTTGCTCAGCCTTCCGTTGCCAGGGGCCTGAGCCTGGGCGCCTCCCCATGGGGAACCCTGAGTCCCGCGCCACGAGTCCCCCGACCGTCCCGGCCACAACGGCACCTTTCGCGGCTTCGTCCTAGCCGCGGAGTGAGAGACCAGTCCGTTTCCCCACAGAGGCCAGCCCCCTCCAGGGGCGCCCCGGCCGCCAGCCACGGCGGAGGCGGACGCCCGGCCACGGCGCCTCCATCCACTCTGCTCGGGGAAAAATCCCCGGCGCCGCGGCTGCCGGCCGCGCCCCATCGTCGCGGCTCATTTTCCGGGTGGCCGCGACATGCCCCGAGCGAGAAAGGGCCCTGCTCCACGCGGAACTGGGCGCTGACCAGGGCTGCCCAACGCCGGCCAATTCTCACGAGCGTTCTGCAGAACGCTCGTGAGAATTGGCCGGAAAACGCCCGGCGAACACACTTCGGGCACCACAGGGCCGCAGGGCGGCCCCCCCCGGGGCCCTGTCCGGGATCGCGTGTCGTCGCGTTCCGGCACCGCCAGGAGGAGCTCCGGGAGGCGTGCCGCGGGGAGGCCGACGCCTCCCGCTCCTCAGCCTCCGGGGGTCTCCTCCCTGGCGCCGGCAGCTGGGGCCGGGCCAGCCCCGAAAGCCGGGCCCGGCCCGGGCCTGCTTGCTCAGCCTTCCGTTGCCAGGGGCCTGAGCCTGGGGGCCTCCGCATGGGGAACACTGAGTCCCGCGCCACGAGTCCCCCGACCGTCCCGGCGACAACGGCACCTTTCGCGGCTTCGTCCTAGCCGCAGAGTGAGAGACCAGTCCGTTTCCCCACAGAGGCCAGCCCCCTCCAGGGGCGACCCGGCCGCCGGCCACGGCGGAGGCGGACGCCCGGCCACGGCGCCTCCATCCACTCTGCTCGGGGAAAACTCCCCGGCGCCGCGGCTGCCGGCCGCGCCCCATCATCGCGGCTCGTTTTCCGGGTAGCCGCGACATGCCCCGAGCGAGAAAGGGCCCTGCTCCACGCGGAACTGGGCGCTGACCAGGGCTGCCCAACGCCGGCCAATTCTCACGAGCGTTCTGCCCAAATCGGGATCGATTTGGGCAGAACGCTCGTGAGAATTGGCTGGAAAACGCCCGGCGAACACACTTCGGGCACCACAGGGCCGCAGGGCGGCCCCCCCCGGGGCCCTGTCCGGGACCGCGTGTCGTCGCGTTCCGGCACCGCCAGGAGGAGCTCCGGGAGGCGTGCCGCGGGGAGGCCGATGCCTCCCGCTCCTCAGCCTCCGGGGGTCCCCTCCCTGGCGCCGGCAGCTTGGGCCGGGCCAGCCCCAAAAGCCGGGCCCGGGCCCGGGCCTGCTTGCTCAGCCTTCCGTTGCCAGGGGCCTGAGCCTGGGCGCCTCCCCATGGGGAACCCTGAGTCCCGCGCCACGAGTCCCCCGACCGTCCCGGCCACAACGGCACCTTTCGCGGCTTCGTCCTAGCCGCGGAGTGAGAGACCAGTCCGTTTCCCCACAGAGGCCAGCCCCCTCCAGGGGCGCCCCGGCCGCCAGCCACGGCGGAGGCGGACGCCCGGCCACGGCGCCTCCATCCACTCTGCTCGGGGAAAAATCCCCGGCGCCGCGGCTGCCGGCCGCGCCCCATCGTCGCGGCTCATTTTCCGGGTGGCCGCGACATGCCCCGAGCGAGAAAGGGCCCTGCTCCACGCGGAACTGGGCGCTGACCAGGGCTGCCCAACGCCGGCCAATTCTCACGAGCGTTCTGCAGAACGCTCGTGAGAATTGGCCGGAAAACGCCCGGCGAACACACTTCGGGCACCACAGGGCCGCAGGGCGGCCCCCCCGGGGCCCGGTCCGGGATCGCGTGTCGTCGCGTTCCGGCACCGCCAGGAGGAGCTCCGGGAGGCGTGCCGCGGGGAGGCCGACGCCTCCCGCTCCTCAGCCTCCGGGGGTCCCCTCCCTGGCGCCGGCAGCTGGGGCCGGGCCAGCCCCGAAATCCGGGCCCGGGCCCGGGCCTGCTTGCTCAGCCTTCCGTTGCCAGGGGCCTGAGCCTGGGGGCCTCCCCATGGGGAACCCTGAGTCCCGCGCCACGAGTCCCCCGACCGTCCCGGCCACAACGGCACCTTTCTCGGCTTCGTCCTAGCCGCGGAGTGAGAGACCAGTCCGTTTCCCCACAGAGGCCAGCCCCCTCCAGGGGCGCCCCGGCCGCCCGCCACGGCGGAGGCGGACGCCCGGCCACGGCGCCTCCATCCACTCTGCTCGGGGAAAACTCCCCGGCGCCGCGGCTGCCGGCCGCGCCCCATCGTCGCGGCTCGTTTTCCGGGTAGCCGCGACATGCCCCGAGCGAGAAAGGGCCCTGCTCCACGCGGAACTGGGCGCTGACCAGGGCTGCCCAACGCCGGCCAATTCTCACGAGCGTTCTGCCCAAATCGATCCCGATTTGGGCAGAACGCTCGTGAGAATTGGCCGGAAAACGCCCGGCGAACACACTTCGGGCACCACAGGGCCGCAGGGCGGCCCCCCCCGGGGCCCTGTCCGGGATCGCGTGTCGTCGCGTTCCGGCACCGCCAGGAGGAGCTCCGGGAGGCGTGCCGCGGGGAGGCCGACGCCTCCCGCTCCTCAGCCTCCGGGGGTCCCTTCCCTGGCGCCGGCAGCTGGGGCCGGGCCAGCCCCGAAAGCCGGGCCCGGGCCCGGGTCTGCTTGCTCAGCCTTCCGTTGCCAGGGGCCAGAGCCTGCGGGCCTCCCCATGGGGAACCCTGAGTCCCGCGCCACGAGTCCCCCGACCGTCCCGGCCACAACGGCATCTTTCGCGGCTTCGTCCTAGCCGCGGAGTGAGAGACCAGTCCGTTTCCCCACAGAGGCCAGCCCCCTCCAGGGGCGCCCCGGCCGCCCGCCACGGTGGAGGCGGACGCCCGGCCACGGCGCCTCCATCCACTCTGCTCGGAGAAAACTCCCCGGCGCCGCGGCTGCCGGCCGCGCCCCATCGTCGCGGCTCGTTTTCCGGGCGGCCGCGACATGCCCCGAGCGAGAAAGGGCCCTGCTCCACGCGGAACTGGGCGCTGATCAGGGCTGCCCAACGCCGGCCAATTCTCACGAGCGTTCTGCCCAAATCGATCCCGATTTGGGCAGAACGCTCGTGAGAATTGGCCGGAAAACGCCCGGCGAACACACTTCGGGCACCACAGTGCGGCAGGGCGGCCCCCCCCGGGGCCCTGTCCGGGATCGCGGGTCGTCGCGTTCCGGCACCTCCAGGAGGAGCTCCGGGAGGCGTGCCCCGGGGAGGCCGACGCCTCCCGCTCCTCAGCCTCCGGGGGTCCCCTCCCTGGCGCCGGCAGCTGGGGCCGGGCCAGCCCCGAAAGCCGGGCCCGGGCCCTGGCCTGCTTGCTCAGCCTTCCGTTGCCAGGGGCCTGAGCCTGGGGGCCTCCCCATGGGGAACCCTGAGTCCCGCGCCACGAGTCTCCCGACCGTCCCAGCGACAACGGCACCTTTCGCAGCTTCGTCCTAGCCGCGGAGTGAGAGACTAGTCCGTTTCCCCACAGAGGCCAGCCCCCTCCAGGGGCACCACGGCCGCCCGCCACGGCGGAGGCGGACGCCCGGCCACGGCGCCTCCATCCACTCTGCTCGGGGAAAACTGCCCGGCGCCGCGGCTGCTGGCCGCGCCCCATCGTCGCGGCTCGTTTTCCGGGTGGCCGCGCCATGCCCCGAGCTAGAAAGGGCCCTGCTGCACGCGGAACAGGGCGCTGACCAGGGCTGCCCAACGCTGGCCAATTCTCACGAGCGTTCTGCCCAAATCGATCCCGATTTGGGCAGAAAGCTCGTGAGAACTGGCCGGAAAACGCCCGGCGAACACACTTCGGGCACCACAGGGCCGCAGGGCGGCCCCCCCCGGGGCCCTGTCCGGGATCGCGTGTCGTCGCGTTCCGGCACCGCCAGGAGGAGCTCCGGGAGGCGTGCCGCGGGGAGGCCGACGCCTCCCGCTCCTCAGCCTCCGGGGGTCTCCTCCCTGGCGCCGGCAGCTGGGGCCGGGCCAGCCCCGAAAGCCGGGCCCGGCCCGGGCCTGCTTGCTCAGCCTTCCGTTGCCAGGGGCCTGAGCCTGGGGGCCTCCGCATGGGGAACACTGAGTCCCGCGCCACGAGTCCCCCGACCGTCCCGGCGACAACGGCACCTTTCGCGGCTTCGTCCTAGCCGCAGAGTGAGAGACCAGTCCGTTTCCCCACAGAGGCCAGCCCCCTCCAGGGGCGACCCGGCCGCCGGCCACGTCGGAGGCGGACGCCCGGCCACGGCGCCTCCATCCACTCTGCTCGGGGAAAACTCCCCGGCGCCGCGGCTGCCGGCCGCGCCCCATCGTCGCGGCTCGTTTTGCGGGTAGCCGCGACATGCCCCGAGCGAGAAAGGGCCCTGCTCCACGCGGAACTGGGCGCTGACCAGGGCTGCCCAACGCCGGCCAATTCTCACGAGCGTTCTGCCCAAATCGGGATCGATTTGGGCAGAACGCTCGTGAGAATTGGCTGGAAAACGCCCGGCGAACACACTTCGGGCACCACAGGGCCGCAGGGCGGCCCCCCCCGGGGCCCTGTCCGGGACCGCGTGTCGTCGCGTTCCGGCACCGCCAGGAGGAGCTCCGGGAGGCGTGCCGCGGGGAGGCCGATGCCTCCCGCTCCTCAGCCTCCGGGGGTCCCCTCCCTGGCGCCGGCAGCTTGGGCCGGGCCAGCCCCAAAAGCCGGGCCCGGGCCCGGGCCTGCTTGCTCAGCCTTCCGTTGCCAGGGGCCTGAGCCTGGGCGCCTCCCCATGGGGAACCCTGAGTCCCGCGCCACGAGTCCCCCGACCGTCCCGGCCACAACGGCACCTTTCGCGGCTTCGTCCTAGCCGCGGAGTGAGAGACCAGTCCGTTTCCCCACAGAGGCCAGCCCCCTCCAGGGGCGCCCCGGCCGCCAGCCACGGCGGAGGCGGACGCCCGGCCACGGCGCCTCCATCCACTCTGCTCGGGGAAAAATCCCCGGCGCCGCGGCTGCCGGCCGCGCCCCATCGTCGCGGCTCATTTTCCGGGTGGCCGCGACATGCCCCGAGCGAGAAAGGGCCCTGCTCCACGCGGAACTGGGCGCTGACCAGGGCTGCCCAACGCCGGCCAATTCTCACGAGCGTTCTGCAGAACGCTCGTGAGAATTGGCCGGAAAACGCCCGGCGAACACACTTCGGGCACCACAGGGCCGCAGGGCGGCCCCCCCCGGGGCCCTGTCCGGGATCGCGTGTCGTCGCGTTCCGGCACCGCCAGGAGGAGCGCCGGGAGGCGTGCCGCGGGGAGGCCGACGCCTCCCGCTCCTCAGCCTCCGGGGGTCCCCTCGCTGGCGCCGGCAGCAGGGGCCGGGCCAGCCCCGAAAGCCGGGCCCGGGCCCGGTCCTGCTTGCTCAGCCTTCCGTTGCCAGGGGCCTGAGCCTGCGGGCCTCTCCATGGGGAACCCTGAGTCCCGCGCCACGAGTCCCCCGACCGTCCTGGCGACAACGGCACCTTTCGCGGCTTCGTCCTAGCCGCGGAGTGAGAGACCAGTCCGTTTCCCCACAGAGGCCTGCCCCCTACAGGGGCGCCCCGGCCGCCCGCCACGGAGGAGGCGGACGCCCGGCCACGGCGCCTCCATCCACTCTGCTCGGGGAAAACTCCCCGGCGCCGCAGCTGCCGGCCGCGCCCCATCGTCGCGGCTCGTTTTCCGGGCGGCCGCGACATGCCCCGAGCGAGAAAGGGCCCTGCTCCACGCGGAACTGGGCGCTGACCAGGGCTGCCCAACGCCGGCCAATTCTCACGAGCGTTCTGCCCAAATCGGGATCGATTTGGGCAGAACGCTCGTGAGAATTGGCCGGAAAACGCCGGCGAACACACTTCGGGCACCACAGGGCCGCAGGGCGGCCCCCCCCCGGGGCCTGGTCCGGGATCGCGTGTCGTCGCGTTCCGGCACCGCCAGGAGGAGCTCCGGGAGGCGTGCCGCGGGGAGGCCGACGCCTCCCGCTCCTCAGCCTCCGGGGGTCCCCTCCCTGGCGCCGGCAGCTGGGGCCGGGCCAGCCCCGAAATCCGGGCCCGGGCCCGGGCCTGCTTGCTCAGCCTTCCGTTGCCAGGGGCCTGAGCCTGGGGGCCTCCCCATGGGGAACCCTGAGTCCCGCGCCACGAGTCCCCCGACCGTCCCGGCCACAACGGCACCTTTCTCGGCTTCGTCCTAGCCGCGGAGTGAGAGACCAGTCCGTTTCCCCACAGAGGCCAGCCCCCTCCAGGGGCGCCCCGGCCGCCCGCCACGGCGGAGGCGGACGCCCGGCCACGGCGCCTCCATCCACTCTGCTCGGGGAAAACTCCCCGGCGCCGCGGCTGCCGGCCGCGCCCCATCGTCGCGGCTCGTTTTCCGGGTAGCCGCGACATGCCCCGAGCGAGAAAGGGCCCTGCTCCACGCGGAACTGGGCGCTGACCAGGGCTGCCCAACGCCGGCCAATTCTCACGAGCGTTCTGCCCAAATCGATCCCGATTTGGGCAGAACGCTCGTGAGAATTGGCCGGAAAACGCCCGGCGAACACACTTCGGGCACCACAGGGCCGCAGGGCGGCCCCCCCCGGGGCCCTGTCCGGGATCGCGTGTCGTCGCGTTCCGGCACCGCCAGGAGGAGCTCCGGGAGGCGTGCCGCGGGGAGGCCGACGCCTCCCGCGCCTCAGCCTCCGGGGGTCCCTTCCCTGGCGCCGGCAGCTGGGGCCGGGCCAGCCCCGAAAGCCGGGCCCGGGCCCGGGTCTGCTTGCTCAGCCTTCCGTTGCCAGGGGCCAGAGCCTGCGGGCCTCCCCATGGGGAACACTGAGTCCCGCGCCACGAGTCCCCCGACCGTCCCGGCCACAACGGCATCTTTCGCGGCTTCGTCCTAGCCGCGGAGTGAGAGACCAGTCCGTTTCCCCACAGAGGCCAGCCCCCTCCAGGGGCGCCCCGGCCGCCCGCCACGGCGGAGGCGGACGCCCGGCCACGGCGCCTCCATCCACTCTGCTCGGAGAAAACTCCCCGGCGCCGCGGCTGCCGGCCGCGCCCCATCGTCGCGGCTCATTTTCCGGGCGGCCGCGACATGCCCCGAGCGAGAAAGGGCCCTGCTCCACGCGGAACTGGGCGCTGATCAGGGCTGCCCAACGCCGGCCAATTCTCACGAGCGTTCTGCCCAAATCGATCCCGATTTGGGCAGAACGCTCGTGAGAATTGGCCGGAAAACGCCCGGCGAACACACTTCGGGCACCACAGTGCGGCAGGGCGGCCCCCCCCGGGGCCCTGTCCGGGATCGCGGGTCGTCGCGTTCCGGCACCTCCAGGAGGAGCTCCGGGAGGCGTGCCCCGGGGAGGCCGACGCCTCCCGCTCCTCAGCCTCCGGGGGTCCCCTCCCTGGCGCCGGCAGCTGGGGCCGGGCCAGCCCCGAAAGCCGGGCCCGGGCCCTGGCCTGCTTGCTCAGCCTTCCGTTGCCAGGGGCCTGAGCCTGGGGGCCTCCCCATGGGGAACCCTGAGTCCCGCGCCACGAGTCTCCCGACCGTCCCAGCGACAACGGCACCTTTCGCAGCTTCGTCCTAGCCGCGGAGTGAGAGACTAGTCCGTTTCCCCACAGAGGCCAGCCCCCTCCAGGGGCACCACGGCCGCCCGCCACGGCGGAGGCGGACGCCCGGCCACGGCGCCTCCATCCACTCTGCTCGGGGAAAACTGCCCGGCGCCGCGGCTGCTGGCCGCGCCC
This sequence comes from Meles meles, assembly GCF_922984935.1. Taxonomy (NCBI): domain Eukaryota; kingdom Metazoa; phylum Chordata; class Mammalia; order Carnivora; family Mustelidae; genus Meles; species Meles meles. Next base: position 658,733 of record NC_060069.1, read on the forward strand.
CATCGTCGCGGCTCGTTTTCCGGGTGGCCGCGCCATGCCCCGAGCTAGAAAGGGCCCTGCTGCACGCGGAACAGGGCGCTGACCAGGGCTGCCCAACGCTGGCCAATTCTCACGAGCGTTCTGCCCAAATCGATCCCGATTTGGGCAGAAAGCTCGTGAGAACTGGCCGGAAAACGCCCGGCGAACACACTTCGGGCACCACAGGGCCGCAGGGCGGCCCCCCCCGGGGCCCTGTCCGGGATCGCGTGTCGTCGCGTTCAGGCACCGCCAGGAGGAGCTCCGGGAGGCGTGCCGCGGGGAGGCCGACGCCTCCCGCTCCTCAGCCTCCGGGGGTCTCCTCCCTGGCGCCGGCAGCTGGGGCCGGGCCAGCCCCGAAAGCCGGGCCCGGCCCGGGCCTGCTTGCTCAGCCTTCCGTTGCCAGGGGCCTGAGCCTGGGGGCCTCCGCATGGGGAACACTGAGTCCCGCGCCACGAGTCCCCCGACCGTCCCGGCGACAACGGCACCTTTCGCGGCTTCGTCCTAGCCGCAGAGTGAGAGACCAGTCCGTTTCCCCACAGAGGCCAGCCCCCTCCAGGGGCGACCCGGCCGCCGGCCACGGCGGAGGCGGACGCCCGGCCACGGCGCCTCCATCCACTCTGCTCGGGGAAAACTCCCCGGCGCCGCGGCTGCCGGCCGCGCCCCATCGTCGCGGCTCGTTTTCCGGGTAGCCGCGACATGCCCCGAGCGAGAAAGGGCCCTGCTCCACGCGGAACTGGGCGCTGACCAGGGCTGCCCAACGCCGGCCAATTCTCACGAGCGTTCTGCCCAAATCGGGATCGATTTGGGCAGAACGCTCGTGAGAATTGGCTGGAAAACGCCCGGCGAACACACTTCGGGCACCACAGGGCCGCAGGGCGGCCCCCCCCGGGGCCCTGTCCGGGACCGCGTGTCGTCGCGTTCCGGCACCGCCAGGAGGAGCTCCGGGAGGCGTGCCGCGGGGAGGCCGATGCCTCCCGCTCCTCAGCCTCCGGGGGTCCCCTCCCTGGCGCCGGCAGCTTGGGCCGGGCCAGCCCCAAAAGCCGGGCCCGGGCCCGGGCCTGCTTGCTCAGCCTTCCGTTGCCAGGGGCCTGAGCCTGGGCGCCTCCCCATGGGGAACCCTGAGTCCCGCGCCACGAGTCCCCCGACCGTCCCGGCCACAACGGCACCTTTCGCGGCTTCGTCCTAGCCGCGGAGTGAGAGACCAGTCCGTTTCCCCACAGAGGCCAGCCCCCTCCAGGGGCGCCCCGGCCGCCAGCCACGGCGGAGGCGGACGCCCGGCCACGGCGCCTCCATCCACTCTGCTCGGGGAAAAATCCCCGGCGCCACGGCTGCCGGCCGCGCCCCATCGTCGCGGCTCATTTTCCGGGTGGCCGCGACATGCCCCGAGCGAGAAAGGGCCCTGCTCCACGCGGAACTGGGCGCTGACCAGGGCTGCCCAACGCCGGCCAATTCTCACGAGCGTTCTGCAGAACGCTCGTGAGAATTGGCCGGAAAACGCCCGGCGAACACACTTCGGGCACCACAGGGCCGCAGGGCGGCCACCCCCGGGGCCCTGTCCGGGATCGCGTGTCGTCGCGTTCCGGCACCGCCAGGAGGAGCTCCGGGAGGCGTGCCGCGGGGAGGCCGACGCCTCCCGCTCCTCAGCCTCCGGGGGTCCCCTCGCTGGCGCCGGCAGCAGGGGCCGGGACAGCCCCGAAAGCCGGGCCCGGGCCCGGGCCTGCTTGCTCAGCCTTCCGTTGCCAGGGGCCTGAGCCTGCGGGCCTCTCCATGGGGAACCCTGAGTCCCGCGCCACGAGTCCCCCGACCGTCCTGGCGACAACGGCACCTTTCGCGGCTTCGTCCTAGACGCGGAGTGAGAGACCAGTCCGTTTCCCCACAGAGGCCTGCCCCCTCCAGGGGCGCCCCGGCCGCCCGCCACGGAGGAGGCGGACGCCCGGCCACGGCGCCTCCATCCACTCTGCTCGGGGAAAACTCCCCGGCGCCGCGGCTGCCGGCCGCGCCCCATCGTCGCGGCTCGTTTTCCGGGCGGCCGCGACATGCCCCGAGCGAGAAAGGGCCCTGCTCCACGCGGAACTGGGCGCTGACCAGGGCTGCCCAACGCCGGCCAATTCTCACGAGCGTTCTGCCCAAATCGGGATCGATTTGGGCAGAACGCTCGTGAGAATTGGCCGGAAAACGCCGGCGAACACACTTAGGGCACCACAGGGCCGCAGGGCGGCCCCCCCCCGGGGCCCGGTCCGGGATCGCGTGTCGTCGCGTTCCGGCACCGCCAGGAGGAGCTCCGGGAGGCGTGCCGCGGGGAGGCCGACGCCTCCCGCTCCTCAGCCTCCGGGGGTCCCCTCCCTGGCGCCGGCAGCTGGGGCCGGGCCAGCCCCGAAATCCGGGCCCGGGCCCGGGCCTCCTTGCTCAGCCTTCCGTTGCCAGGGGCCTGAGCCTGGGGGCCTCCCCATGGGGAACCCTGAGTCCCGCGCCACGAGTCCCCCGACCGTCCCGGCCACAACGGCACCTTTCTCGGCTTCGTCCTAGCCGCGGAGTGAGAGACCAGTCCGTTTCCCCACAGAGGCCAGCCCCCTCCAGGGGCGCCCCGGCCGCCCGCCACGGCGGAGGCGGACGCCCGGCCACGGCGCCTCCATCCACTCTGCTCGGGGAAAACTGCCCGGCGCCGCGGCTGCTGGCCGCGCCCCATCGTCGCGGTTCGTTTTCCGGGTGGCCGCGCCATGCCCCGAGCTAGAAAGGGCCCTGCTGCACGCGGAACAGGGCGCTGACCAGGGCTGCCCAACGCTGGCCAATTCTCACGAGCGTTCTGCCCAAATCGATCCCGATTTGGGCAGAAAGCTCGTGAGAACTGGCCGGAAAACGCCCGGCGAACACACTTCGGGCACCACAGGGCCGCAGGGCGGCCCCCCCCGGGGCCCTGTCCGGGATCGCGTGTCGTCGCGTTCCGGCACCGCCAGGAGGAGCTCCGGGAGGCGTGCCGCGGGGAGGCCGACGCCTCCCGCTCCTCAGCCTCCGGGGGTCTCCTCCCTGGCGCCGGCAGCTGGGGCCGGGCCAGCCCCGAAAGCCGGGCCCGGCCCGGGCCTGCTTGCTCAGCCTTCCGTTGCCAGGGGCCTGAGCCTGGGGGCCTCCGCATGGGGAACACTGAGTACCGCGCCACGAGTCCCCCGACCGTCCCGGCGACAACGGCACCTTTCGCGGCTTCGTCCTAGCCGCAGAGTGAGAGACCAGTCCGTTTCCCCACAGAGGCCAGCCCCCTCCAGGGGCGACCCGGCCGCCGGCCACGGCGGAGGCGGACGCCCGGCCACGGCGCCTCCATCCACTCTGCTCGGGGAAAACTCCCCGGCGCCGCGGCTGCCGGCCGCGCCCCATCGTCGCGGCTCGTTTTCCGGGTAGCCGCGACATGCCCCGAGCGAGAAAGGGCCCTGCTCCACGCGGAACTGGGCGCTGACCAGGGCTGCCCAACGCCGGCCAATTCTCACGAGCGTTCTGCCCAAATCGGGATCGATTTGGGCAGAACGCTCGTGAGAATTGGCTGGAAAACGCCCGGCGAACACACTTCGGGCACCACAGGGCCGCAGGGCGGCCCCCCCCGGGGCCCTGTCCGGGACCGCGTGTCGTCGCGTTCCGGCACCGCCAGGAGGAGCTCCGGGAGGCGTGCCGCGGGGAGGCCGATGCCTCCCGCTCCTCAGCCTCCGGGGGTCCCCTCCCTGGCGCCGGCAGCTTGGGCCGGGCCAGCCCCAAAAGCCGGGCCCGGGCCCGGGCCTGCTTGCTCAGCCTTCCGTTGCCAGGGGCCTGAGCCTGGGCGCCTCCCCATGGGGAACCCTGAGTCCCGCGCCACGAGTCCCCCGACCGTCCCGGCCACAACGGCACCTTTCGCGGCTTCGTCCTAGCCGCGGAGTGAGAGACCAGTCCGTTTCCCCACAGAGGCCAGCCCCCTCCAGGGGCGCCCCGGCCGCCAGCCACGGCGGAGGCGGACGCCCGGCCACGGCGCCTCCATCCACTCTGCTCGGGGAAAAATCCTCGGCGCCGCGGCTGCCGGCCGCGCCCCATCGTCGCGGCTCATTTTCCGGGTGGCCGCGACATGCCCCGAGCGAGAAAAGGCCCTGCTCCACGCGGAACTGGGCGCTGACCAGGGCTGCCCAACGCCGGCCAATTCTCACGAGCGTTCTGCAGAACGCTCGTGAGAATTGGCCGGAAAACGCCCGGCGAACACACTTCGGGCACCACAGGGCCGCAGGGCGGCCCCCCCCGGGGCCCGGTCCGGGATCGGGTGTCGTCGCGTTCCGGCACCGCCAGGAGGAGCTCCGGGAGGCGTGCCGCGGGGAGGCCGACGCCTCCCGCTCCTCAGCCTCCGGGGGTCCCCTCCCTGGCGCCGGCAGCTGGGGCCGGGCCAGCCCCGAAATCCGGGCCCGGGCCCGGGCCTGCTTGCTCAGCCTTCCGTTGCCAGGGGCCTGAGCCTGGGGGCCTCCCCATGGGGAACCCTGAGTCCCGCGCCACGAGTCCCCCGACCGTCCCGGCCACAACGGCACCTTTCTCGGCTTCGTCCTAGCCGCGGAGTGAGAGACCAGTCCGTTTCCCCACAGAGGCCAGCCCCCTCCAGGGGCGCCCCGGCCGCCCGCCACGGCGGAGGCGGACGCCCGGCCACGGCGCCTCCATCCACTCTGCTCGGGGAAAACTCCCCGGCGCCGCGGCTGCCGGCCGCGCCCCATCGTCGCGGCTCGTTTTCCGGGTAGCCGCGACATGCCCCGAGCGAGAAAGGGCCCTGCTCCACGCGGAACTGGGCGCTGACCAGGGCTGCCCAACGCCGGCCAATTCTCACGAGCGTTCTGCCCAAATCGATCCCGATTTGGGCAGAACGCTCGTGAGAATTGGCCGGAAAACGCCCGGCGAACACACTTCGGGCACCACAGGGCCGCAGGGCGGCCCCCCCCGGGGCCCTGTCCGGGATCGCGTGTCGTCGCGTTCCGGCAGCGCCAGGAGGAGCTCCGGGAGGCGTGCCGCGGGGAGGCCGACGCCTCCCGCTCCTCAGCCTCCGGGGGTCCCTTCCCTGGCGCCGGCAGCTGGGGCCGGGCCAGCCCCAAAAGCCGGGCCCGGGCCCGGGTCTGCTTGCTCAGCCTTCCGTTGCCAGGGGCCAGAGACTGCGGGCCTCCCCATGGGGAACCCTGAGTCCCGCGCCACGAGTCCCCCGACCGTCCCGGCCACAACGGCATCTTTCGCGGCTTCGTCCTAGCCGCGGAGTGAGAGACCAGTCCGTTTCCCCACAGAGGCCAGGCCCCTCCAGGGGCGCCCCGGCCGCCCGCCACGGCGGAGGCGGACGCCCGGCCACGGCGCCTCCATCCACTCTGCTCGGAGAAAACTCCACGCGGAACTGGGCGCTGATCAGGGCTGCCCAACGCCGGCCAATTCTCACGAGCGTTCTGCCCAAATCGATCCCGATTTGGGCAGAACGCTCGTGAGAATTGGCCGGAAAACGCCCGGCGAACACACTTCGGGCACCACAGTGCGGCAGGGCGGCCCCCCCCGGGGCCCTGTCCTGGATCGCGGGTCGTCGCGTTCCGGCACCTCCAGGAGGAGCTCCGGGAGGCGTGCCCCGGGGAGGCCGACGCCTCCCGCTCCTCAGCCTCCGGGGGTCCCCTCCCTGGCGCCGGCAGCTGGGGCCGGGCCAGCCCCGAAAGCCGGGCCCGGGCCCTGGCCTGCTTGCTCAGCCTTCCGTTGCCAGGGGCCTGAGCCTGGGGGCCTCCCCATGGGGAACCCTGAGTCCCGCGCCACGAGTCTCCCGACCGTCCCAGCGACAACGGCACCTTTCGCAGCTTCGTCCTAGCCGCAGAGTGAGAGACCAGTCCGTTTCCCCACAGAGGCCAGCCCCCTCCAGGGGCGACCCGGCCGCCGGCCACGGCGGAGGCGGACGCCCGGCCACGGCGCCTCCATCCACTCTGCTCGGGGAAAACTCCCCGGCGCCGCGGCTGCCGGCCGCGCCCCATCGTCGCGGCTCGTTTTCCGGGTAGCCGCGACATGCCCCGAGCGAGAAAGGGCCCTGCTCCACGCGGAACTGGGCGCTGACCAGGGCTGCCCAACGCCGGCCAATTCTCACGAGCGTTCTGCCCAAATCGGGATCGATTTGGGCAGAACGCTCGTGAGAATTGGCTGGAAAACGCCCGGCGAACACACTTCGGGCACCACAGGGCCGCAGGGCGGCCCCCCCCGGGGCCCTGTCCGGGACCGCGTGTCGTCGCGTTCCGGCACCGCCAGGAGGAGCTCCGGGAGGCGTGCCGCGGGGAGGCCGATGCCTCCCGCTCCTCAGCCTCCGGGGGTCCCCTCCCTGGCGCCGGCAGCTGGGGCCGGGCCAGCCCCGAAAGCCGGGTCCGGGCCCGGTCCTGCTTGCTCAGCCTTCCGTTGCCAGGGGCCTGACCTTACGGGCATCCCCATGGGGAACCCTGAGTCCCGCGCCACGAGTCCCCCGACCGTCCCGGCGACAACGGCACCTTTCGTGGCTTCGTCCTTGCCGCGGAGTGAGAGACCAGTCCGTTTCCCCACAGAGTCCAGCCCCCTCCAGGGGCACCCCGGCCGCCCACCACGGCGGAGGCGGACGCCCAGCCACGGCGCCTCCATCCACTTTGCTTGGGGAAAACTGCCCGGCGCCGCGGCTGCCGGCCGCTTCCCATCGTCGCGGCTCGTTTTCTGGGTGGCCGCGCCATGCCCCGAGCGAGTAGGGCTCTGCTGCACGCGGAACTGGGCGTTGACCAGGGCTGCCCAACGCCGGCCAATTCTCACGAGCGTTCTGCCCAAATCGATCCCGATTTGGGCAGAACGCTCGTGAGAATTGGCCGGAAAACGCCCGGCGAACACACTTCGGGCACCACAGGGCCGCAGGGCGGCCCCCCCCCCGGGGCCCTGTCCGGGATCGCGGGTCGTCGCGGTCCGCAACCTCCAGTAGGAGCTCCGGGAGGCGTGCCCCGAGGAGGCCGACGCCTCCCGGTCCTCAGCCTCCGGGGGTCCCCTCCCTGGCGCCGGCAGCTGGGGCCGGGCCAGCCCCGAAAGCCGGGCCCTGGCCCGGGCCTGTTTGCTCAGCCTTCCGTTGCCAGGGGCCTGAGCCTGGGGGCCTCCCCATGGGGAACCCTGAGTCCCGAGCCACGAGTCCCCCGACCGTCCCGGCGACAACGGCACCTTTCGCGGCTTCGTCCTAGCCGCGCAGTGAGAGACCAGTCCGTTTCCCCACAGAGGCCAGCCCCCTCCAGGGGCGCCCCGGCCGCCAACCACGGCGGAGGCGGACGCCAGGCCACGGCGCCTCATCCACTCTGCTCGGGGAATACTCCCCGGTGCTGCGGCTGCCGGCCACGCCCCATCGTCGCGGCTCGTTTTCCGGGTGGCCGCGCCATGCCCCGAGCGAGAAGGGCCCTGCTGCACGCGGAACTGGGCGCTGACCAGGGCTGCCCAACGCCGGCCAATTCTCACGAGCGTTCTGCCCAAATCGATCCCGATTTGGGCAGAACGCTCGTGAGAATTGGCCGGAAAACGCCCGGCGAACACACTTCGGGCACCACTGGGCCGCAGTGCGGCCCCCCCCGGGGCCCTGTCCGGGATCGCGGGTCGTCGCGTTCCGGCACCGCCAGGAGGAGCTCCGGGACGCGTGCCCCGGGGAGGCCGACGCCTCCCGCTCCTCAGCCTCCGGGGGTCCCCTCCCTGGCGCCGGCAGCTGGGGCCGGGCCAGGCCGAAAGCCGGGCCCGGGCCCGGGCCTGCTTGCTCAGCCTTCCGTTGCCAGGGGCCTGAGCCTGGGGGCCTCCCCATGGGGAACCCTGAGTCCCGCGCCACGAGTCCCCCGACCGTCCCGGCGACAACGGCACCTTTCGCGGCTTCGTCCTAGCCGCGGAGTGAGAGACCAGTCCGTTTCCCCACAGAGGCCAGCCCCCTCCAGGGGCGCCCCGGCCGCCCGCCACGGCGGAGGCGGACGCCCGGCCACGGCGCCTCCATCCACTCTGCTCGGGGAAAACTACCCGGCCTCGCGGCTGCCGGCCGCGCCCCATCGTCGCGGCTCGTTTTCTGGGTGGCCGCGCCATGCCCCGAGCGAGAAAGGGCCCTGCTGCACGCGGAACTGGGCGCTGACCAGGGCTGCCCAACGCCGGCCAATTCTCACGAGCGTTCTGCCCAAATCGATCCCGATTTGGGCAGAACGCTCGTGAGAATTGGCCGGAAAACGCCCGGCGAACACACTTCGGGCACCACAGGGCGGCAGGGCGGCCCCCCCCGGGGCCCTGGCCGGGATCGCGGGTCGTCGCGTTCCGGCACCTCCAGGAAGAGCTCCGGGAGGCGTGCCCCGGGGAGGCCGACGCCTCCCGCTCCTCAGCCTCCGGGGGTCCCCTCCCTGGCGCCGGCAGCTGGGGCCGGGCCAGCCCCGAAAGCCGGGCCCGGGCCCGGGCCTGCTTGCTCAGCCTTCCGTTGCCAGGGGCCTGAGCCTGGGGACCTCCCCATGGGGAACCCTGAGTCCCGCGCCACGAGTCTCCCGACCGTCCAGCGACAACGGCACCTTTCGCGGCTTCGTCCTAGCCGCGGAGTGAGAGACTAGTCCGTTTCCCCACAGAGGCCAGCCCCCTCCAGGGGCACCACGGCCGCCCGCCACGGCGGAGGCGGACGCCCGGCCACGGCGCCTCCATCCACTCTGCTCGGGGAAAACTGCCTGGCGCCGCGGCTGCCGGCCGCGCCCCATCATCGCGGCTCGTTTTCTGGGTGGCCGCGCCATGCCCCGAGCGAGAAAGGGCCCTGCTGCACGCGGAACTGGGCGCTGACCAGGGCTGCCCAACGCCGGCCAATTCTCACGAGCGTTCTGCCCAAATCGATCCCGATTTGGGCAGAACGCTCGTGAGAATTGGCCGGAAAACGCCCGGCGAACAGACTTTGGGCACCACAGGGCCGCAGGGCGGCCCCCCCCGGGGCCCTGTCCGGGATCGCGGGTCGTCGCGTTCCGGCACCTCCAGGAGGAGCTCCGGGAGGCGTGCCCCGGGGAGGCCGACGCCTCCCGCTCCTCAGCCTCCGGGGGTCCCCTCCCTGGCGCCGGCAGCTGGGGCCGGGCCAGCCCCGAAAGCCGGGCCCGGGCCCGGGCCTGCTTGCTCAGCCTTCCGTTGCCAGGGGCCTGAGCCTGGGGGCCTCCCCATGGGGAACCCTGAGTCCCGCGCCACGAGTCCCCCGACCGTCCCGGCGACAACGGCACCTTTCGCGGCTTCGTCCTAGCCGCGGAGTGAGAGACCAGTCCGTTTCCCCACAGAGGCCAGCCCCCTCCAGGGGCGCCCCGGCCGCCCGCCACGGCGGAGGCGGACGCCAGGCCAAGGCGCCTCCATCCACTCTGCTCGGGGAAAAATCACCGGCGCCGCTGCTGCCGGCCGCGCCCCATCGTCGCGGCTCGTTTTCCGGGTGGCCGCGCCATGCCCCGAGCTAGAAAGGGCCCTGCTGCACGCGGAACTGGGCGCTGACCAGGGCTGCCCAACGCTGGCCAATTCTCACGAGCGTTCTGCCCAAATCGATCCCGATTTGGGCAGAACGCTCGTGAGAATTGGCCGGAAAACGCCCGGCGAACACACTTCGGGCACCACAGGGCCGCAGGGCGGCCCCCCCCGGGGCCCTGTCCGGGATCGCGGGTCGTCGCGGTCCGGCACCTCCAGGAGGAGCTCCGGGAGGCGTGCCCCGGGGAGGCCGACGCCTCCCGCTCCTCAGCCTCCGGGGGTCCCCTCCCTGGCGCCGGCAGCTGGGGCCGGGCCAGCCCCGAAAGCCGGGCCCGGGCCCGGGACTGCTTGCTCAGCCTTCCGTTGCCAGGGGCCTGAGCCTGCGGGCCTCCCCATGGGGAACCCTGAGTCCCGCGCCACGAGTCCCCCGACCGTCCCGGCGACAACGGCACTTTTCGCGGCTTCGTCCTAGCCGCGGAGTGAGAGACCAGTCCGTTTCCCCACAGAGGCCAGCCCCCTCCAGGGGCGCCCCGGCCGCCCGCCACGGCCGAGGCGGACGCCCGGCCACGGCGCCTCCATCCACTCTGCTCGGGGAAAACTCCCCGGCGCCGCGGCTGCCGGCCGCGCCCCATCGTCGCGGCTCGTTTTCCGGGCGGCCGCGACATGCCCCGAGCGAGAAAGGGCCCTGCTCCACGCGGAACTGGGCGCTGACCAGGGCTGCCCAACGCCGGCCAATTCTCACGAGCGTTCTGCCCAAATCGGGATCGATTTGGGCAGAACGCTCGTGAGAATTGGCCGGAAAACGCCGGCGAACACACTTCGGGCACCACAGGGCCGCAGGGCGGCCCCCCCCCGGGGCCCGGTTCGGGATCGCGTGTCGTCGCGTTCCGGCACCGCCAGGAGGAGCTCCGGGAGGCGTGCCGCGGGGAGGCCGACGCCTCCCGCTCCTCAGCCTCCGGGGGTCCCCTCCCTGGCGCCGGCAGCTGGGGCCGGGCCAGCCCCGAAAGCCGGGCCCGGGCCCGGGCCTGCTTGCTCAGCCTTCCGTTGCCAGGGGCCTGAGCCTGGGGGCCTCCCCATGGGGAACCCTGAGTCCCGCGCCACGAGTCCCACGATCGTCCCGGCGACAACGGCACCTTTCGCGGCTTCGTCCTAGCCGCGGAGTGAGAGACCAGTCCGTTTCCCCACAGAGGCCAGCCACCTCCAGGGGCGCCCCGGTCGCCCGCCACGGCGGAAGCAGACGCCCGGCCACGGCGCCTCCATCCACTCTGCTCGGGGAAAACTCCCCGGCGCCGCGACTGCCGGCCGCGCCCCATCGTCATGGCTCGTTTTCCGGGCGGCCGCTACATGCCCCGAGCGAGAAAGGGCCCTGCTCCACGCGGAACTGGGCGCTGACCAGGGCTGCCCAACGCCGGCCAATTTTCACGAGCGTTCTGCCCAAATCGATCCCGATTTGGGCAGAAGGCTCGTGAGAATTGGCCGGAAAACGCCCGGCGAACACACTTCGGGCACCACAGGGCCGCAGGGCGGCCCCCCCCGGGGCCCTGTCCGGGATCGCGTGTCGTCGCGTTCCGGCACCGCCAGGAGGAGCTCCGGGAGGCGTGCCGCGGGGAGGCCGACGCCTCCCGCTCCTCAGCCTCCGGGGGTCCCCTCCCTGGCGCCGGGAGCTGGGGCCGGGCCATACCCGAAAGCCGGGCCCGGGCCCGGGCCTGCTTGCTCAGCCTTCCGTTGCCAGGGGCCTGAGCCTGGGGGCCTCCTCATGGGGAACCCTGAGTCCCGCGCCACGAGTCCCCCGACCGTCCTGGCGACAACGGCACCTTTCGCGGCTTCGTCCTAGCCGCGGAGTGAGAGACAAGTCCGTTTCCCCACAGAGGCCTGCCCCCTCCAGGGGCGCCCCGGCCGCCCGCCACGGAGGAGGCGGACGCCCGGCCACGGCGCCTCCATCCACTCTGCTCGGGGAAAACTCCCCGGCGCCGCGGCTGCCGGCCGCGCCCCATCGTCGCGGCTCGTTTTCCGGGTAGCCGCGACATGCCCCGAGCGAGAAAGGGCCCTGCTCCACGCGGAACTGGGCGCTGACCAGGGCTGCCCAACGCCGGCCAATTCTCACGAGCGTTCTGCCCAAATCGATCCCGATTTGGGCAGAACGCTCGTGAGAATTGGCCGGAAAACGCCCGGCGAACACACTTCGGGCACCACAGGGCCGCAGGGCGGCCCCCCCCGGGGCCCTGTCCGGGATCGCGTGTCGTCGCGTTCCGGCACCGCCAGGAGGAGCTCCGGGAGGCGTGCCGCGGGGAGGCCGACGCCTCCCGCTCCTCAGCCTCCGGGGGTCCCTTCCCTGGCGCCGGCAGCTGGGGCCGGGCCAGCCCCGAAAGCCGGGCCCGGGCCCGGGTCTGCTTGCTCAGCCTTCCGTTGCCAGGGGCCAGAGCCTGCGGGCCTCCCCATGGGGAACCCTGAGTCCCGCGCCACGAGTCCCCCGACCGTCCCGACCACAACGGCATCTTTCGCGGCTTCGTCCTAGCCGCGGAGTGAGAGACCAGTCCGTTTCCCCACAGAGGCCAGCCCCCTCCAGGGGCGCCCCGGCCGCCCGCCACGGCGGAGGCGGACGCCCGGCCACGGCGCCTCCATCCACTCTGCTCGGAGAAAACTCCCCGGCGCCGCGGCTGCCGGCCGCGCCCCATCGTCGCGGCTCGTTTTCCGGGCGGCCGCGACATGCCCCGAGCGAGAAAGGGCCCTGCTCCACGCGGAACTGGGCGCTGATCAGGGCTGCCCAACGCCGGCCAATTCTCACGAGCGTTCTGCCCAAATCGATCCCGATTTGGGCAGAACGCTCGTGAGAATTGGCCGAAAAACGCCCGGCGAACACACTTCGGGCACCACAGTGCGGCAGGGCGGCCCCCCCCGGGGCCCTGTCTGGGATCGCGGGTCGTCGCGTTCCGGCACCTCCAGGAGGAGCTCCGGGAGGCGTGCCCCGGGGAGGCCGACGCCTCCCGCTCCTCAGCCTCCGGGGGTCCCCTCCCTGGCGCCGGCAGCTGGGGCCGGGCCAGCCCCGAAAGCCGGGCCCGGGCCCTGGCCTGCTTGCTCAGCCTTCCGTTGCCAGGGGCCTGAGCCTGGGGGCCTCCCCATGGGGAACCCTGAGTCCCGCGCCACGAGTCTCCCGACCGTCCCAGCGACAACGGCACCTTTCGCAGCTTCGTCCTAGCCGCGGAGTGAGAGACTAGTCCGTTTCCCCACAGAGGCCAGCCCCCTCCAGGGGCACCACGGCCGCCCGCCACGGCGGAGGCGGACGCCCGGCCACGGCGCCTCCATCCACTCTGCTCGGGGAAAACTGCCCGGCGCCGCGGCTGCTGGCCGCGCCCCATCGTCGCGGCTCGTTTTCCGGGTGGCCGCGCCATGCCCCGAGCTAGAAAGGGCCCTGCTGCACGCGGAACAGGGCGCTGACCAGGGCTGCCCAACGCTGGCCAATTCTCACGAGCGTTCTGCCCAAATCGATCCCGATTTGGGCAGAAAGCTCGTGAGAACTGGCCGGAAAACGCCCGGCGAACACACTTCGGGCACCACAGGGCCGCAGGGCGGCCCCCCCCGGGGCCCTGTCCGGGATCGCGTGTCGTCGCGTTCCGGCACCGCCAGGAGGAGCTCCGGGAGGCGTGCCGCGGGGAGGCCGACGCCTCCCGCTCCTCAGCCTCCGGGGGTCTCCTCCCTGGCGCCGGCAGCTGGGGCCGGGCCAGCCCCGAAAGCCGGGCCCGGCCCGGGCCTGCTTGCTCAGCCTTCCGTTGCCAGGGGCCTGAGCCTGGGGGCCTCCGCATGGGGAACACTGAGTCCCGCGCCACGAGTCCCCCGACCGTCCCGGCGACAACGGCACCTTTCGCGGCTTCGTCCTAGCCGCAGAGTGAGAGACCAGTCCGTTTCCCCACAGAGGCCAGCCCCCTCCAGGGGCGACCCGGCCGCCGGCCACGGCGGAGGCGGACGCCCGGCCACGGCGCCTCCATCCACTCTGCTCGGGGAAAACTCCCCGGCGCCGCGGCTGCCGGCCGCGCCCCATCGTCGCGGCTCGTTTTCCGGGTAGCCGCGACATGCCCCGAGCGAGAAAGGGCCCTGCTCCACGCGGAACTGGGCGCTGACCAGGGCTGCCCAACGCCGGCCAATTCTCACGAGCGTTCTGCCCAAATCGGGATCGATTTGGGCAGAACGCTCGTGAGAATTGGCTGGAAAACGCCCGGCGAACACACTTCGGGCACCACAGGGCCGCAGGGCGGCCCCCCCCGGGGCCCTGTCCGGGACCGCGTGTCGTCGCGTTCCGGCACCGCCAGGAGGAGCTCCGGGAGGCGTGCCGCGGGGAGGCCGATGCCTCCCGCTCCTCAGCCTCCGGGGGTCCCCTCCCTGGCGCCGGCAGCTTGGGCCGGGCCAGCCCCAAAAGCCGGGCCCGGGCCCGGGCCTGCTTGCTCAGCCTTCCGTTGCCAGGGGCCTGAGCCTGGGCGCCTCCCCATGGGGAACCCTGAGTCCCGCGCCACGAGTCCCCCGACCGTCCCGGCCACAACGGCACCTTTCGCGGCTTCGTCCTAGCCGCGGAGTGAGAGACCAGTCCGTTTCCCCACAGAGGCCAGCCCCCTCCAGGGGCGCCCCGGCCGCCAGCCACGGCGGAGGCGGACGCCCGGCCACGGCGCCTCCATCCACTCTGCTCGGGGAAAAATCCCCGGCGCCGCGGCTGCCGGCCGCGCCCCATCGTCGCGGCTCATTTTCCGGGTGGCCGCGACATGCCCCGAGCGAGAAAGGGCCCTGCTCCACGCGGAACTGGGCGCTGACCAGGGCTGCCCAACGCCGGCCAATTCTCACGAGCGTTCTGCAGAACGCTCGTGAGAATTGGCCGGAAAACGCCCGGCGAACACACTTCGGGCACCACAGGGCCGCAGGGCGGCCCCCCCCGGGGCCCGGTCCGGGATCGCGTGTCGTCGCGTTCCGGCACCGCCAGGAGGAGCTCCGGGAGGCGTGCCGCGGGGAGGCCGACGCCTCCCGCTCCTCAGCCTCCGGGGGTCCCCTCCCTGGCGCCGGCAGCTGGGGCCGGGCCAGCCCCGAAATCCGGGCCCGGGCCCGGGCCTGCTTGCTCAGCCTTCCGTTGCCAGGGGCCTGAGCCTGGGGGCCTCCCCATGGGGAACCCTGAGTCCCGCGCCACGAGTCCCCCGACCGTCCCGGCCACAACGGCACCTTTCTCGGCTTCGTCCTAGCCGCGGAGTGAGAGACCAGTCCGTTTCCCCACAGAGGCCAGCCCCCTCCAGGGGCGCCCTGGCCGCCCGCCACGGCGGAGGCGGACGCCCGGCCACGGCGCCTCCATCCACTCTGCTCGGGGAAAACTCCCCGGCGCCGCGGCTGCCGGCCGCGCCCCATCGTCGCGGCTCGTTTTCCGGGTAGCCGCGACATGCCCCGAGCGAGAAAGGGCCCTGCTCCACGCGGAACTGGGCGCTGACCAGGGCTGCCCAACGCCGGCCAATTCTCACGAGCGTTCTGCCCAAATCGATCCCGATTTGGGCAGAACGCTCGTGAGAATTGGCCGGAAAACGCCCGGCGAACACACTTCGGGCACCACAGGGCCGCAGGGCGGCCCCCCCCGGGGCCCTGTCCGGGATCGCGTGTCGTCGCGTTCCGGCACCGCCAGGAGGAGCTCCGGGAGGCGTGCCGCGGGGAGGCCGACGCCTCCCGCTCCTCAGCCTCCGGGGGTCCCTTCCCTGGCGCCGGCAGCTGGGGCCGGGCCAGCCCCGAAAGCCGGGCCCGGGCCCGGGTCTGCTTGCTCAGCCTTCCGTTGCCAGGGGCCAGAGCCTGCGGGCCTCCCCATGGGGAACCCTGAGTCCCGCGCCACGAGTCCCCCGACCGTCCCGGCCACAACGGCATCTTTCGCGGCTTCGTCCTAGCCGCGGAGTGAGAGACCAGTCCGTTTCCCCACAGAGGCCAGCCCCCTCCAGGGGCGCCCCGGCCGCCCGCCACGGCGGAGGCGGACGCCCGGCCACGGCGCCTCCATCCACTCTGCTCGGAGAAAACTCCCCGGCGCCGCGGCTGCCGGCCGCGCCCCATCGTCGCGGCTCGTTTTCCGGGCGGCCGCGACATGCCCCGAGCGAGAAAGGGCCCTGCTCCACGCGGAACTGGGCGCTGATCAGGGCTGCCCAACGCCGGCCAATTCTCACGAGCGTTCTGCCCAAATCGATCCCGATTTGGGCAGAACGCTCGTGAGAATTGGCCGGAAAACGCCCGGCGAACACACTTCGGGCACCACAGTGCGGCAGGGCGGCCCCCCCCGGGGCCCTGTCCGGGATCGCGGGTCGTCGCGTTCCGGCACCTCCAGGAGGAGCTCCGGGAGGCGTGCCCCGGGGAGGCCGACGCCTCCCGCTCCTCAGCCTCCGGGGGTCCCCTCCCTGGCGCCGGCAGCTGGGGCCGGGCCAGCCCCGAAAGCCGGGCCCGGGCCCTGGCCTGCTTGCTCAGCCTTCCGTTGCCAGGGGCCTGAGCCTGGGGGCCTCCCCATGGGGAACCCTGAGTCCCGCGCCACGAGTCTCCCGACCGTCCCAGCGACAACGGCACCTTTCGCAGCTTCGTCCTAGCCGCGGAGTGAGAGACTAGTCCGTTTCCCCACAGAGGCCAGCCCCCTCCAGGGGCACCACGGCCGCCCGCCACGGCGGAGGCGGACGCCCGGCCACGGCGCCTCCATCCACTCTGCTCGGGGAAAACTGCCCGGCGCCGCGGCTGCTGGCCGCGCCCCATCGTCGCGGCTCGTTTTCCGGGTGGCCGCGCCATGCCCCGAGCTAGAAAGGGCCCTGCTGCACGCGGAACAGGGCGCTGACCAGGGCTGCCCAACGCTGGCCAATTCTCACGAGCGTTCTGCCCAAATCGATCCCGATTTGGGCAGAAAGCTCGTGAGAACTGGCCGGAAAACGCCCGGCGAACACACTTCGGGCACCACAGGGCCGCAGGGCGGCCCCCCCCGGGGCCCTGTCCGGGATCGCGTGTCGTCGCGTTCCGGCACCGCCAGGAGGAGCTCCGGGAGGCGTGCCGCGGGGAGGCCGACGCCTCCCGCTCCTCAGCCTCCGGGGGTCTCCTCCCTGGCGCCGGCAGCTGGGGCCGGGCCAGCCCCGAAAGCCGGGCCCGGCCCGGGCCTGCTTGCTCAGCCTTCCGTTGCCAGGGGCCTGAGCCTGGGGGCCTCCGCATGGGGAACACTGAGTCCCGCGCCACGAGTCCCCCGACCGTCCCGGCGACAACGGCACCTTTCGCGGCTTCGTCCTAGCCGCAGAGTGAGAGACCAGTCCGTTTCCCCACAGAGGCCAGCCCCCTCCAGGGGCGACCCGGCCGCCGGCCACGGCGGAGGCGGACGCCCGGCCACGGCGCCTCCATCCACTCTGCTCGGGGAAAACTCCCCGGCGCCGCGGCTGCCGGCCGCGCCCCATCGTCGCGGCTCGTTTTCCGGGTAGCCGCGACATGCCCCGAGCGAGAAAGGGCCCTGCTCCACGCGGAACTGGGCGCTGACCAGGGCTGCCCAACGCCGGCCAATTCTCACGAGCGTTCTGCCCAAATCGGGATCGATTTGGGCAGAACGCTCGTGAGAATTGGCTGGAAAACGCCCGGCGAACACACTTCGGGCACCACAGGGCCGCAGGGCGGCCCCCCCCGGGGCCCTGTCCGGGACCGCGTGTCGTCGCGTTCCGGCACCGCCAGGAGGAGCTCCGGGAGGCGTGCCGCGGGGAGGCCGATGCCTCCCGCTCCTCAGCCTCCGGGGGTCCCCTCCCTGGCGCCGGCAGCTTGGGCCGGGCCAGCCCCAAAAGCCGGGCCCGGGCCCGGGCCTGCTTGCTCAGCCTTCCGTTGCCAGGGGCCTGAGCCTGGGCGCCTCCCCATGGGGAACCCTGAGTCCCGCGCCACGAGTCCCCCGACCGTCCCGGCCACAACGGCACCTTTCGCGGCTTCGTCCTAGCCGCGGAGTGAGAGACCAGTCCGTTTCCCCACAGAGGCCAGCCCCCTCCAGGGGCGCCCCGGCCGCCAGCCACGGCGGAGGCGGACGCCCGGCCACGGCGCCTCCATCCACTCTGCTCGGGGAAAAATCCCCGGCGCCGCGGCTGCCGGCCGCGCCCCATCGTCGCGGCTCATTTTCCGGGTGGCCGCGACATGCCCCGAGCGAGAAAGGGCCCTGCTCCACGCGGAACTGGGCGCTGACCAGGGCTGCCCAACGCCGGCCAATTCTCACGAGCGTTCTGCAGAACGCTCGTGAGAATTGGCCGGAAAACGCCCGGCGAACACACTTCGGGCACCACAGGGCCGCAGGGCGGCCCCCCCCGGGGCCCGGTCCGGGATCGCGTGTCGTCGCGTTCCGGCACCGCCAGGAGGAGCTCCGGGAGGCGTGCCGCGGGGAGGCCGACGCCTCCCGCTCCTCAGCCTCCGGGGGTCCCCTCCCTGGCGCCGGCAGCTGGGGCCGGGCCAGCCCCGAAATCCGGGCCCGGGCCCGGGCCTGCTTGCTCAGCCTTCCGTTGCCAGGGGCCTGAGCCTGGGGGCCTCCCCATGGGGAACCCTGAGTCCCGCGCCACGAGTCCCCCGACCGTCCCGGCCACAACGGCACCTTTCTCGGCTTCGTCCTAGCCGCGGAGTGAGAGACCAGTCCGTTTCCCCACAGAGGCCAGCCCCCTCCAGGGGCGCCCCGGCCGCCCGCCACGGCGGAGGCGGACGCCCGGCCACGGCGCCTCCATCCACTCTGCTTGGGGAAAACTCCCCGGCGCCGCGGCTGCCGGCCGCGCCCCATCGTCGCGGCTCGTTTTCCGGGTAGCCGCGACATGCCCCGAGCGAGAAAGGGCCCTGCTCCACGCGGAACTGGGCGCTGACCAGGGCTGCCCAACGCCGGCCAATTCTCACGAGCGTTCTGCCCAAATCGATCCCGATTTGGGCAGAACGCTCGTGAGAATTGGCCGGAAAACGCCCGGCGAACACACTTCGGGCACCACAGGGCCGCAGGGCGGCCCCCCCCGGGGCCCTGTCCGGGATCGCGTGTCGTCGCGTTCCGGCACCGCCAGGAGGAGCTCCGGGAGGCGTGCCGCGGGGAGGCCGACGCCTCCCGCTCCTCAGCCTCCGGGGGTCCCTTCCCTGGCGCCGGCAGCTGGGGCCGGGCCAGCCCCGAAAGCCGGGCCCGGGCCCGGGTCTGCTTGCTCAGCCTTCCGTTGCCAGGGGCCAGAGCCTGCGGGCCTCCCCATGGGGAACCCTGAGTCCCGCGCCACGAGTCCCCCGACCGTCCCGGCCACAACGGCATCTTTCGCGGCTTCGTCCTAGCCGCGGAGTGAGAGACCAGTCCGTTTCCCCACAGAGGCCAGCCCCCTCCAGGGGCGCCCCGGCCGCCCGCCACGGTGGAGGCGGACGCCCGGCCACGGCGCCTCCATCCACTCTGCTCGGAGAAAACTCCCCGGCGCCGCGGCTGCCGGCCGCGCCCCATCGTCGCGGCTCGTTTTCCGGGCGGCCGCGACATGCCCCGAGCGAGAAAGGGCCCTGCTCCACGCGGAACTGGGCGCTGATCAGGGCTGCCCAACGCCGGCCAATTCTCACGAGCGTTCTGCCCAAATCGATCCCGATTTGGGCAGAACGCTCGTGAGAATTGGCCGGAAAACGCCCGGCGAACACACTTCGGGCACCACAGTGCGGCAGGGCGGCCCCCCCCCGGGGCCCTGTCCGGGATCGCGGGTCGTCGCGTTCCGGCACCTCCAGGAGGAGCTCCGGGAGGCGTGCCCCGGGGAGGCCGACGCCTCCCGCTCCTCAGCCTCCGGGGGTCCCCTCCCTGGCGCCGGCAGCTGGGGCCGGGCCAGCCCCGAAAGCAGGGCCCGGGCCCTGGCCTGCTTGCTCAGCCTTCCGTTGCCAGGGGCCTGAGCCTGGGGGCCTCCCCATGGGGAACCCTGAGTCCCGCGCCACGAGTCTCCCGACCGTCCCAGCGACAACGGCACCTTTCGCAGCTTCGTCCTAGCCGCGGAGTGAGAGACTAGTCCGTTTCCCCACAGAGGCCAGCCCCCTCCAGGGGCACCACGGCCGGCCGCCACGGCGGAGGCGGACGCCCGGCCACGGCGCCTCCATCCACTCTGCTCGGGGAAAACTGCCCGGCGCCGCGGCTGCTGGCCGCGCCCCATCGTCGCGGCTCGTTTTCCGGGTGGCCGCGCCATGCCCCGAGCTAGAAAGGGCCCTGCTGCACGCGGAACAGGGCGCTGACCAGGGCTGCCCAACGCTGGCCAATTCTCACGAGCGTTCTGCCCAAATCGATCCCGATTTGGGCAGAAAGCTCGTGAGAACTGGCCGGAAAACGCCCGGCGAACACACTTCGGGCACCACAGGGCCGCAGGGCGGCCCCCCCCGGGGCCCTGTCCGGGATCGCGTGTCGTCGCGTTCCGGCACCGCCAGGAGGAGCTCCGGGAGGCGTGCCGCGGGGAGGCCGACGCCTCCCGCTCCTCAGCCTCCGGGGGTCTCCTCCCTGGCGCCGGCAGCTGGGGCCGGGCCAGCCCCGAAAGCCGGGCCCGGCCCGGGCCTGCTTGCTCAGCCTTCCGTTGCCAGGGGCCTGAGCCTGGGGGCCTCCGCATGGGGAACACTGAGTCCCGCGCCACGAGTCCCCCGACCGTCCCGGCGACAACGGCACCTTTCGCGGCTTCGTCCTAGCCGCAGAGTGAGAGACCAGTCCGTTTCCCCACAGAGGCCAGCCCCCTCCAGGGGCGACCCGGCCGCCGGCCACGGCGGAGGCGGACGCCCGGCCACGGCGCCTCCATCCACTCTGCTCGGGGAAAACTCCCCGGCGCCGCGGCTGCCGGCCGCGCCCCATCGTCGCGGCTCGTTTTCCGGGTAGCCGCGACATGCCCCGAGCGAGAAAGGGCCCTGCTCCACGCGGAACTGGGCGCTGACCAGGGCTGCCCAACGCCGGCCAATTCTCACGAGCGTTCTGCCCAAATCGGGATCGATTTGGGCAGAACGCTCGTGAGAATTGGCTGGAAAACGCCCGGCGAACACACTTCGGGCACCACAGGGCCGCAGGGCGGCCCCCCCCGGGGCCCTGTCCGGGACCGCGTGTCGTCGCGTTCCGGCACCGCCAGGAGGAGCTCCGGGAGGCGTGCCGCGGGGAGGCCGATGCCTCCCGCTCCTCAGCCTCCGGGGGTCCCCTCCCTGGCGCCGGCAGCTTGGGCCGGGCCAGCCCCAAAAGCCGGGCCCGGGCCCGGGCCTGCTTGCTCAGCCTTCCGTTGCCAGGGGCCTGAGCCTGGGCGCCTCCCCATGGGGAACCCTGAGTCCCGCGCCACGAGTCCCCCGACCGTCCCGGCCACAACGGCACCTTTCGCGGCTTCGTCCTAGCCGCGGAGTGAGAGACCAGTCCGTTTCCCCACAGAGGCCAGCCCCCTCCAGGGGCGCCCCGGCCGCCAGCCACGGCGGAGGCGGACGCCCGGCCACGGCGCCTCCATCCACTCTGCTCGGGGAAAAATCCCCGGCGCCGCGGCTGCCGGCCGCGCCCCATCGTCGCGGCTCATTTTCCGGGTGGCCGCGACATGCCCCGAGCGAGAAAGGGCCCTGCTCCACGCGGAACTGGGCGCTGACCAGGGCTGCCCAACGCCGGCCAATTCTCATGAGCGTTCTGCAGAACGCTCGTGAGAATTGGCCGGAAAACGCCCGGCGAACACACTTCGGGCACCACAGGGCCGCAGGGCGGCCCCCCCCCGGGGCCCTGTCCGGGATCG
The DNA here is from genome assembly GCF_922984935.1 of Meles meles. NCBI lineage: Eukaryota > Metazoa > Chordata > Mammalia > Carnivora > Mustelidae > Meles > Meles meles. The sequence goes on from NC_060069.1 coordinate 679,882, forward strand.
CGTGTCGTCGCGTTCCGGCACCGCCAGGAGGAGCTCCGGGAGGCGTGCCGCGGGGAGGCCGACGCCTCCCGCTCCTCAGCCTCCGGGGGTCTCCTCCCTGGCGCCGGCAGCTGGGGCCGGGCCAGCCCCGAAAGCCGGGCCCGGCCCGGGCCTGCTTGCTCAGCCTTCCGTTGCCAGGGGCCTGAGCCTGGGGGCCTCCGCATGGGGAACACTGAGTCCCGCGCCACGAGTCCCCCGACCGTCCCGGCGACAACGGCACCTTTCGCGGCTTCGTCCTAGCCGCAGAGTGAGAGACCAGTCCGTTTCCCCACAGAGGCCAGCCCCCTCCAGGGGCGACCCGGCCGCCGGCCACGGCGGAGGCGGACGCCCGGCCACGGCGCCTCCATCCACTCTGCTCGGGGAAAACTCCCCGGCGCCGCGGCTGCCGGCCGCGCCCCATCGTCGCGGCTCGTTTTCCGGGTAGCCGCGACATGCCCCGAGCGAGAAAGGGCCCTGCTCCACGCGGAACTGGGCGCTGACCAGGGCTGCCCAACGCCGGCCAATTCTCACGAGCGTTCTGCCCAAATCGGGATCGATTTGGGCAGAACGCTCGTGAGAATTGGCTGGAAAACGCCCGGCGAACACACTTCGGGCACCACAGGGCCGCAGGGCGGCCCCCCCCGGGGCCCTGTCCGGGACCGCGTGTCGTCGCGTTCCGGCACCGCCAGGAGGAGCTCCGGGAGGCGTGCCGCGGGGAGGCCGATGCCTCCCGCTCCTCAGCCTCCGGGGGTCCCCTCCCTGGCGCCGGCAGCTTGGGCCGGGCCAGCCCCAAAAGCCGGGCCCGGGCCCGGGCCTGCTTGCTCAGCCTTCCGTTGCCAGGGGCCTGAGCCTGGGCGCCTCCCCATGGGGAACCCTGAGTCCCGCGCCACGAGTCCCCCGACCGTCCCGGCCACAACGGCACCTTTCGCGGCTTCGTCCTAGCCGCGGAGTGAGAGACCAGTCCGTTTCCCCACAGAGGCCAGCCCCCTCCAGGGGCGCCCCGGCCGCCAGCCACGGCGGAGGCGGACGCCCGGCCACGGCGCCTCCATCCACTCGGCTCGGGGAAAAATCCCCGGCGCCGCGGCTGCCGGCCGCGCCCCATCGTCGCGGCTCATTTTCCGGGTGGCCGCGACATGCCCCGAGCGAGAAAGGGCCCTGCTCCACGCGGAACTGGGCGCTGACCAGGGCTGCCCAACGCCGGCCAATTCTCACGAGCGTTCTGCAGAACGCTCGTGAGAATTGGCCGGAAAACGCCCGGCGAACACACTTCGGGCACCACAGGGCCGCAGGGCGGCCCCCCCCCGGGGCCCGGTCCGGGATCGCGTGTCGTCGCGTTCCGGCACCGCCAGGAGGAGCTCCGGGAGGCGTGCCGCGGGGAGGCCGACGCCTCCCGCTCCTCAGCCTCCGGGGGTCCCCTCCCTGGCGCCGGCAGCTGGGGCCGGGCCAGCCCCGAAATCCGGGCCCGGGCCCGGGCCTGCTTGCTCAGCCTTCCGTTGCCAGGGGCCTGAGCCTGGGGGCCTCCCCATGGGGAACCCTGAGTCCCGCGCCACGAGTCCCCCGACCGTCCCGGCCACAACGGCACCTTTATCGGCTTCGTCCTAGCCGCGGAGTGAGAGACCAGTCCGTTTCCCCACAGAGGCCAGCCCCCTCCAGGGGCGACCCGGCCGCCGGCCACGGCGGAGGCGGACGCCCGGCCACGGCGCCTCCATCCACTCTGCTCGGGGAAAACTCCCCGGCGCCGCGGCTGCCGGCCGCGCCCCATCGTCGCGGCTCGTTTTCCGGGTAGCCGCGACATGCCCCGAGCGAGAAAGGGCCCTGCTCCACGCGGAACTGGGCGCTGACCAGGGCTGCCCAACGCCGGCCAATTCTCACGAGCGTTCTGCCCAAATCGGGATCGATTTGGGCAGAACGCTCGTGAGAATTGGCTGGAAAACGCCCGGCGAACACACTTCGGGCACCACAGGGCCGCAGGGCGGCCCCCCCCGGGGCCCTGTCCGGGACCGCGTGTCGTCGCGTTCCGGCACCGCCAGGAGGAGCTCCGGGAGGCGTGCCGCGGGGAGGCCGATGCCTCCCGCTCCTCAGCCTCCGGGGGTCCCCTCCCTGGCGCCGGCAGCTTGGGCCGGGCCAGCCCCAAAAGCCGGGCCCGGGCCCGGGCCTGCTTGCTCAGCCTTCCGTTGCCAGGGGCCTGAGCCTGGGCGCCTCCCCATGGGGAACCCTGAGTCCCGCGCCACGAGTCCCCCGACCGTCCCGGCCACAACGGCACCTTTCGCGGCTTCGTCCTAGCCGCGGAGTGAGAGACCAGTCCGTTTCCCCACAGAGGCCAGCCCCCTCCAGGGGCGCCCCGGCCGCCAGCCACGGCGGAGGCGGACGCCCGGCCACGGCGCCTCCATCCACTCTGCTCGGGGAAAAATCCCCGGCGCCGCGGCTGCCGGCCGCGCCCCATCGTCGCGGCTCATTTTCCGGGTGGCCGCGACATGCCCCGAGCGAGAAAGGGCCCTGCTCCACGCGGAACTGGGCGCTGACCAGGGCTGCCCAACGCCGGCCAATTCTCACGAGCGTTCTGCAGAACGCTCGTGAGAATTGGCCGGAAAACGCCCGGCGAACACACTTCGGGCACCACAGGGCCGCAGGGCGGCCCCCCCCGGGGCCCGGTCCGGGATCGCGTGTCGTCGCGTTCCGGCACCGCCAGGAGGAGCTCCGGGAGGCGTGCCGCGGGGAGGCCGACGCCTCCCGCTCCTCAGCCTCCGGGGGTCCCTTCCCTGGCGCCGGCAGCTGGGGCCGGGCCAGCCCCGAAAGCCGGGCCCGGGCCCGGGTCTGCTTGCTCAGCCTTCCGTTGCCAGGGGCCAGAGCCTGCGGGCCTCCCCATGGGGAACCCTGAGTCCCGCGCCACGAGTCCCCCGACCGTCCCGGCCACAACGGCATCTTTCGCGGCTTCGTCCTAGCCGCGGAGTGAGAGACCAGTCCGTTTCCCCACAGAGGCCAGCCCCCTCCAGGGGCGCCCCGGCCGCCCGCCACGGTGGAGGCGGACGCCCGGCCACGGCGCCTCCATCCACTCTGCTCGGAGAAAACTCCCCGGCGCCGCGGCTGCCGGCCGCGCCCCATCGTCGCGGCTCGTTTTCCGGGCGGCCGCGACATGCCCCGAGCGAGAAAGGGCCCTGCTCCACGCGGAACTGGGCGCTGATCAGGGCTGCCCAACGCCGGCCAATTCTCACGAGCGTTCTGCCCAAATCGATCCCGATTTGGGCAGAACGCTCGTGAGAATTGGCCGGAAAACGCCCGGCGAACACACTTCGGGCACCACAGTGCGGCAGGGCGGCCCCCCCCGGGGCCCTGTCCGGGATCGCGGGTCGTCGCGTTCCGGCACCTCCAGGAGGAGCTCCGGGAGGCGTGCCCCGGGGAGGCCGACGCCTCCCGCTCCTCAGCCTCCGGGGGTCCCCTCCCTGGCGCCGGCAGCTGGGGCCGGGCCAGCCCCGAAAGCCGGGCCCGGGCCCTGGCCTGCTTGCTCAGCCTTCCGTTGCCAGGGGCCTGAGCCTGGGGGCCTCCCCATGGGGAACCCTGAGTCCCGCGCCACGAGTCTCCCGACCGTCCCAGCGACAACGGCACCTTTCGCGGCTTCGTCCTAGCCGCGGAGTGAGAGACTAGTCCGTTTCCCCACAGAGGCCAGCCCCCTCCAGGGGCACCACGGCCGCCCGCCACGGCGGAGGCGGACGCCCGGCCACGGCGCCTCCATCCACTCTGCTCGGGGAAAACTGCCCGGCGCCGCGGCTGCTGGCCGCGCCCCATCGTCGCGGCTCGTTTTCCGGGTGGCCGCGCCATGCCCCGAGCTAGAAAGGGCCCTGCTGCACGCGGAACAGGGCGCTGACCAGGGCTGCCCAACGCTGGCCAATTCTCACGAGCGTTCTGCCCAAATCGATCCCGATTTGGGCAGAAAGCTCGTGAGAACTGGCCGGAAAACGCCCGGCGAACACACTTCGGGCACCACAGGGCCGCAGGGCGGCCCCCCCCGGGGCCCTGTCCGGGATCGCGTGTCGTCGCGTTCCGGCACCGCCAGGAGGAGCTCCGGGAGGCGTGCCGCGGGGAGGCCGACGCCTCCCGCTCCTCAGCCTCCGGGGGTCTCCTCCCTGGCGCCGGCAGCTGGGGCCGGGCCAGCCCCGAAAGCCGGGCCCGGCCCGGGCCTGCTTGCTCAGCCTTCCGTTGCCAGGGGCCTGAGCCTGGGGGCCTCCGCATGGGGAACACTGAGTCCCGCGCCACGAGTCCCCCGACCGTCCCGGCGACAACGGCACCTTTCGCGGCTTCGTCCTAGCCGCAGAGTGAGAGACCAGTCCGTTTCCCCACAGAGGCCAGCCCCCTCCAGGGGCGACCCGGCCGCCGGCCACGGCGGAGGCGGACGCCCGGCCACGGCGCCTCCATCCACTCTGCTCGGGGAAAACTCCCCGGCGCCGCGGCTGCCGGCCGCGCCCCATCGTCGCGGCTCGTTTTCCGGGTAGCCGCGACATGCCCCGAGCGAGAAAGGGCCCTGCTCCACGCGGAACTGGGCGCTGACCAGGGCTGCCCAACGCCGGCCAATTCTCACGAGCGTTCTGCCCAAATCGGGATCGATTTGGGCAGAACGCTCGTGAGAATTGGCTGGAAAACGCCCGGCGAACACACTTCGGGCACCACAGGGCCGCAGGGCGGCCCCCCCCCGGGGCCCTGTCCGGGACCGCGTGTCGTCGCGTTCCGGCACCGCCAGGAGGAGCTCCGGGAGGCGTGCCGCGGGGAGGCCGATGCCTCCCGCTCCTCAGCCTCCGGGGGTCCCCTCCCTGGCGCCGGCAGCTTGGGCCGGGCCAGCCCCAAAAGCCGGGCCCGGGCCCGGGCCTGCTTGCTCAGCCTTCCGTTGCCAGGGGCCTGAGCCTGGGCGCCTCCCCATGGGGAACCCTGAGTCCCGCGCCACGAGTCCCCCGACCGTCCCGGCCACAACGGCACCTTTCGCGGCTTCGTCCTAGCCGCGGAGTGAGAGACCAGTCCGTTTCCCCACAGAGGCCAGCCCCCTCCAGGGGCGCCCCGGCCGCCAGCCACGGCGGAGGCGGACGCCCGGCCACGGCGCCTCCATCCACTCTGCTCGGGGAAAAATCCCCGGCGCCGCGGCTGCCGGCCGCGCCCCATCGTCGCGGCTCATTTTCCGGGTGGCCGCGACATGCCCCGAGCGAGAAAGGGCCCTGCTCCACGCGGAACTGGGCGCTGACCAGGGCTGCCCAACGCCGGCCAATTCTCACGAGCGTTCTGCAGAACGCTCGTGAGAATTGGCCGGAAAACGCCCGGCGAACACACTTCGGGCACCACAGGGCCGCAGGGCGGCCCCCCCCGGGGCCCTGTCCGGGATCGCGTGTCGTCGCGTTCCGGCACCGCCAGGAGGAGCTCCGGGAGGCGTGCCGCGGGGAGGCCGACGCCTCCCGCTCCTCAGCCTCCGGGGGTCTCCTCCCTGGCGCCGGCAGCTGGGGCCGGGCCAGCCCCGAAAGCCGGGCCCGGCCCGGGCCTGCTTGCTCAGCCTTCCGTTGCCAGGGGCCTGAGCCTGGGGGCCTCCGCATGGGGAACACTGAGTCCCGCGCCACGAGTCCCCCGACCGTCCCGGCGACAACGGCACCTTTCGCGGCTTCGTCCTAGCCGCAGAGTGAGAGACCAGTCCGTCTCCCCACAGAGGCCAGCCCCCTCCAGGGGCGACCCGGCCGCCGGCCACGGCGGAGGCGGACGCCCGGCCACGGCGCCTCCATCCACTCTGCTCGGGGAAAACTCCCCGGCGCCGCGGCTGCCGGCCGCGCCCCATCGTCGCGGCTCGTTTTCCGGGTAGCCGCGACATGCCCCGAGCGAGAAAGGGCCCTGCTCCACGCGGAACTGGGCGCTGACCAGGGCTGCCCAACGCCGGCCAATTCTCACGAGCGTTCTGCCCAAATCGGGATCGATTTGGGCAGAACGCTCGTGAGAATTGGCTGGAAAACGCCCGGCGAACACACTTCGGGCACCACAGGGCCGCAGGGCGGCCCCCCCCGGGGCCCTGTCCGGGACCGCGTGTCGTCGCGTTCCGGCACCGCCAGGAGGAGCTCCGGGAGGCGTGCCGCGGGGAGGCCGATGCCTCCCGCTCCTCAGCCTCCGGGGGTCCCCTCCCTGGCGCCGGCAGCTTGGGCCGGGCCAGCCCCAAAAGCCGGGCCCGGGCCCGGGCCTGCTTGCTCAGCCTTCCGTTGCCAGGGGCCTGAGCCTGGGCGCCTCCCCATGGGGAACCCTGAGTCCCGCGCCACGAGTCCCCCGACCGTCCCGGCCACAACGGCACCTTTCGCGGCTTCGTCCTAGCCGCGGAGTGAGAGACCAGTCCGTTTCCCCACAGAGGCCAGCCCCCTCCAGGGGCGCCCCGGCCGCCAGCCACGGCGGAGGCGGACGCCCGGCCACGGCGCCTCCATCCACTCTGCTCGGGGAAAAATCCCCGGCGCCGCGGCTGCCGGCCGCGCCCCATCGTCGCGGCTCATTTTCCGGGTGGCCGCGACATGCCCCGAGCGAGAAAGGGCCCTGCTCCACGCGGAACTGGGCGCTGACCAGGGCTGCCCAACGCCGGACAATTCTCACGAGCGTTCTGCAGAACGCTCGTGAGAATTGGCCGGAAAACGCCCGGCGAACACACTTCGGGCACCACAGGGCCGCAGGGCGGCCCCCCCCGGGGCCCGGTCCGGGATCGCGTGTCGTCGCTTTCCGGCACCGCCAGGAGGAGCTCCGGGAGGCGTGCCGCGGGGAGGCCGACGCCTCCCGCTCCTCAGCCTCCGGGGGTCCCCTCCCTGGCGCCGGCAGCTGGGGCCGGGCCAGCCCCGAAATCCGGGCCCGGGCCCGGGCCTGCTTGCTCAGCCTTCCGTTGCCAGGGGCCTGAGCCTGGGGGCCTCCCCATGGGGAACCCTGAGTCCCGCGCCACGAGTCCCCCGACCGTCCCGGCCACAACGGCACCTTTCTCGGCTTCGTCCTAGCCGCGGAGTGAGAGACCAGTCCGTTTCCCCACAGAGGCCAGCCCCCTCCAGGGGCGCCCCGGCCGCCCGCCACGGCGGAGGCGGACGCCCGGCCACGGCGCCTCCATCCACTCTGCTAGGGGAAAACTCCCCGGCGCCGCGGCTGCCGGCCGCGCCCCATCGTCGCGGCTCGTTTTCCGGGTAGCCGCGACATGCCCCGAGCGAGAAAGGGCCCTGCTCCACGCGGAACTGGGCGCTGACCAGGGCTGCCCAACGCCGGCCAATTCTCACGAGCGTTCTGCCCAAATCGATCCCGATTTGGGCAGAACGCTCGTGAGAATTGGCCGGAAAACGCCCGGCGAACACACTTCGGGCACCACAGGGCCGCAGGGCGGCCCCCCCCGGGGCCCTGTCCGGGATCGCGTGTCGTCGCGTTCCGGCACCGCCAGGAGGAGCTCCGGGAGGCGTGCCGCGGGGAGGCCGACGCCTCCCGCTCCTCAGCCTCCGGGGGTCCCTTCCCTGGCGCCGGCAGCTGGGGCCGGGTCAGCCCCGAAAGCCGGGCCCGGGCCCGGGTCTGCTTGCTCAGCCTTCCGTTGCCAGGGGCCAGAGCCTGCGGGCCTCCCCATGGGGAACCCTGAGTCCCGCGCCACGAGTCCCCCGACCGTCCCGGCCACAACGGCATCTTTCGCGGCTTCGTCCTAGCCGCGGAGTGAGAGACCAGTCCGTTTCCCCACAGAGGCCAGCCCCCTCCAGGGGCGCCCCGGCCGCCCGCCACGGTGGAGGCGGACGCCCGGCCACGGCGCCTCCATCCACTCTGCTCGGAGAAAACTCCCCGGCGCCGCGGCTGCCGGCCGCGCCCCATCGTCGCGGCTCGTTTTCCGGGCGGCCGCGACATGCCCCGAGCGAGAAAGGGCCCTGCTCCACGCGGAACTGGGCGCTGATCAGGGCTGCCCAACGCCGGCCAATTCTCACGAGCGTTCTGCCCAAATCGATCCCGATTTGGGCAGAACGCTCGTGAGAATTGGCCGGAAAACGCCCGGCGAACACACTTCGGGCACCACAGTGCGGCAGGGCGGCCCCCCCCGGGGCCCTGTCCGGGATCGCGGGTCGTCGCGTTCCGGCACCTCCAGGAGGAGCTCCGGGAGGCGTGCCCCGGGGAGGCCGACGCCTCCCGCTCCTCAGCCTCCGGGGGTCCCCTCCCTGGCGCCGGCAGCTGGGGCCGGGCCAGCCCCGAAAGCCGGGCCCGGGCCCTGGCCTGCTTGCTCAGCCTTCCGTTGCCAGGGGCCTGAGCCTGGGGGCCTCCCCATGGGGAACCCTGAGTCCCGCGCCACGAGTCTCCCGACCGTCCCAGCGACAACGGCACCTTTCGCAGCTTCGTCCTAGCCGCGGAGTGAGAGACTAGTCCGTTTCCCCACAGAGGCCAGCCCCCTCCAGGGGCACCACGGCCGCCCGCCACGGCGGAGGCGGACGCCCGGCCACGGCGCCTCCATCCACTCTGCTCGGGGAAAACTGCCCGGCGCCGCGGCTGCTGGCCGCGCCCCATCGTCGCGGCTCGTTTTCCGGGTGGCCGCGCCATGCCCCGAGCTAGAAAGGGCCCTGCTGCACGCGGAACAGGGCGCTGACCAGGGCTGCCCAACGCTGGCCAATTCTCACGAGCGTTCTGCCCAAATCGATCCCGATTTGGGCAGAAAGCTCGTGAGAACTGGCCGGAAAACGCCCGGCGAACACACTTCGGGCACCACAGGGCCGCAGGGCGGCCCCCCCCGGGGCCCTGTCCGGGATCGCGTGTCGTCGCGTTCCGGCACCGCCAGGAGGAGCTCCGGGAGGCGTGCCGCGGGGAGGCCGACGCCTCCCGCTCCTCAGCCTCCGGGGGTCTCCTCCCTGGCGCCGGCAGCTGGGGCCGGGCCAGCCCCGAAAGCCGGGCCCGGCCCGGGCCTGCTTGCTCAGCCTTCCGTTGCCAGGGGCCTGAGCCTGGGGGCCTCCGCATGGGGAACACTGAGTCCCGCGCCACGAGTCCCCCGACCGTCCCGGCGACAACGGCACCTTTCGCGGCTTCGTCCTAGCCGCAGAGTGAGAGACCAGTCCGTTTCCCCACAGAGGCCAGCCCCCTCCAGGGGCGACCCGGCCGCCGGCCACGGCGGAGGCGGACGCCCGGCCACGGCGCCTCCATCCACTCTGCTCGGGGAAAACTCCCCGGCGCCGCGGCTGCCGGCCGCGCCCCATCGTCGCGGCTCGTTTTCCGGGTAGCCGCGACATGCCCCGAGCGAGAAAGGGCCCTGCTCCACGCGGAACTGGGCGCTGACCAGGGCTGCCCAACGCCGGCCAATTCTCACGAGCGTTCTGCCCAAATCGGGATCGATTTGGGCAGAACGCTCGTGAGAATTGGCTGGAAAACGCCCGGCGAACACACTTCGGGCACCACAGGGCCGCAGGGCGGCCCCCCCCGGGGCCCTGTCCGGGACCGCGTGTCGTCGCGTTCCGGCACCGCCAGGAGGAGCTCCGGGAGGCGTGCCGCGGGGAGGCCGATGCCTCCCGCTCCTCAGCCTCCGGGGGTCCCCTCCCTGGCGCCGGCAGCTTGGGCCGGGCCAGCCCCAAAAGCCGGGCCCGGGCCCGGGCCTGCTTGCTCAGCCTTCCGTTGCCAGGGGCCTGAGCCTGGGCGCCTCCCCATGGGGAACCCTGAGTCCCGCGCCACGAGTCCCCCGACCGTCCCGGCCACAACGGCACCTTTCGCGGCTTCGTCCTAGCCGCGGAGTGAGAGACCAGTCCGTTTCCCCACAGAGGCCAGCCCCCTCCAGGGGCGCCCCGGCCGCCAGCCACGGCGGAGGCGGACGCCCGGCCACGGCGCCTCCATCCACTCTGCTCGGGGAAAAATCCCCGGCGCCGCGGCTGCCGGCCGCGCCCCATCGTCGCGGCTCATTTTCCGGGTGGCCGCGACATGCCCCGAGCGAGAAAGGGCCCTGCTCCACGCGGAACTGGGCGCTGACCAGGGCTGCCCAACGCCGGACAATTCTCACGAGCGTTCTGCAGAACGCTCGTGAGAATTGGCCGGAAAACGCCCGGCGAACACACTTCGGGCACCACAGGGCCGCAGGGCGGCCCCCCCCGGGGCCCTGTCCGGGATCGCGTGTCGTCGCGTTCCGGCACCGCCAGGAGGAGCGCCGGGAGGCGTGCCGCGGGGAGGCCGACGCCTCCCGCTCCTCAGCCTCCGGGGGTCCCCTCGCTGGCGCCGGCAGCAGGGGCCGGGCCAGCCCCGAAAGCCGGGCCCGGGCCCGGGCCTGCTTGCTCAGCCTTCCGTTGCCAGGGGCCTGAGCCTGCGGGCCTCTCCATGGGGAACCCTGAGTCCCGCGCCACGAGTCCCCCGACCGTCCTGGCGACAACGGCACCTTTCGCGGCTTCGTCCTAGCCGCGGAGTGAGAGACCAGTCCGTTTCCCCACAGAGGCCTGCCCCCTCCAGGGGCGCCCCGGCCGCCCGCCACGGAGGAGGCGGACGCCCGGCCACGGCGCCTCCATCCACTCTGCTCGGGGAAAACTCCCCGGCGCCGCGGCTGCCGGCCGCGCCCCATCGTCGCGGCTCGATTTCCGGGCGGCCGCGACATGCCCCGAGCGAGAAAGGGCCCTGCTCCACGCGGAACTGGGCGCTGACCAGGGCTGCCCAACGCCGGCCAATTCTCACGAGCGTTCTGCCCAAATCGGGATCGATTTGGGCAGAACGCTCGTGAGAATTGGCCGGAAAACGCCGGCGAACACACTTCGGGCACCACAGGGCCGCAGGGCGGCCCCCCCCCGGGGCCCGGTCCGGGATCGCGTGTCGTCGCGTTCCGGCACCGCCAGGAGGAGCTCCGGGAGGCGTGCCGCGGGGAGGCCGACGCCTCCCGCTCCTCAGCCTCCGGGGGTCCCCTCCCTGGCGCCGGCAGCTGGGGCCGGGCCAGCCCCGAAATCCGGGCCCGGGCCCGGGCCTGCTTGCTCAGCCTTCCGTTGCCAGGGGCCTGAGCCTGGGGGCCTCCCCATGGGGAACCCTGAGTCCCGCGCCACGAGTCCCCCGACCGTCCCGGCCACAACGGCACCTTTCTCGGCTTCGTCCTAGCCGCGGAGTGAGAGACCAGTCCGTTTCCCCACAGAGGCCAGCCCCCTCCAGGGGCGCCCCGGCCGCCCGCCACGGCGGAGGCGGACGCCCGGCCACGGCGCCTCCATCCACTCTGCTCGGGGAAAACTCCCCGGCGCCGCGGCTGCCGGCCGCGCCCCATCGTCGCGGCTCGTTTTCCGGGTAGCCGCGACATGCCCCGAGCGAGAAAGGGCCCTGCTCCACGCGGAACTGGGCGCTGATCAGGGCTGCCCAACGCCGGCCAATTCTCACGAGCGTTCTGCCCAAATCGATCCCGATTTGGGCAGAACGCTCGTGAGAATTGGCCGGAAAACGCCCGGCGAACACACTTCGGGCACCACAGTGCGGCAGGGCGGCCCCCCCCGGGGCCCTGTCCGGGATCGCGGGTCGTCGCGTTCCGGCACCTCCAGGAGGAGCTCCGGGAGGCGTGCCCCGGGGAGGCCGACGCCTCCCGCTCCTCAGCCTCCGGGGGTCCCCTCCCTGGCGCCGGCAGCTGGGGCCGGGCCAGCCCCGAAAGCCGGGCCCGGGCCCTGGCCTGCTTGCTCAGCCTTCCGTTGCCAGGGGCCTGAGCCTGGGGGCCTCCCCATGGGGAACCCTGAGTCCCGCGCCACGAGTCTCCCGACCGTCCCAGCGACAACGGCACCTTTCGCGGCTTCGTCCTAGCCGCGGAGTGAGAGACTAGTCCGTTTCCCCACAGAGGCCAGCCCCCTCCAGGGGCACCACGGCCGCCCGCCACGGCGGAGGCGGACGCCCGGCCACGGCGCCTCCATCCACTCTGCTCGGGGAAAACTGCCCGGCGCCGCGGCTGCTGGCCGCGCCCCATCGTCGCGGCTCGTTTTCCGGGTGGCCGCGCCATGCCCCGAGCTAGAAAGGGCCCTGCTGCACGCGGAACAGGGCGCTGACCAGGGCTGCCCAACGCTGGCCAATTCTCACGAGCGTTCTGCCCAAATCGATCCCGATTTGGGCAGAAAGCTCGTGAGAACTGGCCGGAAAACGCCCGGCGAACACACTTCGGGCACCACAGGGCCGCAGGGCGGCCCCCCCCGGGGCCCTGTCCGGGATCGCGTGTCGTCGCGTTCCGGCACCGCCAGGAGGAGCTCCGGGAGGCGTGCCGCGGGGAGGCCGACGCCTCCCGCTCCTCAGCCTCCGGGGGTCTCCTCCCTGGCGCCGGCAGCTGGGGCCGGGCCAGCCCCGAAACCCGGGCCCGGCCCGGGCCTGCTTGCTCAGCCTTCCGTTGCCAGGGGCCTGAGCCTGGGGGCCTCCGCATGGGGAACACTGAGTCCCGCGCCACGAGTCCCCCGACCGTCCCGGCGACAACGGCACCTTTCGCGGCTTCGTCCTAGCCGCAGAGTGAGAGACCAGTCCGTTTCCCCACAGAGGCCAGCCCCCTCCAGGGGCGACCCGGCCGCCGGCCACGGCGGAGGCGGACGCCCGGCCACGGCGCCTCCATCCACTCTGCTCGGGGAAAACTCCCCGGCGCCGCGGCTGCCGGCCGCGCCCCATCGTCGCGGCTCGTTTTCCGGGTAGCCGCGACATGCCCCGAGCGAGAAAGGGCCCTGCTCCACGCGGAACTGGGCGCTGACCAGGGCTGCCCAACGCCGGCCAATTCTCACGAGCGTTCTGCCCAAATCGGGATCGATTTGGGCAGAACGCTCGTGAGAATTGGCTGGAAAACGCCCGGCGAACACACTTCGGGCACCACAGGGCCGCAGGGCGGCCCCCCCCGGGGCCCTGTCCGGGACCGCGTGTCGTCGCGTTCCGGCACCGCCAGGAGGAGCTCCGGGAGGCGTGCCGCGGGGAGGCCGATGCCTCCCGCTCCTCAGCCTCCGGGGGTCCCCTCCCTGGCGCCGGCAGCTTGGGCCGGGCCAGCCCCAAAAGCCGGGCCCGGGCCCGGGCCTGCTTGCTCAGCCTTCCGTTGCCAGGGGCCTGAGCCTGGGCGCCTCCCCATGGGGAACCCTGAGTCCCGCGCCACGAGTCCCCCGACCGTCCCGGCCACAACGGCACCTTTCGCGGCTTCGTCCTAGCCGCGGAGTGAGAGACCAGTCCGTTTCCCCACAGAGGCCAGCCCCCTCCAGGGGCGCCCCGGCCGCCAGCCACGGCGGAGGCGGACGCCCGGCCACGGCGCCTCCATCCACTCTGCTCGGGGAAAAATCCCCGGCGCCGCGGCTGCCGGCCGCGCCCCATCGTCGCGGCTCATTTTCCGGGTGGCCGCGACATGCCCCGAGCGAGAAAGGGCCCTGCTCCACGCGGAACTGGGCGCTGACCAGGGCTGCCCAACGCCGGCCAATTCTCACGAGCGTTCTGCAGAACGCTCGTGAGAATTGGCCGGAAAACGCCCGGCGAACACACTTCGGGCACCACAGGGCCGCAGGGCGGCCCCCCCCGGGGCCCTGTCCGGGATCGCGTGTCGTCGCGTTCCGGCACCGCCAGGAGGAGCTCCGGGAGGCGTGCCGCGGGGAGGCCGACGCCTCCCGCTCCTCAGCCTCCGGGGGTCTCCTCCCTGGCGCCGGCAGCTGGGGCCGGGCCAGCCCCGAAAGCCGGGCCCGGCCCGGGCCTGCTTGCTCAGCCTTCCGTTGCCAGGGGCCTGAGCCTGGGGGCCTCCGCATGGGGAACACTGAGTCCCGCGCCACGAGTCCCCCGACCGTCCCGGCGACAACGGCACCTTTCGCGGCTTCGTCCTAGCCGCAGAGTGAGAGACCAGTCCGTTTCCCCACAGAGGCCAGCCCCCTCCAGGGGCGACCCGGCCGCCGGCCACGGCGGAGGCGGACGCCCGGCCACGGCGCCTCCATCCACTCTGCTCGGGGAAAACTCCCCGGCGCCGCGGCTGCCGGCCGCGCCCCATCGTCGCGGCTCGTTTTCCGGGTAGCCGCGACATGCCCCGAGCGAGAAAGGGCCCTGCTCCACGCGGAACTGGGCGCTGACCAGGGCTGCCCAACGCCGGCCAATTCTCACGAGCGTTCTGCCCAAATCGGGATCGATTTGGGCAGAACGCTCGTGAGAATTGGCTGGAAAACGCCCGGCGAACACACTTCGGGCACCACAGGGCCGCAGGGCGGCCCCCCCCGGGGCCCTGTCCGGGACCGCGTGTCGTCGCGTTCCGGCACCGCCAGGAGGAGCTCCGGGAGGCGTGCCGCGGGGAGGCCGATGCCTCCCGCTCCTCAGCCTCCGGGGGTCCCCTCCCTGGCGCCGGCAGCTTGGGCCGGGCCAGCCCCAAAAGCCGGGCCCGGGCCCGGGCCTGCTTGCTCAGCCTTCCGTTGCCAGGGGCCTGAGCCTGGGCGCCTCCCCATGGGGAACCCTGAGTCCCGCGCCACGAGTCCCCCGACCGTCCCGGCCACAACGGCACCTTTCGCGGCTTCGTCCTAGCCGCGGAGTGAGAGACCAGTCCGTTTCCCCACAGAGGCCAGCCCCCTCCAGGGGCGCCCCGGCCGCCAGCCACGGCGGAGGCGGACGCCCGGCCACGGCGCCTCCATCCACTCTGCTCGGGGAAAAATCCCCGGCGCCGCGGCTGCCGGCCGCGCCCCATCGTCGCGGCTAATTTTCCGGGTGGCCGCGACATGCCCCGAGCGAGAAAGGGCCCTGCTCCACGCGGAACTGGGCGCTGACCAGGGCTGCCCAACGCCGGCCAATTCTCACGAGCGTTCTGCAGAAGGCTCGTGAGAATTGGCCGGAAAACGCCCGGCGAACACACTTCGGGCACCACAGGGCCGCAGGGCGGCCCCCCCCGGGGCCCGGTCCGGGATCGCGTGTCGTCGCGTTCCGGCACCGCCAGGAGGAGCTCCGGGAGGCGTGCCGCGGGGAGGCCGACGCCTCCCGCTCCTCAGCCTCCGGGGGTCCCCTCCCTGGCGCCGGCAGCTGGGGCCGGGCCAGCCCCGAAATCCGGGCCCGGGCCCGGGCCTGCTTGCTCAGCCTTCCGTTGCCAGGGGCCTGAGCCTGGGGGCCTCCCCATGGGGAACCCTGAGTCCCGCGCCACGAGTCCCCCGACCGTCCCGGCCACAACGGCACCTTTCTCGGCTTCGTCCTAGCCGCGGAGTGAGAGACCAGTCCGTTTCCCCACAGAGGCCAGCCCCCTCCAGGGGCGCCCCGGCCGCCCGCCACGGCGGAGGCGGACGCCCGGCCACGGCGCCTCCATCCACTCTGCTCGGGGAAAACTCCCCGGCGCCGCGGCTGCCGGCCGCGCCCCATCGTCGCGGCTCGTTTTCCGGGTAGCCGCGACATGCCCCGAGCGAGAAAGGGCCCTGCTCCACGCGGAACTGGGCGCTGACCAGGGCTGCCCAACGCCGGCCAATTCTCACGAGCGTTCTGCCCAAATCGATCCCGATTTGGGCAGAACGCTCGTGAGAATTGGCCGGAAAACGCCCGGCGAACACACTTCGGGCACCACAGGGCCGCAGGGCGGCCCCCCCCGGGGCCCTGTCCGGGATCGCGTGTCGTCGCGTTCCGGCACCGCCAGGAGGAGCTCCGGGAGGCGTGCCGCGGGGAGGCCGACGCCTCCCGCTCCTCAGCCTCCGGGGGTCCCTTCCCTGGCGCCGGCAGCTGGGGCCGGGTCAGCCCCGAAAGCCGGGCCCGGGCCCGGGTCTGCTTGCTCAGCCTTCCGTTGCCAGGGGCCAGAGCCTGCGGGCCTCCCCATGGGGAACCCTGAGTCCCGCGCCACGAGTCCCCCGACCGTCCCGGCCACAACGGCATCTTTCGCGGCTTCGTCCTAGCCGCGGAGTGAGAGACCAGTCCGTTTCCCCACAGAGGCCAGCCCCCTCCAGGGGCGCCCCGGCCGCCCGCCACGGTGGAGGCGGACGCCCGGCCACGGCGCCTCCATCCACTCTGCTCGGAGAAAACTCCCCGGCGCCGCGGCTGCCGGCCGCGCCCCATCGTCGCGGCTCGTTTTCCGGGCGGCCGCGACATGCCCCGAGCGAGAAAGGGCCCTGCTCCACGCGGAACTGGGCGCTGATCAGGGCTGCCCAACGCCGGCCAATTCTCACGAGCGTTCTGCCCAAATCGATCCCGATTTGGGCAGAACGCTCGTGAGAATTGGCCGGAAAACGCCCGGCGAACACACTTCGGGCACCACAGTGCGGCAGGGCGGCCCCCCCCGGGGCCCTGTCCGGGATCGCGGGTCGTCGCGTTCCGGCACCTCCAGGAGGAGCTCCGGGAGGCGTGCCCCGGGGAGGCCGACGCCTCCCGCTCCTCAGCCTCCGGGGGTCCCCTCCCTGGCGCCGGCAGCTGGGGCCGGGCCAGCCCCGAAAGCCGGGCCCGGGCCCTGGCCTGCTTGCTCAGCCTTCCGTTGCCAGGGGCCTGAGCCTGGGGGCCTCCCCATGGGGAACCCTGAGTCCCGCGCCACGAGTCTCCCGACCGTCCCAGCGACAACGGCACCTTTCGCAGCTTCGTCCTAGCCGCGGAGTGAGAGACTAGTCCGTTTCCCCACAGAGGCCAGCCCCCTCCAGGGGCACCACGGCCGCCCGCCACGGCGGAGGCGGACGCCCGGCCACGGCGCCTCCATCCACTCTGCTCGGGGAAAACTGCCCGGCGCCGCGGCTGCTGGCCGCGCCCCATCGTCGCGGCTCGTTTTCCGGGTGGCCGCGCCATGCCCCGAGCTAGAAAGGGCCCTGCTGCACGCGGAACAGGGCGCTGACCAGGGCTGCCCAACGCTGGCCAATTCTCACGAGCGTTCTGCCCAAATCGATCCCGATTTGGGCAGAAAGCTCGTGAGAACTGGCCGGAAAACGCCCGGCGAACACACTTCGGGCACCACAGGGCCGCAGGGCGGCCCCCCCCGGGGCCCTGTCCGGGATCGCGTGTCGTCGCGTTCCGGCACCGCCAGGAGGAGCTCCGGGAGGCGTGCCGCGGGGAGGCCGACGCCTCCCGCTCCTCAGCCTCCGGGGGTCTCCTCCCTGGCGCCGGCAGCTGGGGCCGGGCCAGCCCCGAAAGCCGGGCCCGGCCCGGGCCTGCTTGCTCAGCCTTCCGTTGCCAGGGGCCTGAGCCTGGGGGCCTCCGCATGGGGAACACTGAGTCCCGCGCCACGAGTCCCCCGACCGTCCCGGCGACAACGGCACCTTTCGCGGCTTCGTCCTAGCCGCAGAGTGAGAGACCAGTCCGTTTCCCCACAGAGGCCAGCCCCCTCCAGGGGCGACCCGGCCGCCGGCCACGGCGGAGGCGGACGCCCGGCCACGGCGCCTCCATCCACTCTGCTCGGGGAAAACTCCCCGGCGCCGCGGCTGCCGGCCGCGCCCCATCGTCGCGGCTCGTTTTCCGGGTAGCCGCGACATGCCCCGAGCGAGAAAGGGCCCTGCTCCACGCGGAACTGGGCGCTGACCAGGGCTGCCCAACGCCGGCCAATTCTCACGAGCGTTCTGCCCAAATCGGGATCGATTTGGGCAGAACGCTCGTGAGAATTGGCTGGAAAACGCCCGGCGAACACACTTCGGGCACCACAGGGCCGCAGGGCGGCCCCCCCCGGGGCCCTGTCCGGGACCGCGTGTCGTCGCGTTCCGGCACCGCCAGGAGGAGCTCCGGGAGGCGTGCCGCGGGGAGGCCGATGCCTCCCGCTCCTCAGCCTCCGGGGGTCCCCTCCCTGGCGCCGGCAGCTTGGGCCGGGCCAGCCCCAAAAGCCGGGCCCGGGCTCGGGCCTGCTTGCTCAGCCTTCCGTTGCCAGGGGCCTGAGCCTGGGCGCCTCCCCATGGGGAACCCTGAGTCCCGCGCCACGAGTCCCCCGACCGTCCCGGCCACAACGGCACCTTTCGCGGCTTCGTCCTAGCCGCGGAGTGAGAGACCAGTCCGTTTCCCCACAGAGGCCAGCCCCCTCCAGGGGCGCCCCGGCCGCCAGCCACGGCGGAGGCGGACGCCCGGCCACGGCGCCTCCATCCACTCTGCTCGGGGAAAAATCCCCGGCGCCGCGGCTGCCGGCCGCGCCCCATCGTCGCGGCTCATTTTCCGGGTGGCCGCGACATGCCCCGAGCGAGAAAGGGCCCTGCTCCACGCGGAACTGGGCGCTGACCAGGGCTGCCCAACGCCGGCCAATTTTCACGAGCGTTCTGCCCAAATCGAGCCCGATTTGGGCAGAACGCTCGTGAGAATTGGCCGGAAAACGCCCGGCGAACACACTTCGGGCACCACAGTGCGGCAGGGCGGCCCCCCCCGGGGCCCTGTCCGGGATCGCGGGTCGTCGCGTTCCGGCACCTCCAGGAGGAGCTCCGGGAGGCGTGCCCCGGGGAGGCCGACGCCTCCCGCTCCTCAGCCTCCGGGGGTCCCCTCCCTGGCGCCGGCAGCTGGGGCCGGGCCAGCCCCGAAAGCCGGGCCCGGGCCCTGGCCTGCTTGCTCAGCCTTCCGTTGCCAGGGGCCTGAGCCTGGGGGCCTCCCCATGGGGAACCCTGAGTCCCGCGCCACGAGTCTCCCGACCGTCCCAGCGACAACGGCACCTTTCGCAGCTTCGTCCTAGCCGCGGAGTGAGAGACTAGTCCGTTTCCCCACAGAGGCCAGCCCCCTCCAGGGGCACCACGGCCGCCCGCCACGGCGGAGGCGGACGCCCGGCCACGGCGCCTCCATCCACTCTGCTCGGGGAAAACTGCCCGGCGCCGCGGCTGCTGGCCGCGCCCCATCGTCGCGGCTCGTTTTCCGGGTGGCCGCGCCATGCCCCGAGCTAGAAAGGGCCCTGCTGCACGCGGAACAGGGCGCTGACCAGGGCTGCCCAACGCTGGCCAATTCTCACGAGCGTTCTGCCCAAATCGATCCCGATTTGGGCAGAAAGCTCGTGAGAACTGGCCTGAAAACGCCCGGCGAACACACTTCGGGCACCACAGGGCCGCAGGGCGGCCCCCCCCGGGGCCCTGTCCGGGATCGCGTGTCGTCGCGTTCAGGCACCGCCAGGAGGAGCTCCGGGAGGCGTGCCGCGGGGAGGCCGACGCCTCCCGCTCCTCAGCCTCCGGGGGTCTCCTCCCTGGCGCCGGCAGCTGGGGCCGGGCCAGCCCCGAAAGCCGGGCCCGGCCCGGGCCTGCTTGCTCAGCCTTCCGTTGCCAGGGGCCTGAGCCTGGGGGCCTCCGCATGGGGAACACTGAGTCCCGCGCCACGAGTCCCCCGACCGTCCCGGCGACAACGGCACCTTTCGCGGCTTCGTCCTAGCCGCAGAGTGAGAGACCAGTCCGTTTCCCCACAGAGGCCAGCCCCCTCCAGGGGCGACCCGGCCGCCGGCCACGGCGGAGGCGGACGCCCGGCCACGGCGCCTCCATCCACTCTGCTCGGGGAAAACTCCCCGGCGCCGCGGCTGCCGGCCGCGCCCCATCGTCGCGGCTCGTTTTCCGGGTAGCCGCGACATGCCCCGAGCGAGAAAGGGCCCTGCTCCACGCGGAACTGGGCGCTGACCAGGGCTGCCCAACGCCGGCCAATTCTCACGAGCGTTCTGCCCAAATCGGGATCGATTTGGGCAGAACGCTCGTGAGAATTGGCTGGAAAACGCCCGGCGAACACACTTCGGGCACCACAGGGCCGCAGGGCGGCCCCCCCCGGGGCCCTGTCCGGGACCGCGTGTCGTCGCGTTCCGGCACCGCCAGGAGGAGCTCCGGGAGGCGTGCCGCGGGGAGGCCGATGCCTCCCGCTCCTCAGCCTCCGGGGGTCCCCTCCCTGGCGCCGGCAGCTTGGGCCGGGCCAGCCCCAAAAGCCGGGCCCGGGCCCGGGCCTGCTTGCTCAGCCTTCCGTTGCCAGGGGCCTGAGCCTGGGCGCCTCCCCATGGGGAACCCTGAGTCCCGCGCCACGAGTCCCCCGACCGTCCCGGCCACAACGGCACCTTTCGCGGCTTCGTCCTAGCCGCGGAGTGAGAGACCAGTCCGTTTCCCCACAGAGGCCAGCCCCCTCCAGGGGCGCCCCGGGCGCCAGCCACGGCGGAGGCGGACGCCCGGCCACGGCGCCTCCATCCACTCTGCTCGGGGAAAACTCCCCGGCGCCGCGGCTGCCGGCCGCGCCCCATCGTCGCGGCTCGTTTTCCGGGCGGCCGCGACATGCCCCGAGCGAGAAAGGGCCCTGCTCCACGCGGAACTGGGCGCTGACCAGGGCTGCCCAACGCCGGCCAATTCTCACGAGCGTTCTGCCCAAATCGGGATCGATTTGGGCAGAACGCTCGTGAGAATTGGCCGGAAAACGCCGGCGAACACACTTCGGGCACCACAGGGCCGCAGGGCGGGCCCCCCCCGGGGCCCGGTCCGGGATCGCGTGTCGTCGCGTTCCGGCACCGCCAGGAGGAGCTCCGGGAGGCGTGCCGCGGGGAGGCCGACGCCTCCCGCTCCTCAGCCTCCGGGGGTCCCCTCCCTGGCGCCGGCAGCTGGGGCCGGGCCAGCCCCGAAATCCGGGCCCGGGCCCGGGCCTGCTTGCTCAGCCTTCCGTTGCCAGGGGCCTGAGCCTGGGGGCCTCCCCATGGGGAACCCTGAGTCCCGCGCCACGAGTCCCCCGACCGTCCCGGCCACAACGGCACCTTTCTCGGCTTCGTCCTAGCCGCGGAGTGAGAGACCAGTCCGTTTCCCCACAGAGGCCAGCCCCCTCCAGGGGCGCCCCGGCCGCCCGCCACGGCGGAGGCGGACGCCCGGCCACGGCGCCTCCATCCACTCTGCTCGGGGAAAACTCCCCGGCGCCGCGGCTGCCGGCCGCGCCCCATCGTCGCGGCTCGTTTTCCGGGTAGCCGCGACATGCCCCGAGCGAGAAAGGGCCCTGCTCCACGCGGAACTGGGCGCTGACCAGGGCTGCCCAACGCCGGCCAATTCTCACGAGCGTTCTGCCCAAATCGATCCCGATTTGGGCAGAACGCTCGTGAGAATTGGCCGGAAAACGCCCGGCGAACACACTTCGGGCACCACAGGGCCGCAGGGCGGCCCCCCCCGGGGCCCTGTCCGGGATCGCGTGTCGTCGCGTTCCGGCACCGCCAGGAGGAGCTCCGGGAGGCGTGCCGCGGGGAGGCCGACGCCTCCCGCTCCTCAGCCTCCGGGGGTCCCTTCCCTGGCGCCGGCAGCTGGGGCCGGGCCAGCCCCGAAAGCCGGGCCCGGGCCCGGGTCTGCTTGCTCAGCCTTCCGTTGCCAGGGGCCAGAGCCTGCGGGCCTCCCCATGGGGAACCCTGAGTCCCGCGCCACGAGTCCCCCGACCGTCCCGGCCACAACGGCATCTTTCGCGGCTTCGTCCTAGCCGCGGAGTGAGAGACCAGTCCGTTTCCCCACAGAGGCCAGCCCCCTCCAGGGGCGCCCCGGCCGCCCGCCACGGCGGAGGCGGACGCCCGCCCACGGCGCCTCCATCCACTCTGCTCGGAGAAAACTCCCCGGCGCCGCGGCTGCCGGCCGCGCCCCATCGTCGCGGCTCGTTTTCCGGGCGGCCGCGACATGCCCCGAGCGAGAAAGGGCCCTGCTCCACGCGGAACTGGGCGCTGATCAGGGCTGCCCAACGCCGGCCAATTCTCACGAGCGTTCTGCCCAAATCGATCCCGATTTGGGCAGAACGCTCGTGAGAATTGGCCGGAAAACGCCCGGCGAACACACTTCGGGCACCACAGTGCGGCAGGGCGGCCCCCCCCGGGGCCCTGTCCGGGATCGCGGGTCGTCGCGTTCCGGCACCTCCAGGAGGAGCTCCGGGAGGCGTGCCCCGGGGAGGCCGACGCCTCCCGCTCCTCAGCCTCCGGGGGTCCCCTCCCTGGCGCCGGCAGCTGGGGCCGGGCCAGCCCCGAAAGCCGGGCCCGGGCCCTGGCCTGCTTGCTCAGCCTTCCGTTGCCAGGGGCCTGAGCCTGGGGGCCTCCCCATGGGGAACCCTGAGTCCCGCGCCACGAGTCTCCCGACCGTCCCAGCGACAACGGCACCTTTCGCAGCTTCGTCCTAGCCGCGGAGTGAGAGACTAGTCCGTTTCCCCACAGAGGCCAGCCCCCTCCAGGGGCACCACGGCCGCCCGCCACGGCGGAGGCGGACGCCCGGCCACGGCGCCTCCATCCACTCTGCTCGGGGAAAACTGCCCGGCGCCGCGGCTGCTGGCCGCGCCCCATCGTCGCGGCTCGTTTTCCGGGTGGCCGCGCCATGCCCCGAGCTAGAAAGGGCCCTGCTGCACGCGGAACAGGGCGCTGACCAGGGCTGCCCAACGCTGGCCAATTCTCACGAGCGTTCTGCCCAAATCGATCCTGATTTGGGCAGAAAGCTCGTGAGAACTGGCCGGAAAACGCCCGGCGAACACACTTCGGGCACCACAGGGCCGCAGGGCGGCCCCCCCCGGGGCCCTGTCCGGGATCGCGTGTCGTCGCGTTCCGGCACCGCCAGGAGGAGCTCCGGGAGGCGTGCCGCGGGGAGGCCGACGCCTCCCGCTCCTCAGCCTCCGGGGGTCTCCTCCCTGGCGCCGGCAGCTGGGGCCGGGCCAGCCCCGAAAGCCGGGCCCGGCCCGGGCCTGCTTGCTCAGCCTTCCGTTGCCAGGGGCCTGAGCCTGGGGGCCTCCGCATGGGGAACACTGAGTCCCGCGCCACGAGTCCCCCGACCGTCCCGGCGACAACGGCACCTTTCGCGGCTTCGTCCTAGCCGCAGAGTGAGAGACCAGTCCGTTTCCCCACAGAGGCCAGCCCCCTCCAGGGGCGACCCGGCCGCCGGCCACGGCGGAGGCGGACGCCCGGCCACGGCGCCTCCATCCACTCTGCTCGGGGAAAACTCCCCGGCGCCGCGGCTGCCGGCCGCGCCCCATCGTCGCGGCTCGTTTTCCGGGTAGCCGCGACATGCCCCGAGCGAGAAAGGGCCCTGCTCCACGCGGAACTGGGCGCTGACCAGGGCTGCC
Source organism: Meles meles (assembly GCF_922984935.1). Lineage (NCBI taxonomy): Eukaryota > Metazoa > Chordata > Mammalia > Carnivora > Mustelidae > Meles > Meles meles. The sequence goes on from NC_060069.1 coordinate 702,724, forward strand.
CAACGCCGGCCAATTCTCACGAGCGTTCTGCCCAAATCGGGATCGATTTGGGCAGAACGCTCGTGAGAATTGGCTGGAAAACGCCCGGCGAACACACTTCGGGCACCACAGGGCCGCAGGGCGGCCCCCCCCGGGGCCCTGTCCGGGACCGCGTGTCGTCGCGTTCCGGCACCGCCAGGAGGAGCTCCGGGAGGCGTGCCGCGGGGAGGCCGATGCCTCCCGCTCCTCAGCCTCCGGGGGTCCCCACCCTGGCGCCGGCAGCTTGGGCCGGGCCAGCCCCAAAAGCCGGGCCCGGGCCCGGGCCTGCTTGCTCAGCCTTCCGTTGCCAGGGGCCTGAGCCTGGGCGCCTCCCCATGGGGAACCCTGAGTCCCGCGCCACGAGTCCCCCGACCGTCCCGGCCACAACGGCACCTTTCGCGGCTTCGTCCTAGCCGCGGAGTGAGAGACCAGTCCGTTTCCCCACAGAGGCCAGCCCCCTCCAGGGGCGCCCCGGCCGCCAGCCACGGCGGAGGCGGACGCCCGGCCACGGCGCCTCCATCCACTCTGCTCGGGGAAAAATCCCCGGCGCCGCGGCTGCCGGCCGCGCCCCATCGTCGCGGCTCATTTTCCGGGTGGCCGCGACATGCCCCGAGCGAGAAAGGGCCCTGCTCCACGCGGAACTGGGCGCTGACCAGGGCTGCCCAACGCCGGCCAATTCTCACGAGCGTTCTGCAGAACGCTCGTGAGAATTGGCCGGAAAACGCCCGGCGAACACACTTCGGGCACCACAGGGCCGCAGGGCGGCCCCCCCCGGGGCCCGGTCCGGGATCGCGTGTCGTCGCGTTCCGGCACCGCCAGGAGGAGCTCCGGGAGGCGTGCCGCGGGGAGGCCGACGCCTCCCGCTCCTCAGCCTCCGGGGGTCCCCTCCCTGGCGCCGGCAGCTGGGGCCGGGCCAGCCCCGAAATCCGGGCCCGGGCCCGGGCCTGCTTGCTCAGCCTTCCGTTGCCAGGGGCCTGAGCCTGGGGGCCTCCCCATGGGGAACCATGAGTCCCGCGCCACGAGTCCCCCGACCGTCCCGGCCACAACGGCACCTTTCTCGGCTTCGTCCTAGCCGCGGAGTGAGAGACCAGTCCGTTTCCCCACAGAGGCCAGCCCCCTCCAGGGGCGCCCCGGCCGCCCGCCACGGCGGAGGCAGACGCCCGGCCACGGCGCCTACATCCACTCTGCTCGGGGAAAACTCCCCGGCGCCGCGGCTGCCGGCCGCGCCCCATCGTCGCGGCTCGTTTTCCGGGTAGCCGCGCCATGCCCCGAGCGAGAAAGGGCCCTGCTCCACGCGGAACTGGGCGCTGACCAGGGCTGCCCAACGCCGGCCAATTCTCACGAGCGTTCTGCCCAAATCGATCCCGATTTGGGCAGAACGCTCGTGAGAATTGGCCGGAAAACGCCCGGCGAACACACTTCGGGCACCACAGTGCGGCAGGGCGGCCCCCCCCGGGGCCCAGTCCGGGATCGCGGGTCGTCGCGTTCCGGCACCTCCAGGAGGAGCTCCGGGAGGCGTGCCCCGGGGAGGCCGACGCCTCCCGCTCCTCAGCCTCCGGGGGTCCCCTCCCTGGCGCCGGCCGCTGGGGCCGGGCCAGCCCCGAAAGCCGGGCCCGGGCCCTGGCCTGCTTGCTCAGCCTTCCGTTGCCAGGGGCCTGAGCCTGGGGGCCTCCCCATGGGGAACCCTGAGTCCCGCGCCACGAGTCTCCCGACCGTCCCAGCGACAACGGCACCTTTCGCGGCTTCGTCCTAGCCGCGGAGTGAGAGACTAGTCCGTTTCCCCACAGAGGCCAGCCCCCTCCAGGGGCACCACTGCCGCCCGCCACGGCGGAGGCGGACGCCCGGCCACGGCGCCTCCATCCACTCTGCTCGGGGAAAACTGCCCGGCGCCGCGGCTGCTGGCCGCGCCCCATCGTCGCGGCTCGTTTTCCGGGTGGCCGCGCCATGCCCCGAGCTAGAAAGGGCCCTGCTGCACGCGGAACAGGGCGCTGACCAGGGCTGCCCAACGCTGGCCAATTCTCACGAGCGTTCTGCCCAAATCGATCCCGATTTGGGCAGAAAGCTCGTGAGAACTGGCCGGAAAACGCCCGGCGAACACACTTCGGGCACCACAGGGCCGCAGGGCGGCCCCCCCCGGGGCCCTGTCCGGGATCGCGTGTCGTCGCGTTCCGGCACCGCCAGGAGGAGCTCCGGGAGGCGTGCCGCGGGGAGGCCGACGCCTCCCGCTCCTCAGCCTCCGGGGGTCTCCTCCCTGGCGCCGGCAGCTGGGGCCGGGCCAGCCCCGAAAGCCGGGCCCGGCCCGGGCCTGCTTGCTCAGCCTTCCGTTGCCAGGGGCCTGAGCCTGGGGGCCTCCGCATGGGGAACACTGAGTCCCGCGCCACGAGTCCCCCGACCGTCCCGGCGACAACGGCACCTTTCGCGGCTTCGTCCTAGCCGCAGAGTGAGAGACCAGTCCGTTTCCCCACAGAGGCCAGCCCCCTCCAGGGGCGACCCGGCCGCCGGCCACGGCGGAGGCGGACGCCCGGCCACGGCGCCTCCATCCACTCTGCTCGGGGAAAACTCCCCGGCGCCGCGGCTGCCGGCCGCGCCCCATCGTCGCGGCTCGTTTTCCGGGTAGCCGCGACATGCCCCGAGCGAGAAAGGGCCCTGCCCCACGCGGAACTGGGCGCTGACCAGGGCTGCCCAACGCCGGCCAATTCTCACGAGCGTTCTGCCCAAATCGGGATCGATTTGGGCAGAACGCTCGTGAGAATTGGCTGGAAAACGCCCGGCGAACACACTTCGGGCACCACAGGGCCGCAGGGCGGCCCCCCCCGGGGCCCTGTCCGGGACCGCGTGTCGTCGCGTTCCGGCACCGCCAGGAGGAGCTCCGGGAGGCGTGCCGCGGGGAGGCCGATGCCTCCCGCTCCTCAGCCTCCGGGGGTCCCCTCCCTGGCGCCGGCAGCTGGGGCCGGGCCAGCCCCGAAAGCCGGGTCCGGGCCCGGTCCTGCTTGCTCAGCCTTCCGTTGCCAGGGGCCTGACCTTACGGGCATCCCCATGGGGAACCCTGAGTCCCGCGCCACGAGTCCCCCGACCGTCCCGGCGACAACGGCACCTTTCGTGGCTTCGTCCTTGCCGCGGAGTGAGAGACCAGTCCGTTTCCCCACAGAGTCCAGCCCCCTCCAGGGGCACCCCGGCCGCCCACCACGGCGGAGGCGGACGCCCGGCCACGGCGCCTCCATCCACTTTGCTTGGGGAAAACTGCCCGGCGCCGCGGCTGCCGGCCGCTTCCCATCGTCGCGGCTCGTTTTCTGGGTGGCCGCGCCATGCCCCGAGCGAGTAGGGCTCTGCTGCACGCTTAACTGGGCGCTGACCAGGGCTGCCCAACGCCGGCCAATTCTCACGAGCGTTCTGCCCAAATCGATCCCGATTTGGGCAGAACGCTCGTGAGAATTGGCCGGAAAACGCCCGGCGAACACACTTCGGGCACCACAGGGCCGCAGGGCGGCCCCCCCCCCCGGGGCCCTGTCCGGGATCGCGGGTCGTCGCGGTCCGCAACCTCCAGTAGGAGCTCCGGGAGGCGTGCCCCGAGGAGGCCGACGCCTCCCGGTCCTCAGCCTCCGGGGGTCCCCTCCCTGGCGCCGGCAGCTGGGGCCGGGCCAGCCCCGAAAGCCGGGCCCTGGCCCGGGCCTGTTTGCTCAGCCTTCCGTTGCCAGGGGCCTGAGCCTGGGGGCCTCCCCATGGGGAACCCTGAGTCCCGAGCCACGAGTCCCCCGACCGTCCCGGCGACAACGGCACCTTTCGCGGCTTCGTCCTAGCCGCGCAGTGAGAGACCAGTCCGTTTCCCCACAGAGGCCAGCCCCCTCCAGGGGCGCCCCGGCCGCCAACCACGGCGGAGGCGGACGCCAGGCCACGGCGCCTCATCCACTCTGCTCGGGGAATACTCCCCGGCGCTGCGGCTGCCGGCCACGCCCCATCGTCGCGGCTCGTTTTCCGGGTGGCCGCGCCATGCCCCGAGCGAGAAGGGCCCTGCTGCACGCGGAACTGGGCGCTGACCAGGGCTGCCCAACGCTGGCCAATTCTCACGAGCGTTCTGCCCAAATCGATCCCGATTTGGGCAGAACGCTCGTGAGAATTGGCCGGAAAACGCCCGGCGAACACACTTCGGGCACCACTGGGCCGCAGTGCGGCCCCCCCCGGGGCCCTGTCCGGGATCGCGGGTCGTCGCGTTCCGGCACCGCCAGGAGGAGCTCCGGGACGCGTGCCCCGGGGAGGCCGACGCCTCCCGCTCCTCAGCCTCCGGGGGTCCCCTCCCTGGCGCCGGCAGCTGGGGCCGGGCCAGGCCGAAAGCCGGGCCCGGGCCCGGGCCTGCTTGCTCAGCCTTCCGTTGCCAGGGGCCTGAGCCTGGGGGCCTCCCCATGGGGAACCCTGAGTCCCGCGCCACGAGTCCCCCGACCGTCCCGGCGACAACGGCACCTTTCGCGGCTTCGTCCTAGCCGCGGAGTGAGAGACCAGTCCGTTTCCCCACAGAGGCCAGCCCCCTCCAGGGGCGCCCCGGCCGCCCGCCACGGCGGAGGCGGACGCCCGGCCACGGCGCCTCCATCCACTCTGCTCGGGGAAAACTACCCGGCCTCGCGGCTGCCGGCCGCGCCCCATCGTCGCGGCTCGTTTTCTGGGTGGCCGCGCCATGCCCCGAGCGAGAAAGGGCCCTGCTGCACGCGGAACTGGGCGCTGACCAGGGCTGCCCAACGCCGGCCAATTCTCACGAGCGTTCTGCCCAAATCGATCCCGATTTGGGCAGAACGCTCGTGAGAATTGGCCGGAAAACGCCCGGCGAACACACTTCGGGCACCACAGGGCGGCAGGGCGGCCCCCCCCGGGGCCCTGGCCGGGATCGCGGGTCGTCGCGTTCCGGCACCTCCAGGAAGAGCTCCGGGAGGCGTGCCCCGGGGAGGCCGACGCCTCCCGCTCCTCAGCCCCCGGGGGTCCCCTCCCTGGCGCCGGCAGCTGGGGCCGGGCCAGCCCCGAAAGCCGGGCCCGGGCCCGGGCCTGCTTGCTCAGCCTTCCGTTGCCAGGGGCCTGAGCCTGGGGGCCTCCCCATGGGGAACCCTGAGTCCCGCGCCACGAGTCTCCCGACCGTCCAGCGACAACGGCACCTTTCGCGGCTTCGTCCTAGCCGCGGAGTGAGAGACTAGTCCGTTTCCCCACAGAGGCCAGCCCCCTCCAGGGGCACCACGGCCGCCCGCCACGGCGGAGGCGGACGCCCGGCCACGGCGCCTCCATCCACTCTGCTCGGGGAAAACTGCCTGGCGCCGCGGCTGCCGGCCGCGCCCCATCATCGCGGCTCGTTTTCTGGGTGGCCGCGCCATGCCCCGAGCGAGAAAGGGCCCTGCTGCACGCGGAACTGGGCGCTGACCAGGGCTGCCCAACGCCGGCCAATTCTCACGAGCGTTCTGCCCAAATCGATCCCGATTTGGGCAGAACGCTCGTGAGAATTGGCCGGAAAACGCCCGACGAACAGACTTTGGGCACCACAGGGCCGCAGGGCGGCCCCCCCCGGGGCCCTGTCCGGGATCGCGGGTCGTCGCGTTCCGGCACCTCCAGGAGGAGCTCCGGGAGGCGTGCCCCGGGGAGGCCGACGCCTCCCGCTCCTCAGCCTCCGGGGGTCCCCTCCCTGGCGCCGGCAGCTGGGGCCGGGCCAGCCCCGAAAGCCGGGCCCGGGCCCGGGCCTGCTTGCTCAGCCTTCCGTTGCCAGGGGCCTGAGCCTGGGGGCCTCCCCATGGGGAACCCTGAGTCCCGCGCCACGAGTCCCCCGACCGTCCCGGCGACAACGGCACTTTTCGCGGCTTCGTCCTAGCCGCGGAGTGAGAGACCAGTCCGTTTCCCCACAGAGGCCAGCCCCCTCCAGGGGCGCCCCGGCCGCCCGCCACGGCCGAGGCGGACGCCCGGCCACGGCGCCTCCATCCACTCTGCTCGGGGAAAACTCCCCGGCGCCGCGGCTGCCGGCCGCGCCCCATCGTCGCGGCTCGTTTTCCAGGCGGCCGCGACATGCCCCGAGCGAGAAAGGGCCCTGCTCCACGCGGAACTGGGCGCTGACCAGGGCTGCCCAACGCCGGCCAATTCTCACGAGCGTTCTGCCCAAATCGGGATCGATTTGGGCAGAACGCTCGTGAGAATTGGCCGGAAAACGCCGGCGAACACACTTCGGGCACCACAGGGCCGCAGGGCGGCCCCCCCCCGGGGCCCGGTTCGGGATCGCGTGTCGTCGCGTTCCGGCACCGCCAGGAGGAGCTCCGGGAGGCGTGCCGCGGGGAGGCCGACGCCTCCCGCTCCTCAGCCTCCGGGGGTCCCCTCCCTGGCGCCGGCAGCTGGGGCCGGGCCTGCCCCGAAAGCCGGGCCCGGGCCCGGGCCTGCTTGCTCAGCCTTCCGTTGCCAGGGGCCTGAGCCTGGGGGCCTCCCCATGGGGAACCCTGAGTCCCGCGCCACGAGTCCCACGATCGTCCCGGCGACAACGGCACCTTTCGCGGCTTCGTCCTAGCCGCGGAGTGAGAGACCAGTCCGTTTCCCCACAGAGGCCAGCCACCTCCAGGGGCGCCCCGGTCGCCCGCCACGGCGGAAGCAGACGCCCGGCCACGGCGCCTCCATCCACTCTGCTCGGGGAAAACTCCCCGGCGCCGCGACTGCCGGCCGCGCCCCATCGTCATGGCTCGTTTTCCGGGCGGCCGCTACATGCCCCGAGCGAGAAAGGGCCCTGCTCCACGCGGAACTGGGCGCTGACCAGGGCTGCCCAACGCCGGCCAATTTTCACGAGCGTTCTGCCCAAATCGATCCCGATTTGGGCAGAAGGCTCGTGAGAATTGGCCGGAAAACGCCCGGCGAACACACTTCGGGCACCACAGGGCCGCAGGGCGGCCCCCCCCGGGGCCCTGTCCGGGATCGCGTGTCGTCGCGTTCCGGCACCGCCAGGAGGAGCTCCGGGAGGCGTGCCGCGGGGAGGCCGACGCCTCCCGCTCCTCAGCCTCCGGGGGTCCCCTCCCTGGCGCCGGGAGCTGGGGCCGGGCCATCCCCGAAAGCCGGGCCCGGGCCCGGGCCTGCTTGCTCAGCCTTCCGTTGCCAGGGGCCTGAGCCTGGGGGCCTCTTCATGGGGAACCCTGAGTCCCGCGCCACGAGTCCCCCGACCGTCCCGGCGACAACGGCATCTTTCGCGGCTTCGTCCTAGCCGCGGAGTGAGAGACCAGTCCGTTTCCCCACAGAGGCCAGCCCCCTCCAGGGGCGCCCCGGCCGCCCGCCACGGCGGAGGCGGACGCCCGGCCACGGCGCCTCCATCCACTCTGCTCTGGGAAAACTCCCCGGCGCCGCGGCTGCCGGCCGCGCCCCATCGTCGCGGCTCGTTTTCCGGGTGGCCGCGACATACCCCGAGAGAGAAAGGGCCCTGCCCCATGCGGAACTGGGCGCTGACCAGGGCTGCCCAACGCCGGCCAATTCTCACGAGCGTTCTGCCCGATTTGGGCAGAACGCTCGTGAGAATTGGCCGGAAAACGCCCGGCGAACACACTTCGGGCACCACAGGGCCGCAGGGCGGCCCCCCCCGGGGCCCTGTCCGGGATCGCGTGTCGTCGCGTTCCGGCACCGCCAGGAGGAGCTCCGGGAGGCGTGACGCGGGGAGGCCGACGCCTCGCGCTCCTCAGCCTCCGGGGGTCCCATCCCTGGCGCCGGCAGCTGGGTCCGCGCCATCCCCGAAAGCCGGGCCCCGGCCCGGGCCTGCTTGCTCAGCCTTCCGTTGCCAGGGGCCTGAGCCTGGGGGCCTCCTCATGGGGAACCCTGAGTCCCGCGCCACGAGTCCCCCGACCGTCCCGGCCACAACGGCATCTTTCACGGCTTCGTCCTAGCCGCGAAGTGAGAGACCAGTCCGTTTCCCCACAGAGGCCAGCCCCCTCAAGGGGCGCCCCGGCCGCCCGCCACGGCGGAGGCGGACGCCCGGCCACGGCGCCTCCATCCACTCTGCTCGGAGAAAACTCCCCGGCGCCGCGGCTGCCGGCCGCGCCCCATCGTCGCGGCTCGTTTTCCGGGCGGCCGCGACATGCCCCGAGCGAGAAAGGGCCCTGCTCCACGCGGAACTGGGCGCTGATCAGGGCTGCCCAACGCCGGCCAATTCTCACGAGCGTTCTGCCCAAATCGATCCCGATTTGGGCAGAACGCTCGTGAGAATTGGCCGGAAAACGCCCGGCGAACACACTTCGGGCACCACAGGGCCGCAGGGCGGCCCCCCTCGGGGCCCTGTCCGGGACCGCGTGTCGTCATGTTCCGGCACCGCCAGGAGGAGCTCCGGGAGGCTTGCCGCGGGGAGGCCGACGCCTCCCGCTCCTCAGCCTCCGGGGGTCCCCTCCCTGGCGCCGGCAGCTGGGGCCGGGCCAGCCCCGAAAGCCGGGCCCGGGCCCGGGCCTGCTTGCTCAGCCTTCCGTTGCCAGGGGCCTGAGCCTGGGGGCCTCCCCATGGGGAACCCTGAGTCCCGCGGCATGAGTCCCCCGACCGTCCCGGCGACAACGGCACCTTTCGCGGCTTCGTCCTAGCCGCGGAGTGAGAGACCAGTCCGTTTCCCCACAGAGGCCAGCCCCCTCCAGGGGCGCCCCGGCCGCCCGCCACGGCGGAAGCGGACGCCCGGCCACGGCGCCTCCATCCACTCTGCTCGGGGAAAACTACCCGGCGCCGCGACTGCCGGCCGCGCCCCTTCGTCATGGCTCGTTTTCCGGGCGGCCGCGACCTGCCCCGAGCGAGAAAGGGCCCTGCTCCACGCGGAACTGGGCGCTGACCAGGGCTGCCCAACGCCGGCCAATTCTCACGAGCGTTCTGCCCAAATCGGGATCGATTTGGGCAGAACGCTCGTGAGAATTGGCCGGAAAACGCCGGCGAACACACTTCGGGCACCACAGGGCCGCAGGGCGGCCCCCCCCCGGGGCCCGGTCCGGGATCGCGTGTCGTCGCGTTCCGGCACCGCCAGGAGGAGCTCCGGGAGGCGGGCCCCGGGGAGGCCGACGACTCCCGCTCCTCAGCCTCCGGGGGTCCCCTCCCTGGCGCCGGCCGCTGGGGCCGGGCCAGCCCCGAAAGCCGGGCCTGGGCCCGGGCCTGCTTGCTCAGCCTTCCGTTGCCAGGGGCCTGAGCCTGGGGGCCTCCGCATGGGGAACCCTGAGTCCCACGCCACGAGTCCCCCCGACCGTCCCGGCGACCGCGGCACCTTTCGCGGCTTCGTCCCAGCCGTGGAGTGAGAGATCACTCCGTTCCCCCACAGAGGCCAGCCCCCTCCACGGGCGCCCCGGCCGCCCGCCACGGCGGAGGCGGACGCCCGGCCACGGCGCCTCCATCCACTCTGCTCGGGGAAGACTCCCCGGCGCCGGGGCCGCCGGCCGCGCCCCATCGTCGCGGCTCGTTTTCTGGGTGGCCGCGCCATGCCCCGAGCGAGAAAGGGCCCTGCTGCACGCGGAACTGGGCGCTGACCAGGGCTGCCCAACGCCGGCCAATTCTCACGAGCGTTCTGCCCAAATCGATCCCGATTTGGGCAGAACGCTCGTGAGAATTGGCCGGAAAACGCCCGGCGAACACACTTCGGGCACCACTGGGCGGCAGGGCGGCCCCCCCCGGGGCCCTGTCCGGGATCGCGGGTCGTCGCGTTCCGGCACCTCCAGGAAGAGCTCCGGGAGGCGTGCCCCGGGGAGGCCGACGCCTCCCGCTCCTCAGCCTCCGGGGGTCCCCTCCCTGGCGCCGGCAGCTGGGGCCGGGCCAGCCCCGAAAGCCGGGCCCGGGCCCGGGCCTGCTTGCTCAGCCTTCCGTTGCCAGGGGCCTGAGCCTGGGGGCCTCCCCATGGGGAACCCTGAGTCCCGCGCCACGAGTCTCCCGACCGTCCCAGCGACAACGGCACCTTTCGCGGCTTCGTCCTAGCCGCGGAGTGAGAGACTAGTCCGTTTCCCCACAGAGGCCAGCCCCCTCCAGGGGCACCACGGCCGCCCGCCACGGCGGAGGCGGACGCCCGGCCACGGCGCCTCCATCCACTCTGCTCGGGGAAAACTGCCCGGCGCCGCGGCTGCCGGCCGCGCCCCATCGTCGCGGATCGTTTTCCGGGTGGCCGCGCCATGCCCCGAGCGAGAAAGGGCCCTGCTCCACGCGGAACTGGGCGCTGACCAGGGCTGCCCAACGCCGGCCAATTCTCACGAGCGTTCTGCCCAAATCGGGATCGATTTGGGCAGAACGCTCGTGAGAATTGGCCGGAAAACGCCGGCGAACACACTTCGGGCACCACAGGGCCGCAGGGCGGCCCCCCCCCGGGGCCCGGTTCGGGATCGCGTGTCGTCGCGTTCCGGCACCGCCAGGAGGAGCTCCGGGAGGCGTGCCGCGGGGAGGCCGACGCCTCCCGCTCCTCAGCCTCCGGGGGTCCCCTCCCTGGCGCCGGCAGCTGGGGCCGGGCCAGCCCCGAAAGCCGGGCCCGGGCCCGGGCCTGCTTGCTCAGCCTTCCGTTGCCAGGGGCCTGAGCCTGGGGGCCTCCCCATGGGGAACCCTGAGTCCCGCGCCACGAGTCCCACGATCGTCCCGGCGACAACGGCACCTTTCGCGGCTTCGTCCTAGCCGCGGAGTGAGAGACCAGTCCGTTTCCCCACAGAGGCCAGCCACCTCCAGGGGCGCCCCGGTCGCCCGCCACGGCGGAAGCAGACGCCCGGCCACGGCGCCTCCATCCACTCTGCTCGGGGAAAACTCCCCGGCGCCGCGACTGCCGGCCGCGCCCCATCGTCATGGCTCGTTTTCCGGGCGGCCGCTACATGCCCCGAGCGAGAAAGGGCCCTGCTCCACGCGGAACTGGGCGCTGACCAGGGCTGCCCAACGCCGGCCAATTTTCACGAGCGTTCTGCCCAAATCGATCCCGATTTGGGCAGAAGGCTCGTGAGAATTGGCCGGAAAACGCCCGGCGAACACACTTCGGGCACCACAGGGCCGCAGGGCGGCCCCCCCCGGGGCCCTGTCCGGGATCGCGTGTCGTCGCGTTCCGGCACCGCCAGGAGGAGCTCCGGGAGGCGTGCCGCGGGGAGGCCGACGCCTCCCGCTCCTCAGCCTCCGGGGGTCCCCTCCCTGGCGCCGGGAGCTGGGGCCGGGCCATCCCCGAAAGCCGGGCCCGGGCCCGGGCCTGCTTGCTCAGCCTTCCGTTGCCAGGGGCCTGAGCCTGAGGGCCTCCTCATGGGGAACCATGAGTCCCGCGCCACGAGTCCCCCGACCGTCCCGGCCACAACGGCATCTTTCGCGGCTTCGTCCTAGCCGCGGAGTGAGAGACCAGTCCGTTTCCCCACAGAGGCCAGCCCCCTCCAGGGGCGCCCCGGCCGCCCGCCACGGCGGAGGCGGACGCCCGGCCACGGCGCCTCCATCCACTCTGCTCTGGGAAAACTCCCCGGCGCCGCGGCTGCCGGCCGCGCCCCATCGTCGCGGCTCGTTTTCCGGGTGGCCGCGACATACCCCGAGAGAGAAAGGGCCCTGCCCCATGCGGAACTGGGCGCTGACCAGGGCTGCCCAACGCCGGCCAATTCTCACGAGCGTTCTGCCCGATTTGGGCAGAACGCTCGTGAGAATTGGCCGGAAAACGCCCGGCGAACACACTTCGGGCACCACAGGGCCGCAGGGCGGCCCCCCCCGGGGCCCTGTCCGGGACCGCGTGTCGTCGCGTTCCGGCACCGCCAGGAGGAGCTCCGGGAGGCGTGCCGCGGGGAGGCCGATGCCTCCCGCTCCTCAGCCTCCGGGGGTCCCCTCCCTGGCGCGGGCAGCTTGGGCCGGGCCAGCCCCAAAAGCCGGGCCCGGGCCCGGGCCTGCTTGCTCAGCCTTCCGTTGCCAGGGGCCTGAGCCTGGGCGCCTCCCCATGGGGAACCCTGAGTCCCGCGCCACGAGTCCCCCGACCGTCCCGGCCACAACGGCACCTTTCGCGGCTTCGTCCTAGCCGCGGAGTGAGAGACCAGTCCGTTTCCCCACAGAGGCCAGCCCCCTCCAGGGGCGCCCCGGCCGCCAGCCACGGCGGAGGCGGACGCCCGGCCACGGCGCCTCCATCCACTCTGCTCGGGGAAAAATCCCCGGCGCCGCGGCTGCCGGCCGCGCCCCATCGTCGCGGCTCATTTTCCGGGTGGCCGCGACATGCCCCGAGCGATAAAGGGCCCTGCTCCACGCGGAACTGGGCGCTGACCAGGGCTGCCCAACGCCGGCCAATTCTCACGAGCGTTCTGCAGAACGCTCGTGAGAATTGGCCGGAAAACGCCCGGCGAACACACTTCGGGCACCACAGGGCCGTAGGGCGGCCCCCCCCGGGGCCCTGTCCGGGATCGCGTGTCGTCGCGTTCCGGCACCGCCAGGAGGAGCTCCGGGAGGCGTGCCGCGGGGAGGCCGACGCCTCCCGCTCCTCAGCCTCCGGGGGTCCCCTCGCTGGCGCCGGCAGCAGGGGCCGGGCCAGCCCCGAAAGCCGGGCCCGGGCCCGGGCCTGCTTGCTCAGCCTTCCGTTGCCAGGGGCCTGAGCCTGCGGGCCTCTCCATGGGGAACCCTGAGTCCCGCGCCACGAGTCCCCCGACCGTCCTGGCGACAACGGCACCTTTCGCGGCTTCGTCCTAGCCGCGGAGTGAGAGACCAGTCCGTTTCCCCACAGAGGCCTGCCCCCTCCAGGGGCGCCCCGGCCGCCCGCCACGGAGGAGGCGGACGCCCGGCCACGGCGCCTCCATCCACTCTGCTCGGGGAAAACTCCCCGGCGCCGCGGCTGCCGGCCGCGCCCCATCGTCGCGGCTCGTTTTCCGGGCGGCCGCGACATGCCCCGAGCGAGAAAGGGCCCTGCTCCACGCGGAACTGGGCGCTGACCAGGGCTGCCCAACGCTGGCCAATTCTCACGAGCGTTCTGCCCAAATCGGGATCGATTTGGGCAGAACGCTCGTGAGAATTGGCCGGAAAACGCCGGCGAACACACTTCGGGCACCACAGGGCCGCAGGGCGGCCCGCCCCCGGGGCCCGGTCCGGGATCGCGTGTCGTCGCGTTCCGGCACCGCCAGGAGGAGCTCCGGGAGGCGTGCCGCGGGGAGGCCGACGCCTCCCGCTCCTCAGCCTCCGGGGGTCCCCTCCCTGGCGCCGGCAGCTGGGGCCGGGCCAGCCCCGAAATCCGGGCCCGGGCCCGGGCCTGCTTGCTCAGCCTTCCGTTGCCAGGGGCCTGAGCCTGGGGGCCTCCCCATGGGGAACCCTGAGTCCCGCGCCACGAGTCCCCCGACCGTCCCGGCCACAACGGCACCTTTCTCGGCTTCGTCCTAGCCGCGGAGTGAGAGACCAGTCCGTTTCCCCACAGAGGCCAGCCCCCTCCAGGGGCGCCCCGGCCGCCCGCCACGGCGGAGGCGGACGCCCGGCCACGGCGCCTCCATCCACTCTGCTCGGGGAAAACTCCCCGGCGCCACGGCTGCCGGCCGCGCCCCATCGTCGCGGCTCGTTTTCCGGGTAGCCGCGACATGCCCCGAGCGAGAAAGGGCCCTGCTCCACGCGGAACTGGGCGCTGACCAGGGCTGCCCAACGCCGGCCAATTCTCACGAGCGTTCTGCCCAAATCGATCCCGATTTGGGCAGAACGCTCGTGAGAATTGGCCGGAAAACGCCCGGCGAACACACTTCGGGAACCACAGGGCCGCAGGGCGGCCCCCCCCGGGGCCCTGTCCGGGATCGCGTGTCGTCGCGTTCCGGCACCGCCAGGAGGAGCTCCGGGAGGCGTGCCGCGGGGAGGCCGACGCCTCCCGCTCCTCAGCCTCCGGGGGTCCCTTCCCTGGCGCCGGCAGCTGGGGCCGGGCCAGCCCCGAAAGCCGGGCCCGGGCCCGGGTCTGCTTGCTCAGCCTTCCGTTGCCAGGGGCCTGAGCCTGCGGGCCTCCCCATGGGGAACCCTGAGTCCCGCGCCACGAGTCCCCCGACCGTCCCGGCCACAACGGCATCTTTCGCGGCTTCGTCCTAGCCGCGGAGTGAGAGACCAGTCCGTTTCCCCACAGAGGCCAGCCCCCTCCAGGGGCGCCCCGGCCGCCCGCCACGGCGGAGGCGGACGCCCGGCCACGGCGCCTCCATCCACTCTGCTCGGAGAAAACTCCCCGGCGCCGCGGCTGCCGGCCGCGCCCCATCGTCGCGGCTCGTTTTCCGGGCGGCCGCGACATGCCCCGAGCGAGAAAGGGCCCTGCTCCACGCGGAACTGGGCGCTGATCAGGGCTGCCCAACGCCGGCCAATTCTCACGAGCGTTCTGCCCAAATCGATCCCGATTTGGGCAGAACGCTCGTGAGAATTGGCCGGAAAACGCCCGGCGAACACACTTCGGGCACCACAGGGCCGCAGGGCGGCCCCCCTCGGGGCCCTGTCCGGGACCGCGTGTCGTCGCGTTCCGGCACCGCCAGGAGGAGCTCCGGGAGGCTTGCCGCGGGGAGGCCGACGCCTCCCGCTCCTCAGCCTCCGGGGGTCCCCTCCCTGGCGCCGGCAGCTGGGGCCGGGCCAGCCCCGAAAGCCGGGCCCAGGCCCGGGCCTGCTTGCTCAGCCTTCCGTTGCCAGGGGCCTGAGCCTGGGGGCCTCCCCATGGGGAACCCTGAGTCCCGCGCCACGAGTCCCACGATCGTCCCGGCGACAACGGCACCTTTCGCGGCTTCGTCCTAGCCGCGGAGTGAGAGACCAGTCCGTTTCCCCACAGAGGCCAGCCACCTCCAGGGGCGCCCCGGTCGCCCGCCACGGCGGAGGCGGACGCCCGGCCACGGCGCCTCCATCCACTCTGCTCGGGGAAAACTCCCCGGCGCCGCGACTGCCGGCCGCGCCCCATCGTCATGGCTCGTTTTCCGGGCGGCCGCGACATGCCCCGAGCGAGAAAGGGCCCTGCTCCACGCGGAACTGGGCGCTGACCAGGGCTGCCCAACGCCGGCCAATTTTCACGAGCGTTCTGCCCAAATCGATCCCGATTTGGGCAGAAGGCTCGTGAGAATTGGCCGGAAAACGCCCGGCGAACACACTTCGGGCACCACAGGGCCGCAGGGCGGCCCCCCCCGGGGCCCTGTCCGGGATCGCGTGTCGTCGCGTTCCGGCACCGCCAGGAGGAGCTCCGGGAGGCGTGCCGCGGGGAGGCCGACGCCTCCCGCTCCTCAGCCTCCGGGGGTCCCCTCCCTGGCGCCGGGAGCTGGGGCCGGGCCATCCCCGAAAGCCGGGCCCGGGCCCGGGCCTGCTTGCTCAGCCTTCCGTTGCCAGGGGCCTGAGCCTGGGGGCCTCCTCATGGGGAACCCTGAGTCCCGCGCCACGAGTCCCCCGACCGTCCCGGCCACAACGGCATCTTTCGCGGCTTCGTCCTAGCCGCGGAGTGAGAGACCAGTCCGTTTCCCCACAGAGGCCAGCCCCCTCCAGGGGCGCCCCGGCCGCCCGCCACGGCGGAGGCGGACGCCCGGCCACGGCGCCTCCATCCACTCTGCTCGGGAAAAACTCCCCGGCGCCGCGGCTGCCGGCCGCGCCCCATCGTCGCGGCTCGTTTTCCGGGTGGCCGCGACATACCCCGAGATAGAAAGGGCCCTGCCCCATGCGGAACTGGGCGCTGACCAGGGCTGCCCAACGCCGGCCAATTTTCACGAGCGTTCTGCCCAAATCGATCCCGATTTGGGCAGAAGGCTCGTGAGAATTGACCGGAAAACGCCCGGCGAACACACTTCGGGCACCACAGGGCCGCAGGGCGGCCCTCCCCGGGGCCCTGTCCGGGATCGCGTGTCGTCGCGTTCAGGCACCGCCAGGAGGAGCTCCGGGAGGCGGGCCCCGGGGAGGCCGAAGACTCCCGCTCCTCAGCCTCCGGGGGTCCCCTCCCTGGCGCCGGCCGCTGGGGCCGGGCCAGCCCCGAAAGCCGGGCCCGGGCCCGGGCCTGCTTGCTCAGCCTTCCGTTGCCAGGGGCCTGAGCCTGGGGGCCTCCGCATGGGGAACCCTGAGTCCCGCGCCACGAGTCCCCCCGACCGTCCCGGCGACCGCGGCACCTTTCGCGGCTTCGTCCCAGCCGTGGAGTGAGAGATCACTCCGTTCCCCCACAGAGGCCAGCCCCCTCCACGGGCGCCCCGGCCGCCCGCCACGGCGGAGGCGGACGCCCGGCCACGGCGCCTCCATCCACTCTGCTCGGGGAAGACTCCCCGGCGCCGGGGCCGCCGGCCGCGCCCCATCGTCGCGGCTCGTTTTCTGGGTGGCCGCGCCATGCCCCGAGCGAGAAAGGGCCCTGCTGCACGCGGAACTGGGCGCTGACCAGGGCTGCCCAACGCCGGCCAATTCTCACGAGCGTTCTGCCCAAATCGATCCCGATTTGGGCAGAACGCTCGTGAGAATTGGCCGGAAAACGCCCGGCGAACACACTTCGGGCACCACTGGGCGGCAGGGCGGCCCCCCCCGGGGCCCTGTCCGGGATCGCGGGTCGTCGCGTTCCGGCACCTCCAGGAAGAGCTCCGGGAGGCGTGCCCCGGGGAGGCCGACGCCTCCCGCTCCTCAGCCTCCGGGGGTCCCCTCCCTGGCGCCGGCAGCTGGGGCCGGGCCAGCCCCGAAAGCCGGGCCCGGGCCCGGGCCTGCTTGCTCAGCCTTCCGTTGCCAGGGGCCTGAGCCTGGGGGCCTCCCCATGGGGAACCCTGAGTCCCGCGCCACGAGTCTCCCGACCGTCCCAGCGACAACGGCACCTTTCGCGGCTTCGTCCTAGCCGCGGAGTGAGAGACTAGTCCGTTTCCCCACAGAGGCCAGCCCCCTCGAGGGGCACCACGGCCGCCCGCCACGGCGGAGGCGGACGCCCGGCCACGGCGCCTCCATCCACTCTGCTCGGGGAAAACTGCCCGGCGCCGCGGCTGCCGTCCGCGCCCCATCGTCGCGGCTCGTTTTCCGGGTGGCCGCGCCATGCCCCGAGCTAGAAAGGGCCCTGCTGCACGCGGAACTGGGCGCTGACCAGGGCTGCCCAACGCTGGCCAATTCTCACGAGCGTTCTGCCCAAATCGATCCCGATTTGGGCAGAAAGCTCGTGAGAATTGGCCGGAAAACGCCCGGCGAACACACTTCGGGCACCACAGGGCCGCAGGGCGGCCCCCCCCGGGGCCCTGTCCGGGATCGCGGGTCGTCGCGGTCCGGCACCTCCAGAAGGAGCTCCGGGATGCGTGCCCCGGGGAGGCCGACGCCTCCCGCTCCTCAGCCTCCGGGGGTCCCCTCCCTGGCGCCGGCTGCTGGGGCCGGGCCAGCCCCGAAAGCCGGGCCCGGGCCCGGGACTGCTTGCTCAGCCTTCCGTTGCCAGGGGCCTGAGCCTGCGGGCCTCCCCATGGGGAACCCTGAGTCCCGCGCCACGAGTCCCCCGACCGTCCCGGCCACAACGGCACCTTTCGCGGCTTCGTCCTAGCCGCGGAGTGAGAGACCAGTCCGTTTCCCCACAGAGGCCAGCCCCCTCCAGGGGCGCCCCGGCCGCCCGCCACGGCCGAGGCGGACGCCCGGCCACGGCGCCTCCATCCACTCTGCTCGGGGAAAACTCCCCGGCGCCGCGGCTGCCGGCCGCGCCCCATCGTCGCGGCTCGTTTTCCGGGCGGCCGCGACATGCCCCGAGCGAGAAAGGGCCCTGCTCCACGCGGAACTGGGCGCTGATCAGGGCTGCCCAACGCCGGCCAATTCTCACGAGCGTTCTGCCCAAATCGATCCCGATTTGGGCAGAACGCTCGTGAGAATTGGCCGGAAAACGCCCGGCGAACACACTTCGGGCACCACAGGGCCGCAGGGCGGCCCCCCCCGGGGCCCTGTCCGGGATCGCGTGTCGTCGCGTTCCGGCACCGCCAGGAGGAGCTCCGGGAGGCGTGCCGCGGGGAGGCCGACGCCTCCCGCTCCTCAGCCTCCGGGGGTCTCCTCCCTGGCGCCGGCAGCTGGGGCCGGGCCAGCCCCGAAAGCCGGGCCCGGGCCCGGGCCTGCTTGCTCAGCCTTCCGTTGCCAGGGGCCTGAGCCTGGGGGCCTCCGCATGGGGAACACTGAGTCCCGCGCCACGAGTCCCCCGACCGTCCCGGCGACAACGGCACCTTTCGCGGCTTCGTCCTAGCCGCAGAGTGAGAGACCAGTCCGTTTCCCCACAGAGGCCAGCCCCCTCCAGGGGCGACCCGGCCGCCGGCCACGGCGGAGGCGGACGCCCGGCCACGGCGCCTCCATCCACTCTGCTCGGGGAAAACTCCCCGGCGCCGCGGCTGCCGGCCGCGCCCCATCGTCGCGGCTCGTTTTCCGGGTAGCCGCGACATGCCCCGAGCGAGAAAGGGCCCTGCTCCACGCGGAACTGGGCGCTGACCAGGGCTGCCCAACGCCGGCCAATTCTCACGAGCGTTCTGCCCAAATCGATCCCGATTTGGGCAGAACGCTCGTGAGAATTGGCCGGAAAACGCCCGGCGAACACACTTCGGGCACCACAGGGCCGCAGGGCGGCCCCCCCCGGGGCCCTGTCCGGGACCGCGTGTCGTCGCGTTCCGGCACCGCCAGGAGGAGCTCCGGGAGGCGTGCCGCGGGGAGGCCGATGCCTCCCGCTCCTCAGCCTCCGGGGGTCCCCTCCCTGGCGCGGGCAGCTTGGGCCGGGCCAGCCCCAAAAGCCGGGCCCGGGCCCGGGCCTGCTTGCTCAGCCTTCCGTTGCCAGGGGCCTGAGCCTGGGCGCCTCCCCATGGGGAACCCTGAGTCCCGCGCCACGAGTCCCCCGACCGTCCCGGCCACAACGGCACCTTTCGCGGCTTCGTCCTAGCCGCGGATTGAGAGACCAGTCCGTTTCCCCACAGAGGCCAGCCCCCTCCAGGGGCGCCCCGGCCGCCAGCCACGGCGGAGGCGGACGCCCGGCCACGGCGCCTCCATCCACTCTGCTCGGGGAAAAATCCCCGGCGCCGCGGCTGCCGGCCGCGCCCCATCGTCGCGGCTCATTTTCCGGGTGGCCGCGACATGCCCCGAGCGATAAAGGGCCCTGCTCCACGCGGAACTGGGCGCTGACCAGGGCTGCCCAACGCCGGCCAATTCTCACGAGCGTTCTGCAGAACGCTCGTGAGAATTGGCCGGAAAACGCCCGGCGAACACACTTCGGGCACCACAGGGCCGCAGGGCGGCCCCCCCCGGGGCCCTGTCCGGGATCGCGTGTCGTCGCGTTCCGGCACCGCCAGGAGGAGCTCCGGGAGGCGTGCCGCGGGGAGGCCGACGCCTCCCGCTCCTCAGCCTCCGGGGGTCCCCTCGCTGGCGCCGGCAGCAGGGGCCGGGCCAGCCCCGAAAGCCGGGCCCGGGCCCGGGCCTGCTTGCTCAGCCTTCCGTTGCCAGGGGCCTGAGCCTGCGGGCCTCTCCATGGGGAACCCTGAGTCCCGCGCCACGAGTCCTCCGACCGTCCTGGCGACAACGGCACCTTTCGCGGCTTCGTCCTAGCCGCGGAGTGAGAGACCAGTCCGTTTCCCCACAGAGGCCTGCCCCCTCCAGGGGCGCCCCGGCCGCCCGCCACGGAGGAGGCGGACGCCCGGCCACGGCGCCTCCATCCACTCTGCTCGGGGAAAACTCCCCGGCGCCGCGGCTGCCGGCCGCGCCCCATCGTCGCGGCTCGTTTTCCGGGCGGCCGCGACATGCCCCGAGCGAGAAAGGGCCCTGCTCCACGCGGAACTGGGCGCTGACCAGGGCTGCCCAACGCCGGCCAATTCTCACGAGCGTTCTGCCCAAATCGATCCCGATTTGGGCAGAACGCTCGTGAGAATTGGCCGGAAAACGCCCGGCGAACACACTTCGGGCACCACAGGGCCGCAGGGCGGCCCCCCTCGGGGCCCTGTCCGGGACCGCGTGTCGTCGCGTTCCGGCACCGCCAGGAGGAGCTCCGGGAGGCTTGCCGCGGGGAGGCCGACGCCTCCCGCTCCTCAGCCTCCGGGGGTCCCCTCCCTGGCGCCGGCAGCTGGGGCCGGGCCAGCCCCGAAAGCCGGGCCCGGGCCCGGGCCTGCTTGCTCAGCCTTCCGTTGCCAGGGGCCTGAGCCTGGGGGCCTCCCCATGGGGAACCCTGAGTCCCGCGCCACGAGTCCCCCGACCGTCCCGGCGACAACGGCACCTTTCGCGGCTTCGTCCTAGCCGCGGAGTGAGAGACCAGTCCGTTGCCCCACAGAGGCCAGCCCCCTCCAGGGGCGCCCCGGCCGCCCGCCACGGCGGAAGCGGACGCCCGGACACGGCGCCTCCATCCACTCTGCTCGGGGAAAACTACCCGGCGCCGCGACTGCCGGCCGCGCCCCTTCGTCATGGCTCGTTTTCCGGGCGGCCGCGACCTGCCCCGAGCGAGAAAGGGCCCTGCTCCACGCGGAACTGGGCGCTGACCAGGGCTGCCCAACGCCGGCCAATTTTCACGAGCGTTCTGCCCAAATCGATCCCGATTTGGGCAGAAGGCTCGTGAGAATTGACCGGAAAACGCCCGGCGAACACACTTCGGGCACCACAGGGCCGCAGGGCGGCCCCCCCCGGGGCCCTGTCCGGGATCGCGTGTCGTCGCGTTCAGGCACCGCCAGGAGGAGCTCCGGGAGGCGGGCCCCGGTGAGGCCGACGCCTCCCGCTCCTCAGCCTCCGGGGGTCCTCTCCCTGGCGCCGGCCGCTGGGGCCGGGCCAGCCCCGAAAGCCGGGCCCGAGCCCGGGCCTGCTTGCTCAGCCTTCCGTTGCCAGGGGCCTGAGCCTGGGGGCCTCCGCATGGGGAACACTGAGTCCCGCGCCACGAGTCCCCCCGACCGTCCCGGCGACCGCGGCACCTTTCGCGGCTTCGTCCCAGCCGTGGAGTGAGAGATCACTCCGTTCCCCCACAGAGGCCAGCCCCCTCCACGGGCGCCCCGGCCGCCCGCCACGGCGGAGGCGGACGCCCGGCCACGGCGCCTCCATCCACTCTGCTCGGGGAAGACTCCCCGGCGCCGGGGCCGCCGGCCGCGCCCCATCGTCGCGGCTCGTTTTCCGGGTGGCCGCGCCATGCCCCGAGCGAGAAAGGGCCCTGCTCCACGCGGAACTGGGCGCTGACCAGGGCTGCCCAACGCCGGCCAATTCTCACGAGCGTTCTGCCCAAATCGATCCCGATTTGGGCAGAACTCTCGTGAGAATTGGCCGGAAAACGCCCGGCGAACACACTTCCGGCACCACAGGGCCGCAGGGCGGCCCCCCCCGGGGCCCTGTCCGGGATCGCGTGTCGTCGCGTTCCGGCACCGCCAGGAGGAGCTCCGGGAGGCGGGCCGCGGGGAGGCCGACGCCTCCCGCTCCTCAGCCTCCGGGGGTCCCCTCCCTGGCGCCGGCAGCTGGGGCCGGGCCAGCCCCGAAAGCCGGGCCCGGGCCCGGGCCTGCTTGCTCAGCCTTCCGTTGCCAGGGGCCTGAGCCTGGGGGCCTCCCCATGGGGAACCCTGAGTCCCGCGCCACGAGTCCCCCGACCGTCCCGGCGACAACGGCACCTTTCGCGGCTTCGTCCTAGCCGCGGAGTGAGAGACCAGTCCGTTTCCCCACAGAGGCCAGCCCCCTCCAGGGGCGCCCCGGCCGCCCGCCACGGCGGAGGCGGACGCCCGGCCACGGCGCCTCCATCCACTCTGCTCGGGGAAAACTCCCCGGCGCCGCGGCTGCCGGCCTCGCCCCATCGTCGCGGCTCGTTTTCCGGGTGGCCGCGACATGCCCCGAGCGAGAAAGGGCCCTGCTCCACGCGGAACTGGGCGCTGACCAGGGCTGCCCAACGCCGGCCAATTCTCACGAGAGTTCTGCCCAAATCGATCCCGATTTGGGCAGAACGCTCGTGAGAATTGGCCGGAAAACGCCCGGCGAACACAATTCGGGCACCACAGGGCCGCAAGGCGGCCCCCCCCGGGGCCCTGTCCGGGATCGCGTGTCGTCGCGTTCCGGCACCGCCAGGAGGAGCTCCGGGAGGCGTGCCGCGGGGAGGCCGACGCCTCCCGCTCCCAGCCTCCGAGGGTCCCCTCCCTGGCGCCGGCAGCTGGGGCCGGGCCAGCCTGGGCCTGCTTGCTCAGCCTTCCTTTGCCAGGGGCCTGAGCCTGGGGGCCTCCCCATGGGGAACCCTGAGTCCCGCGCCACGAGTCCCCCGACCGTCCCGGCCACAACGGCACCTTTCGCGGCTTCGTTCTAGCCGCGGGGTGAGAGACCAGTCCGTTTCCCCACAGAGGCCAGCCCCCTCCAGGGGCGCCCCGGCCGCCCGCCACGGCGGAGGCGGACGCCCGGCCACGGCGCCTCCATCCACTCTGCTCGGTGAAAACTCCCCGGCGCCGCGACTGCCGGCCACGCCCCATCGTCATGGCACGTTTTCCGGGCGGCCGTGACATGCCCCGAGCGAGAAAGGGCCCTGCTCCACGCGGAACTGGACGCTGACCAGGGCTGCCCAACGCCGGCCAATTTTCACGAGCGTTCTGCCCAAATCGATCCCGATTTGGGCAGAAGGCTCGTGAGAATTGGCCGGAAAACGCCCGGCGAACACACTTCGGGCACTACAGGGCCGCAGGGCGGCCCCCCCAGGGGCCCTGTCCGGGATCGCGTGTCGTCGCGTTCCGGCACCGCCAGGAGGAGCTCCGGGAGGCGTGCCACGGGGAGGCCGACGCCTCCCGCTCCTCAGCCTCCGGGGGTCCCTTCCCTGGCGCCGGCAGCTGGGGCCGGGCCATCCCCGAAAGCCGGGCCCGGGCCCGGGCCTGCTTGCTCAGCCTTCCGTTGCCAGGGGCCTGAGCCTGGGGGCCTCCTCATGGGGAACCCTGAGTCCCGCGCCACGAGTCCCCCGACCGTCCCGGCCACAACGGCATCTTTCGCGGCTTCGTCCTAGCCGCGGAGTGAGAGACCAGTCCGTTTCCCCACAGAGGCCAGCCCCCTCCAGGGGCGCCCCGGCCGCCCGCCACGGCGGAGGCGGACGCCCGGCCACGGCGCCTCCATCCACTCTGCTCGGGGAAAACTCCACGGCGCCGCGGCTGCCGGCCGCACCCCATCGTCGCGGCTCGTTTTCCGGGTGGCCGCGCCATGCCCCGAGCGAGGAAGGGCCCTGCCCCACGCGGAACTGGGCGCTGACCAGGGCTGCCCAACGCCGGCCAATTCTCACGAGCGTTCGGCCCGATTTGGGCAGAACGCTCGTGAGAATTGGCCGGAAAACGCCCGGCGAACACACTTCGGGCACCACAGGGCAGCAGGGCGGCCCCCCCCGGGGCCCTGTCCGGGATCGCGTGTCGTCGCGTTCCGGCACCGCCAGGAGGAGCTCCGGGAGGCGTGCCGCGGGGAGGCCGACGCCTCCCGCTCCTCAGCCTCCGGGGGTCCCCTCCCTGGCGCCGGCAGCTGGGGCCGGGCCATCCCCGAAAGCCGGGCCCGGGCCCGGGCCTGCTTGCTCAGCCTTCCGTTGCCAGGGGCCTGAGCCTGGGGGCCTCCCCATGGGGAACCCTGAGTCCCGCGCCACGAGTCCCCCGACCGTCCCGGCGACAACGGCACCTTTCGCGGCTTCGTCCTAGCCGCGGAGTGAGAGACCAGTCCGTTTCCCCACAGAGGCCAGCCCCCTCCAGGGGCGCCCCGGCCGCCCGCCACGGCAGAGGGGGACGCCCGGCCACGGCGCCTCCATCCACTCTGCTCGGGGAAAACTCCCCGGCGCCGCGGCTGCCGGCCGCGCCCCATCGTCGCGGCTCGTTTTCCGGGTGGCCGCGACATGCCCCGAGCGAGAAAGGGCCCTGCTCCACGCGGAACTGGGCGCTGACCAGGGCTGCCCAACGCCGGCCAATTCTCAAGAGCGTTCTGCCCAAATCGATCCCGATTTGGGCAGAACGCTCGTGAGAATTGGCCGGAAAACGCCCGGCGAACACATTTCGGGCACCACAGGGCCGCAGGGCGGCCCCCCCCGGGGCCCTGTCCGGGATCGCGTGTCGTCGCGTTCCGGCACCGCCAGGAGGAGCTCCGGGAGGCGTGCCGCGGGGAGGCCGACGCCTCCCGCTCCTCAGCCTCCGGGGGTCCCTTCCATGGCGCCGGGAGCTGGGGCCGGGCCAGCCCCGAAAGCCGGGCCCGGGCCCGGGCCTGCTTGCTCAGCCTTCCGTTGCCAGGGGCCTGAGCCTGCGGGCCTCCCCATGGGGAACCCTGAGTCCCGCGCCACGAGTCCCCCGACCGTCCCGGCGACAACGGCACCTTTCGCGGCTTCGTCCTATCCGCGGATTGAGAGACCAGTCCGTTTCCCCACAGAGGCCAGCCCCCTCCAGGGGCGCCCCGGCCGCCCTCCACGGCGGAGGCGGACGCCCGGCCACGGCGCCTCCATCCACTCTGCTCGGGGAAAACTCCCCGGCGCCGCGGCTGCCGGACGCGCCCCATCGTCGCGGCTCGTTTTCCGGGTGGCCGCGACATGCCCCGAGCGAGAAAGGGCCCTGCCCCACGCGGAACTGGGCGCTGATCAGGACTACCCAACGCCGGCCAATTCTCACGAGCGTTCTGCCCAAATCGGGATCGATTTGGGCAGAACGCTCGTGAGAATTGGCCGGAAAACGCCCGGCGAACACACTTCGGGCACCACATGGCCGCAGGGCGGCCCCCCCCCGGGGCCCTGTCCGGGATCGCGTGTCGTCGCGTTCCGGCACCGCCAGGAGGAGCTCCGGGAGGTGTGCCGCGGGGAGGCCGACGCCTCCCGCTCCTCAGCCTCCGGGGGTCCCCTCCCTGGCGCCGGCAGCTGGGGCCGGGCCAGCCCCGAAAGCCGGGCCCGGGCCCGGGCCTGCTTGCTCAGCCTTCCGATGCCAGGGGCCTGAGCCTGGGGGCCTCCCCATGGGGAACCCTGAGTCCCGCGCCACGAGTCCCCCGACCGTCCCGGCGACAACGGCACCTTTCGCGGCTTCGTTCTAGCCGCGGATTGAGAGACCAGTCCGTTTCCCCACAGAGGCCAGCCCCCTCCAGGGGCGCCCAGGCCGCCCGCCACGGCGGAGGCGGACGCCCGGCCACGGCGCCTCCATCCACTCTGCTCGGGGAAAACTCCCCGGCGCCGCGACTGCCGGCCGCGCCCCATCGTCATGGCACGTTTTCCGGGCGGCCGTGACATGCCCCGAGCGAGAAAGGGCCCTGCTCCACGCGGAAATGGACTCTGACCAGGGCTGCCCAACGCCGGCCAATTCTCACGAGCGTTCTGCCCAAATCGATCCCGATTTGGGCAGAAGGCTCGTGAGAATTGGCCTGAAAACGCCCGGCGAACACACTTCGGGCACCACAGGGCCGCAGGGCGGTCCCCCCCGGGGCCCTGTCCGGGATCGCGTGTCGTCGCGTTCCGGCACCGCCAGGAGGAGCTCCGGGAGGCGTGCCGCGGGGAGGCCGACGCCTCCCGCTCCTCAGCCTCCGGGGGTCCCCTCCCTGGCGCCGGCAGCTGGGGCCGGGCCATCCCCGAAAGCCGGGCCCGGGCCCGGGCCTGCTTGCTCAGCCTTCCGTTGCCAGGGGCCTGAGCCTGGGGGCCTCCTCATGGGGAACCCTGAGTCCCGCGCCACGAGTCCCCCGACCGTCCCGGCCACAACGGCATCTTTCGCGGCTTCGTCCTAGCCGCGGAGTGAGAGACCAGTCCGTTTCCCCACAGAGGCCAGCCCCCTCCAGGGGCGCCCCGGTCGCCCGCCACGGCGGAGGCGGACGCCCGGCCACGGCGCCTCCATCCACTCTGCTCGGGGAAAACTCCCCGGCGCCGCGGCTGCCGGCCACGCCCCATCGTCGCGGCTCGTTTTCCGGGTGGCCGCGACATGCCCCGAGCGAGAAAGGGCCCTGCCCCACGCGGAACTGGGCGCTGACCAGGGCTGCCCAACGCCAGCCAATTCTCACGAGCGTTCTGCCCGATTTGGGCAGAACGCTCATGAGAATTGGCCGGAAAACGCCCGGCGAACACACTTCGGGCACCACAGGGCAGCAGGGCGGCCCCCCCCGGGGCCCTGTCCGGGATCGCGTGTCGTCGCGTTCCGGCACCGCCAGGAGGAGCTCCGGGAGGCGTGCCGCGGGGAGGCCGACGCCTCCCGCTCCTCAGCCTCCGGGGGTCCCCTCCCTGGCGCCGGCAGCTGGGGCCGGGCCATCCCCGAAAGCCGGGCCCGGGCCCGGGTCTGCTTGCTCAGCCTTCCGTTGCCAGGGGCCTGAGCCTGGGGGCCTCCCCATGGGGAACCCTGAGTCCCGCGCCACGAGTCCCCCGACCGTCCCGGCGACAACAGCACCTTTCGCGGCTTCGTCCTAGCCGCGGAGTGAGAGACCAGTCCGTTTCCCCACAGAGGCCAGCCCCCTCCAGGGGCGCCCCGGCCGCCCGCCACGGCGGAAGCCGACGCCCGGCCACGGCGCCTCCATCCACTCTGCTCGGGGAAAACTCCACGGCGCCGCGACTGCCGGCCGCGCCCCATCGTCATGGCTTGCTTTCCGGGCGGCCGCGACATGCCCCGAGCGAGAAAGGGCCCTGCTCCACGCGGAACTGGGCGCTGACCAGGGCTGCCCAACGCCGGCCAATTTTCACGAGCGTTCTGCCCAAATCGATCCCGATTTGGGCAGAAGGCTCGTGAGAATTGGCCGGAAAACGCCCGGCGAACACACTTCGGGCACCACAGGGCCGCAGGGCGGCCCCCCCCGGGGCCCTGTCCGGGATCGCGTGTCGTCGCGTTCCGGCACCGCCAGGAGGAGCTCCGGGAGGCGTGCCGCGGGGAGGCCGACGCCTCCCGCTCCTCAGCCTCCGGGGGTCCCCTCCCTGGCGCCGGCAGCTGGGGCCGGGCCAGCCCCGAAAACCGGGCCCGGGCCCGGGCCTGCTTACTCAGCCTTCCGTTGCCAGGGGCCTGAGCCTGGGGGCCTCCCCATGGGGAACCCTGAGTCCCGCGCCACGAGTCCCCCGACCGTCCCGGCCACAACGGCACCTTTCGCGGCTTCATCCTAGCCGCGGATTGAGAGACAAGTCCGTTTCCCCACAGAGGCTAGCCCCTCCAGGGGCGCCCCGGCCGCCCGCCACGGCGGAGGGGGACGCCCGGCCACGGCGCCTCCATCCACTCTGCTCGGGGAAAACTCCCCGGCGCCGCGGCTGCCGGCCGCGCCCCATCGTCGCGGCTCGTTTTCCGGGCGGCCGCGCCATGCCCCGATCGAGAAAGGGCCCTGCTCCACGCGGAACTGGGCGCTGACCAGGGCTGCCCAACGCCGGCCAATTCTCACGAGCGAGAATGCTCGTGAGAATTGGCCGGAAAACGCCCGGCGAACACACTGCGGGCACCACAGGGCCGCAGGGCGGCCCCCCCCCGGAGCCCTGTCCGGGATCGCGTGTCGTCGCGTTCCGGCACCGCCAGGAGGAGCTCCGGGAGGCGTGCCGCGGGGAGGCCGACGCCTCCCGCTCCTCAGCCTCCGGGGGTCCCCTCCCTGGCGCCGGCAGCTGGGGCCGGGCCAGCCCCGAAAGCCGGGTCCTGGCCCGGGCCTGCTTGCTCAGCCTTCCGTTGCCAGGGGCCTGAGCCTGCGGGCCTCCCCATGGGGAACCCTGAGTCCCGCGCCACGAGTCCCCCGACCGTCCCGGCGACAACGGCACCTTTCTCGGCTTCGTCCTAGCCGCGGAGTGAGAGACCAGTCCGTTTCCCCACAGAGGCCAGCCCCCTCCAGGGGCGCCCCGGCCGCCCGCCACGGCCGAGGCCGACGCCCGGCCACGGCGCCTCCATCCACTCTGCTCGGGGAAAACTCCCCGGCGCCGCGGCTGCTGGCCGCGCCCCATCGTCGCGGCTCGTTTTCCGGGCGGCCGCGACATACCCCGAGCAAGAAAGGGCCCTGCTCCACGCGGAACTGGGCGCTGACTAGGGCTGCCCAACGCCGGCCAATTCTCACGAGCGTTCTGCCCAAATCGGGATCGATTTGTGCAGAACGCTCGTGAGAATTGGCCGGAAAACGCCCGGCGAACACACTTCGGGCACCACAGGGCCGCAGGGCGGCCCCCCCCGGGGCCCTGTCCGGGATCGCGTGTCGTCGCGTTCCGGCACCGCCAGGAGGAGCTCCGGGAGGCGTGCCGCGGGGAGGCCGACGCCTCCCACTCCTCAGCCTCCGGGGGTCCCCTCCCTGGCGCCGGCAGCTGGGGCCGGGCCAGCCCCGAAAGCCGGGCCCGGGCCCGGGCCTGCTTGCTCAGCCTTCCGTTGCCAGGGGCCTGAGCCTGGGGGCCTCCCCATGGGGATCCCTGAGTCCGGCGCCACGAGTCCCCCGACCGTCCCGGCCACAACGGCACCTTTCGCGGCTTCGTCCTAGCCGCGGAGTGAGAGACCAGTCCGTTTCCCCACAGAGGCCAGCCCCCTCCAGGGGCGCCCCGGCCGCCCGCCACGGCGGAGGCGGACGCCCGGCCACGGCGCCTCCATCCACTCTGCTCGGGGAAAACTCCCCGGCGCCGCGGCTGCCGGCCGCGCCCCATCATCGCGGCTCGTTTTCCGGGCGGCCGCGACATGCCCCGAGCGAGAAAGGGCCCTGCTCCACGCGGAACTGGGCGCTGACCAGGGCTGCCCAACGCCGGCCAATTCTCACGAGCGAGAATGCTCGTGAGAATTGGACGGAAAACGCCCGGCGAACACACTGCGGGCACCACAGGGCCGCAGGGCGGCCCCCCCCCCGGAGCCCTGTCCGTGATCGCGTGTCGTCGCGTTCCGGCACCGCCAGGAGGAGCTCCGGGAGGCGTGCCGCGGGGAGGCCGACGCCTCCCGCTCCTCAGCCTCCGAGGGTCCCCTCCCTGGCGCCGGCAGCTGGGGCCGGGCCAGCCTGGGCCTGCTTGCTCAGCCTTCCTTTGCCAGGGGCCTGAGCCTGGGGGCCTCCCCATGGGGAACCCTGAGTCCCGCGCCACGAGTCCCCCGACCGTCCCGGCCACAAGGGCACCTTTCGTGGCTTCGTTCTAGCCGCGGATTGAGAGACCAGTCCGTTTCCCCACAGAGGCCAGCCCCCTCCAGGGGCGCCCCGGCCGCCCGCCACGGCGGAGGCGGACGCCCGGCCACGGCGCCTCCATCCACTCTGCTCGGGGAAAACTCCCCGGCGCCGCGACTGCCGGCCGCGCCCCATCGTCATGGCACGTTTTCCGGGCGGCCGTGACATGCCCCGAGCGAGAAAGGGCCCTGCTCCACGCGGAACTGGACGCTGACCAGGGCTGCCCAACGCCGGCCAATTTTCACGAGCGTTCTGCCCAAATCGATCCCGATTTGGGCAGAAGGCTCGTGAGAATTGGCCTGAAAACGCCCGGCGAACACACTTCGGGCACCACAGGGCCGCAGGGCGGTCCCCCCCGGGGCCCTGTCCGGGATCGCGTGTCGTCGCGTTCCGGCACCGCCAGGAGGAGCTCCGGGAGGCGTGCCGCGGGGAGGCCGACGCCTCCCGCTCCTCAGCCTCCGGGGGTCCCCTCCCTGGCGCCGGCAGCTGGGGCCGGGCCATCCCCGAAAGCCGGGCCCGGGCCCGGGCCTGCTTGCTCAGCCTTCCGTTGCCAGGGGCCTGAGCCTGGGGGCCTCCTCATGGGGAACCCTGAGTCCCGCGCCACGAGTCCCCCGACCGTCCCGGCCACAACGGCATCTTTCGCGGCTTCGTCCTAGCCGCGGAGTGAGAGACCAGTCCGTTTCCCCACAGAGGCCAGCCCCCTCCAGGGGCGCCCCGGCCGCCCGCCACGGCGGAGGCGGACGCCCGGCCACGGCGCCTCCATCCACTCTGCTCGGGGAAAACTCCCCGGCGCCGCGGCTGCCGGCCACGCCCCATCATCGCGGCTCGTTTTCCGGGTGGCCGCGACATGCCCCGAGCGAGAAAGGGCCCTGCCCCACGCGGAACTGGGCGCTGACCAGGGCTGCCCAACGCCAGCCAATTCTCACGAGCGTTCTGCCCGATTTGGGCAGAACGCTCATGAGAATTGGCCGGAAAACGACCGGCGAACACACTTCGGGCACCACAGGGCAGCAGGGCGGCCCCCCCCGGGGCCCTGTCCGGGATCGCGTGTCGTCGCGTTCCGGCACCGCCAGGAGGAGCTCCGGGAGGCGTGCCGCGGGGAGGCCGACGCCTCCCGCTCCTCAGCCTCCGGGGGTCCCCTCCCTGGCGCCGGCAGCTGGGGCCGGGCCATCCCCGAAAGCCGGGCCCGGGCCCGGGTCTGCTTGCTCAGCCTTCCGTTGCCAGGGGCCTGAGCCTGGGGGCCTCCCCATGGGGAACCCTGAGTCCCGCGCCACGAGTCCCCCGACCGTCCCGGCGACAACGGCACCTTTCGCGGCTTCGTCCTAGCCGCGGAGTGAGAGACCAGTCCGTTTCCCCACAGAGGCCAGCCCCCTCCAGGGGCGCCCCGGCCGCCCGCCACGGCGGAAGCCGACGCCCGGCCACGGCGCCTCCATCCACTCTGCTCGGGGAAAACTCCACGGCGCCGCGACTGCCGGCCGCGCCCCATCGTCATGGCTCGTTTTCCGGGCGGCCGCGACATGCCCCGAGCGAGAAAGGGCCCTGGTCCACGCGGAACTGGGCGCTGACCAGGGCTGCCCAACGCCGGTCAATTTTCACGAGCGTTCTGCCCAAATCGATCCCGATTTGGGCAGAAGGCTCGTGAGAATTGGCCGGAAAACGCCCGGCGAACACACTTCGGGCACCACAGGGCCGCAGGGCGGCCCCCCCCGGGGCCCTGTCCGGGATCGCGTGTCGTCGCGTTCCGGCACCGCCAGGAGGAGCTCCGGGAGGCGTGCCGCGGGGAGGCCGACGCCTCCCACTCCTCAGCCTCCGGGGGTCCCCTCCCTGGCGCCGGCAGCTGGGGCCGGGCCAGCCCCGAAAGCCGGGCCCGGGCCCGGGCCTGCTTGCTCAGCCTTCCGTTGCCAGGGGCCTGAGCCTGGGGGCCTCCCCATGGGGATCCCTGAGTCCGGCGCCACGAGTCCCCCGACCGTCCCGGCCACAACGGCACCTTTCGCGGCTTCGTCCTAGCCGCGGAGTGAGAGACCAGTCCGTTTCCCCACAGAGGCCAGCCCCCTCCAGGGGCGCCCCGGCCGCCCGCCACGGCGGAGGCGGACGCCCGGCCACGGCGCCTCCATCCACTCTGCTCGGGGAAAACTCCCCGGCGCCGCGGCTGCCGGCCGCGCCCCATCATCGCGGCTCGTTTTCCGGGCGGCCGCGACATGCCCCGAGCGAGAAAGGGCCCTGCTCCACGCGGAACTGGGCGCTGACCAGGGCTGCCCAACGCCGGCCAATTCTCACGAGTGAGAATGCTCGTGAGAATTGGACGGAAAACGCCCGGCGAACACACTGCGGGCACCACAGGGCCGCAGGGCGGCCCCCCCGCCGGAGCCCTGTCCGTGATCGCGTGTCGTCGCGTTCCGGCACCGCCAGGAGGAGCTCCGGGAGGCGTGCCGCGGGGAGGCCGACGCCTCCCGCTCCTCAGCCTCCGAGGGTCCCCTCCCTGGCGCCGGCAGCTGGGGCCGGGCCAGCCTGGGCCTGCTTGCTCAGCCTTCCTTTGCCAGGGGCCTGAGCCTGGGGGCCTCCCCATGGGGAACCCTGAGTCCCGCGCCACGAGTCCCCCGACCGTCCCGGCCACAAGGGCACCTTTCGTGGCTTCGTTCTAGCCGCGGATTGAGAGACCAGTCCGTTTCCCCACAGAGGCCAGCCCCCTCCAGGGGCGCCCCGGCCGCCCGCCACGGCGGAGGCGGACGCCCGGCCACGGCGCCTCCATCCACTCTGCTCGGGGAAAACTCCCCGGCGCCGCGACTGCCGGCCGCGCCCCATCGTCATGGCACGTTTTCCGGGCGGCCGTGACATGCCCCGAGCGAGAAAGGGCCCTGCTCCACGCGGAACTGGACGCTGACCAGGGCTGCCCAACGCCGGCCAATTTTCACGAGCGTTCTGCCCAAATCGATCCCGATTTGGGCAGAAGGCTCGTGAGAATTGGCCTGAAAACGCCCGGCGAACACACTTCGGGCACCACAGGGCCGCAGGGCGGTCCCCCCCGGGGCCCTGTCCGGGATCGCGTGTCGTCGCGTTCCGGCACCGCCAGGAGGAGCTCCGGGAGGCGTGCCGCGGGGAGGCCGACGCCTCCCGCTCCTCAGCCTCCGGGGGTCCCCTCCCTGGCGCCGGCAGCTGGGGCCGGGCCATCCCCGAAAGCCGGGCCCGGGCCCGGGCCTGCTTGCTCAGCCTTCCGTTGCCAGGGGCCTGAGCCTGGGGGCCTCCTCATGGGGAACCCTGAGTCCCGCGCCACGAGTCCCCCGACCGTCCCGGCCACAACGGCATCTTTCGCGGCTTCGTCCTAGCCGCGGAGTGAGAGACCAGTCCGTTTCCCCACAGAGGCCAGCCCCCTCCAGGGGCGCCCCGGCCGCCCGCCACGGCGGAGGCGGACGCCCGGCCACGGCGCCTCCATCCACTCTGCTCGGGGAAAACTCCCCGGCGCCGCGGCTGCCGGCCACGCCCCATCATCGCGGCTCGTTTTCCGGGTGGCCGCGACATGCCCCGAGCGAGAAAGGGCCCTGCCCCACGCGGAACTGGGCGCTGACCAGGGCTGCCCAACGCCAGCCAATTCTCACGAGCGTTCTGCCCGATTTGGGCAGAACGCTCATGAGAATTGGCCGGAAAACGACCGGCGAACACACTTCGGGCACCACAGGGCAGCAGGGCGGCCCCCCCCGGGGCCCTGTCCGGGATCGCGTGTCGTCGCGTTCCGGCACCGCCAGGAGGAGCTCCGGGAGGCGTGCCGCGGGGAGGCCGACGCCTCCCGCTCCTCAGCCTCCGGGGGTCCCCTCCCTGGCGCCGGCAGCTGGGGCCGGGCCATCCCCGAAAGCCGGGCCCGGGCCCGGGTCTGCTTGCTCAGCCTTCCGTTGCCAGGGGCCTGAGCCTGGGGGCCTCCCCATGGGGAACCCTGAGTCCCGCGCCACGAATACCCCGACCGTCCCGGCGACAACGGCACCTTTCGCGGCTTCGTCCTAGCCACGGAGTGAGAAACTAGTCCGTTTCCCCACAGAGGCCAGCCCCCTCCAGGGGCGCCCCGGCCGCCCGCCACGGCGGAGGCGGACGCCCGGCCACGGCGCCTCCATCCACTCTGCTCGGGGAAAACTCCCCGGCGCCGAGGCTGCCGGTCGCGCCCCATCGTCGTGGCTCCTTTTCCGGTGGCCGCGCCATGCCCCGAGCGAGAAGGGCCCTGCTGCACGCGGAACTGGGCGCTGACCAGGGCTGCCCAACGCCGGCCAAGTCTCACGAGCGTTCTGCCCAAATCGATCCCGATTTGGGCAGAACGCTCGTGAGACTTGGCCGGAAAACGCCCGGCGAACACACTTCGGGCACCACAGGGCCGCAGGGCGGCCCCCCCCGGGGCCCTGTCCGGGATCGCTGGTCGTCGCGTTCCGGCACCTCCAGGAGGAGCTCCGGGAGGCGTGCCCTGGGGAGGCCGACGCCTCCCGCTCCTCAGCCTCCGGGGGTCCCCTCCCTGGCGCCGGCAGCTGGGGCCGGACCAGCCCGGAAAGCCGGGCCCGGGCCCGGGCCTGCTTGCTCAGCCTTCCGTTGCCAGGGGCCTGAGCCTGGGGTCCTCCCCATGGGGAACCCTGAGTCCCGCGCCACGAGTCCCCCGACCGTCCCGGCGACAACGGCACCTTTCGCGGCTTCGTCCTAGCCGCGGAGTGAGAGACCAGTCCGTTTCCCCACAGAGGCCAGCCCCCTCCAGGGGCGCCCCGGCCGCCCGCCACGGCGGAGGCGGACGCCCGGCCACAGCGCCTCCATCCACTCTGCTCGGGGAAAACTCCCCGGCGCAGCGGCTGCCGGCCGCGCCCCATCGTCGCGGCTCGTTTTCCGGGTGGCCGCGCCATGCCCCGAGCGAGAAGGGCCCTGCTGCACGCGGAACTGGGCCCTGACCAGGGCTGCCCAACGCCGGCCAATTCTCACGAGCGTTCTGCCCAAATCGATCCCGATTTGGGCAGAACGTTCGTGAGAATTGGCCGGAAAACGCCCGGCGAACACACTTCGGGCACCACAGGGCCGCAGGGCGGCCCCCCCCGGGGCCCTGTCCGGGATCGCGGGTCGTCGCGTTCCGGCACGGCCAGGAGGAGCTCCGGGAGGCGTGCCCCGGGGAGGCCGACGCCTCCCGCTCCTCAGCCTCCGGGGGTCCCCGCCCTGGTGCCGGCAGCTGGGGCCGGGCCAGCCCCGAAAGACGGGCCCGGGCCCGGGCCTGCTTGCTCAGCCTTCCGTTGCCAGGGGCCTGAGCCTGGGGGCATCCCCATGGGTAACCCTGAGTCCCGCGCCACGAGTCCCCCGACCGTCCCGGCGACAACGGCACCTTTCGCGGCTTCGTCCTAGCCGCGGAGTGAGAGACCAGTCCGTTTCCCCACAGAGACCAGCCCCCTCCAGGGGCGACCCGGCCGCCCGCCACGGCGGAGGCGGACGCCCGGCCACGGCGCCTCCATCCATTCTGCTCTGGGAAAACTCCCCGGCGCCGCGGCTGCCGGCCGCGCCCCATCGTCGCGGCTCGTTTTCCGGGTGGCCGCGCCATGCCCCGAGCGAGAAGGGCCCTGCTGCACGCGGAACTGGGCGCTGACCAGGGCTGCCCAACGCCGGCCAATTCTCACGAGCGTTCTGCCCAAATCGATCCCGATTTGGGCAGAACGCTCGTGAGAATTGGCCGGAAAACGCCCGGCGAACACACCTCGGTCACCACAGGGCCGCAGGGCAGCCCCCCCCGGGGCCCTGTCCGGGATCGCGGGTCGTCGCGGTCCGGCACCTCCAGGAGGAGCTCCGGGAGGCGTGCCCCAGGGAGGCCGACGCCTCCCGCTCCTCAGCCTCCGGGGGTCCCCTCCCTGGCGCCGGCATCTGGGGCCGGGCCAGCCCCGAAAGCCGGGCCCGGGCCCGGGCCTGCTTGCTCCGCCTTCCGTTGCCAGGGGCCTGAGCCTGGGGGCCTCCCCATGGGGAAACTGAGTCCCGCGCCACGAGTCCCCCGACCGTCCCGGCGACAACGGCACCTTTCGCGGCTTCGTCCTAGCCGCGGAGTGAGAGACCAGTCCGTTTCCCCACAGAGGCCAGCCCCCTCCAGGGGCGCCCCGGCCGCCCGCCACGGCGGAGGCGGACGCCCGGCCACGGCGCCTCCATCCACTCTGCTCGGGGAAAACTCCCCGGCGCCGCGGCTGCCGGCCGCGCCCCATCGTCGCGGCTCGTTTTCTGGGTGGCCCCGCCATGCCCCGAGCGAGAAAGGGCCCTGCTGCACGCGGAACTGGGCGCTGACCAGGGCTGCCCAACGCCGGCCAATTCTCACGAGCGTTCTGCCCAAATCGATCCCGATTTGGGCAGAACGCTCGTGAGAATTGGCCGAAAACGCCCGGCGAGCACACTTCGGGCACCACAGGGCCGCAGGGCGGCCCCCCCCGGGGCCCTGTCCGGGATCGCGGGTCGTCGCGTTCCGGCACCACCAGGAGGAGCTCCGGGAGGCGTGCCCCGGGGAGGCCGACGCCTCCCGCTCCTCAGCCTCTGGGGGTCCCCTCCCTGGCGCCGCCAGGGGGGCCGGGCCAGCACCGAAAGCCGGGCCCGGGCCCTGACCTGCTTGCTCAGCCTTCCGTTGCCAGGGGCCTGAGCCTGGGGGCCTCCCCATGGGGAACCCTGAGTCCCAGGCCACGAGTCCCCCGACCGTCCCGGCGACAACGGCACCTTTCTTGGCTTCGTCCTAGCCGCGGAGTGAGAGACTAGTCCGTTTCCCCACAGAGGCCAGCCCCCTCCAGGGGCGCCCCGGCCGCCCGCCACGGCGGAGGCGGACGCCCGGCCACGGCGCCTCCATCCACTCTGCTCGGGGAGAACTCCCCGGCGCCGCGGCTGCCGGCCGCGACCCATCGTCACGGCTCGTTTTCCGGGAGGCCGCGCCATGCCCCGAGCGAGAAGGGCCCTGCTGCACGCGGAACTGGGCGCTGACCAGGGCTGCCCAACGCCCGCCAATTCTCACGAGCGTTCTGCCCAAATCGATCCCGATTTGGGCAGAACGCTCGTGAGAATTGGCCGGAAAACACCCGGCGAACACACTTCGGGCACCACAGGGCCGCAGGGCGGCCCCCCCCGGGGCCCTGTCCGGGATCGTGGGTCGTCGCGTTCCGGCACCGCCAGGAGGAGCTCCGGGAGGCATGCCACGGGGAGGCCGACGCCTCCCGCTCCTCAGCCTCCGGGGGTCCCCTCCCTGGCGCCGGCAGCTGGGGCCGGACCAGCCCGGAAAGCCGGGCCCGGGCCCGGGCCTGCTTGCTCAGCCTTCCGTTGCCAGGGGCCTGAGCCTGGGGGCCTCCCCATGGGGAACCCTGAGTCCCGCGCCACGAGTCCCCCGACCGTCCCGGCGACAACGGCACCTTTCGCGGCTTCGTCCTAGCCGCGGATTGAGAGACCAGTCCGTTTCCCCACAGAGGCCAGCCCCCTCCAGGGGCGCCCCGGCCGCCCGCCACGGCGGAGGCGGACGCCCGGCCACGGCGCCTCCATCCATTCTGCTTGGGGAAAACTCCCCGGCGCCGCGGCTGCTGGCCGCGCCCCATCGTCGTGGCTCGTTTTCCGGGTGGCCGCGCCATGCCCCGAGCGAGAAGGGCCCTGCTGCACGCGGAACTGGGCGCTGACCAGGGCTGCCCAACGCCGGCCAATTCTCACGAGCGTTCTGCCCAAATCGATCCCGATTTGGGCAGAACGCTCGTGACAATTGGCCGGAAAACGCTCGGCGAACACACTTCGGGCACCACAGGGCCGCAGGGCGGCCCCCCCCGGGGCCCTGTCCGGGATCGCGGGTCGTCGCGGTCCGGCACCTCCAGTAGTAGCTCCGGGAGGCGTGCCCCGAGGAGGCCGACGCCTCCCGCTCCTCAGCCTCCGGGGGTCCCCTCCCTGGCGCCGGCAGCTGGGGCCGGGCCAGCCCCGAAAGCCGGGCCCTGGCCCGGGCCTGCTTGCTCAGCCTTCCATTGCCAGGGGCCTGAGCCTGGGGGCCTCCCCATGGGGAACCCTGAGTCCCGCGCCACGAGTCCCCCGACCGTCCCGGCGACAACGGCACCTTTCGCGGCTTCGTCCTAGCCGCGAAGTGAGAGACCAGTCCGTTTCCCCACAGAGGCCAGCCCCCTCCAGGGGCGCCCCGGCCGCCACCCACGGCGGAGGCGGACGCCCGGCCACGGCGCCTCCATCCACTCTGCTCGGGGAAAACTCCCTGGCGCCGCGGCTGCCGGCCGCGCCCCATCGTCGCGGCTCGTTTTCTGGGTGGCCGCGCCATGCCCCGAGCAAGAAAGGGCCCTGCTGCACGCGGAACTGGGCGCTGACCAGGGCTGCCCAACGCCGGCCAATTCTCACGAGCGTTCTGCCCAAATCGATCCCGATTTGGGCAGAACGCTCGTGAGAATTGGCCGGAAAACGCCCGGCGAACACACTTCGGGCACCACAGGGCCGCAGGGCGGCCCCCCCCGGGGCCCTGTCCGGGATCGCGGGTCGTCGCGTTCCGGCACCGCCAGGAGGAGCTCCGGGAGGCGTGCCCCGGGGAGGCCGACGCCTCCCGCTCCTCAGCCTCCGGGGGTCCCCTCCCTGGCGCCGGCAGCTGGGGCCGGGCCAGCCCCGACAGCCGGGCCCGGGCCCGGGCCTGCTTGCTCAGCCTTCCGTTGCCAGGGGCCTGAGCCTGGGGGCATCCCCATGGGGAACCCTGAGTCCCGCGCCACGAGTCCCCCGACCGTCCCGGCGACAACGGCACCTTTCGCGGCTTCGTCCTTGCCGCGGTGAGAGACCAGTCCGTTCCCCCACGGAGGCCAGCCCCATCCACGGGCGCCCCGGCCGCCCGCCACGGCGGAGGCGGACGGCCGGCCACAGCGCCCCCATCCACTCTGCTCGGGGAAAACTCCACGGCGCCGGGGCCGCCGGCCGCGCCCCATCGTCGCGGCTCGTTTTCCGGGTGGCCGCGCCATGCCCCGAGCGAGAAAGGGCCCTGCTCCACGCGGCACTGGGCGCTGACCAGGGCTGCCCAACGCCGGCCAATTCTCACGAGCGTTCTGCCCAAATCGATCCCGATTTGGGCAGAACGCTCGTGAGAATTGGCCGGAAAACGCCCGGCGAACACACTTCGGGCACCAGAGGGCCGCAGGGCCGCCCCCCCGGGGCCCTGTCCCGGATCGCGTGTCGTCGCGTTCCGGCACCGCCAGGAGGATCTCCGGGAGGCGGGCCCCGGGGAGGCCGATGCCTCCCGCTCCTCAGCCTCCGGGGGTCCCCTCCCTGGCGCCGGCCGCCAGGGCCGGGCCAGCCCCGAAAGCCGTCCCCGCGCCCGGGCCTGCTTGCTCAGCCTTCCGTTGCCAGGGGCCTGAGCCTGGGGGCCTCCGCATGGGGAACACTGAGTCCAGCGCTACGAGTCCCCGCGAACGTCCCGGCGACAACGGCACCTTTCGCGGCTTCGTCCCAGCCGTGGAGTCAGAGATCACACCGTTCCTCCACAGAGGCCAGCCCCCTCCACGGGCGCCCCAGCCGCCCGCCACGGCGGAGGCGGACGCCCGGCCACGGCGCCTCCATCCACTCTGCTCGGGGAAAACTCCCGGGCGCCGGGGCCGCCGGCCGCGCCCCATCGTCGCGGCTCGTTTTCCGGGTGGCCGCGCCATGCCCCGAGCGAGAAAGTGCCCTGCTCCACGCGGCACTGGGCGGTGACCAGGGCTGCCCAACGCCGGCCAATTCTCACGAGCGTTCTGCCCAAATCGATCCCGATTTGGGCAGAAAGCTCGTGAGAATGGGCCGGAAAACGCCCGGCGAACACACTTCGGGCACCAGAGGGCCGCAGGGCCGCCCCCCCCGGGCCCTGTCCGGGATCGCGTGTCGTCGCGTTCCGGCACCGCCAGGAGGAGCTCGGGGAGGCGGGCCCCGGGGAGGCCGACGCCTCCCGCTCCTCAGCCTCCGGGGGTCCCCTCCCTGGAGCCGGCCGCCGGGGCCGGGCCAGCCCCGAAACCCGGGCCCGGGCCCGGGCCTGCTTGCTCAGCCTTCCGTTGCCAGGGGCCTGAGCCTGGGGGCCTCCGCATGGGGAACCCTGAGTCCCGCGCCACGAGTCCCCCCGACCGTCCCGGCGACAACGGCACCTTTCGCGGCTTCGTCCCAGCCGTTGAGTGAGAGATCACTCCGTTCCACCACAGAGGCCAGCCCCCTCCACGGGCGCCCCGGCCGCCCGCCACGGCGGAGGCGGACGCCCGGCCACGGCTCCTCCATCCACTCTGCTCGGGGAAAACTCCCCGGCGCCGGGGCCGCCGGCCGCGCCCCATCGTCGCGGCTCGTTTTCCGGGTGGCCGCGCCATGCCCCGAGCGAGAAAGGGCCCTGCTCCACGCGGCACTGGGCGCTGACCAGGGCTGCCCAACGCCGGCCAATTCTCACGAGCGTTCTGCCCAAATCGATCCCGATTTGGGCAGAACGCTCGTGAGAATGGGCCGGAAAACGCCCGGCGAACACACTTCGGGCACCAGAGGGCCGCAGGGCCGCCCCCCCGGGGCCCTCTCCGGGATCGCGTGTCGTCGCGTTCCGGCACCGCCAGGAGGAGCTCCGGGAGGCGGGCCCCGGGGAGGCCGACGCCTCCCGCTCCTCAGCCTCCGCGGGTCCCCTCCCTGGCGCCGGCCGCCGGGGCCGGGCCAGCCCCGAAAGCCGGGCCCGGGCCCGGGCCTGCTTGCTCAGCCTTCCGTTGCCAGGGGCCTGAGCCTGGGGGCCTCCGCATGGGGAACCCTGAGTCCCGCGCCACGAGTCCCCCCGACCGTCCCGGCGACAACGGCACCTTTCGCGGCTTCGTCCCAGCCGTGGAGTGAGAGATCACTCCGTTCCACCACAGAGGCCAGCCCCCTTCACGGGCGCCCCGGCCGCCCGCCACGGCAGAGGCGGACGGCCGGCCACAGCGCCCCCATCCACTCTGCTCGGGGAAAACTCCCCGGCGCCGGGGCCGCCGGCCGCGCCCCATCGTCGCGTCTCGTTTTCCGGGTGGCCGCGCCATGCCCCGAGCGATAAAGGGCCCTGCTCCAGGCGGCACTGGGCGCTGACCAGGGCTGCCCAACGCCGGCCAATTCTCACGAGCGTTCTGCCCAAATCGATCCCGATTTGGGCAGAACGCTCGTGAGAATTGGCCGGAAAACGCCCGGTGAACACACTTCGGGCACCAGAGGGCCGCAGGGCCGCCCCCCCGGGGCCCTGTCCGGGATCGCGTGTTGTCGCGTTGCGGCACCGCCAGGAGGAGCTCCGGGAGGCGGGCCCCGGGGAGGCCGACGCCTCCCGCTCCTCAGCCTCTGGGGGTCCCCTCCCTGGCGCCGGCCGCCGGGGCCGGGCCAGCCCCGAAAGCCGGGCCCAGACCCGGGCCTGCTTGCTCAGCCTTCCGTTGCCAGGGGCCTGAGCCTGGGGGCCTCCGCATGGGGAACCCTGAGTCCCGCGCCACGAGTCCCCCCGACCGTCCCGGCGACAACGGCACCTTTCGCGGCTTCGTCCCAACCGTGGAGTGAGAGATCACTCCGTTCCCCCACAGAGGCCAGCCCCCTCCACGGGCGCCCCGGCCGCCCGCCACGGCGGAGGCGGACGCCCGGCCACGGCGCCTCCATCCACTCTGCTCGGGGAAAACTCCCCGGCGCCGGGGCCGCCGGCCGCGCCCCATCGTCGCGGCTCGTTTTCCGGGTGGCCGCGCCATGCCCCGAGCGAGAAAGGGCCCTGCTCCACGCGGAACTGGGCGCTGACCAGGGCTGCCCAACGCCGGCCAATTCTCACGAGCGTTCTGCCCAAATAGATCCCGATTTGGGCAGAACGCTCGTGAGAATTGGCCGGAAAACGCCCGGCGAACACACTTCGGGCACCAGAGGGCCGCAGGGCCACCCCCCCGGGGCCCTGTCCCGGATCGCGTGTCGTCGCGTTCCGGCACCGCCAGGAGGAGCTCCGGGAGGCGGGCCCCGGGGAGGCCGACGCCTCCCGCTCCTCAGCCTCCGGGGGTCCCCTCCCTGGCGCCGGCCGCCAGGGCCGGGCCAGCCCCGAAAGCCGGGCCCAGGCCCGGGCCTGCTTGCTCAGCCTTCCGTTGCCAGGGGCCTGAGCCTGGGGGCCTCCGCATGGGGAACCCTGAGTCCCGCGCCACGAGTCCCCGCGACCGTCCCGGCGACAACGGCACCTTTCGCGGCTTCGTCCCAGCCGTGGAGTGAGAGATCACTCCGTTCCCCCGCAGAGGCCAGCCCCCTCCACGGGCGCCCCGGCCGCCCGCCACGGCGGAGGCGGACGCCCGGCCACGGCGCCTCCATCCACTCTGCTCGGGGAAAACTCCCCGGCGCCGGGGCCGCCGGCCGCGCCCCAACGTTGCGGCTCGTTTTCCGGGTGGCCGCGCCATGCCCCGAGCGAGAAAGGGCCCTGCTCCACGCGGCACTGGGCGCTGACCAGGGCTGCCCAACGCCGGCCAATTCTCACGAGCGTTCTGCCCAAATCGATCCCGATTTGGGCAGAACGCTCGTGAGAATTGGCCGGACAACGCCCGGCGAACACACTTCGGGCACCAGAGGGCCGCAGGGCCGCCCCCCTGGGGCCCTGTCCGGGATCGCGTGTCGTCGCGTTGCGGCACCGCCAGGAGGAGCTCCGGGAGGCGGGCCCCGGGGAGGCCGACGCCTCCCGCTCCTCAGCCTCCGGGGGTCCCCTCCCTGGCGCCGGCCGCCGGGGCCGGGCCAGCCCCGAAAGCCGGGCCCGGACCCGGGCCTGCTTGCTCAGCCTTCCGTTGCCAGGGGCCTGAGCCTGGGGGCCTCCGCATGGGGAACCCTGAGTTCCGAGCCACGAGTCCCCCCGACCGTCCCGGCGACAACGGCACCTTTCGCGGCTTCGTCCCAGCCGTGGAGTGAGAGATCACTCCGTTCCCCCACAGAGGCCAGCCCCCTCCACGGGCGCCCCGGACCCCGCCACGGCGGAGGCGGACGCCCGGCCACGGCGCCCCCATCCACTCTGCTCGGGGAAAACTCCCCGGCGCCGGGGCCGCCGGCCGCGCCCCATCGTCGCGGCTCGTTTTCCGGGTGGCCGCGCCATGCCCCGAGCGAGAAAGGGCCCTGCTCCACGCGGCACTGGGCGCTGACCAGGGCTGCCCAACGCCGGCCAATTCTCACGAGCGTTCTGCCCAAATCGATCCAGATTTGGGCAGAACGCTCGTGAGAATTGGCCGGAAAACGCCCGGTGAACACACTTCGGGCACCAGAGGGCCGCAGGGCCGCCCCCCCGGGGCCCTGTCCGGGATCGCGTGTCGTCGCGTTGCGGCACCGCCAGGAGGAGCTCCGGGAGGCGGGCCCCGGGGAGGCCGACGCCTCCCGCTCCTCAGCCTCCGGGGGTCCCCTCCCTGGCGCCGGCCGCCGGGGCCGGGCCAGCCCCGAAAGCCGGGCCCGGACCCGGGCCTGCTTGCTCAGCCTTCCGTTGCCAGGGGCCTGAGCCTGGGGGCCTCCGCATGGGGAACCCTGAGTCCCGCGCCACGAGTCCCCCCGACCGTCCCGGCGACAACGGCACCTTTCGCGGCTTCGTCCCAACCGTGGAGTGAGAGATCACTCCGTTCCCCCACAGAGGCCAGCCCCCTCCACGGGCGCCCCGGCCGCCCGCCACGGCGGAGGCGGACGCCCGGCCACGGCGCCTCCATTCACT
Source organism: Meles meles (assembly GCF_922984935.1). Lineage (NCBI taxonomy): Eukaryota > Metazoa > Chordata > Mammalia > Carnivora > Mustelidae > Meles > Meles meles. The sequence goes on from NC_060069.1 coordinate 745,205, forward strand.
CTGCTCGGGGAAAACTCCCCGGCGCCGGGGCCGCCGGCCGCGCCCCATCGTCGCGGCTCGTTTTCCGGGTGGCCGCGCCATGCCCCGAGCGAGAAAGGGCCCTGCTCCACGCGGCACTGGGCGCTGACCAGGGCTGCCCAACGCCGGCCAATTCTCACGAGCGTTCTGCCCAAATCGATCCCGATTTGGGCAGAACGCTCGTGAGAATTGGCCGGAAAACGCCCGGCGAACACACTTCGGGCACCAGAGGGCCGCAGGGCCGCCCCCCCGGGGCCCTGTCCCGGATCGCGTGTCGTCGCGTTCCGGCACCGCCAGGAGGAGCTCCGGGAGGCGGGCCCCGTTGAGGCCGACGCCTCCCGCTCCTCAGCCTCCGGGGGTCCCCTCACTGGCGCCGGCCGCCAGGGCCGGGCCAGCCCCGAAAGCCGGGCCCGGGCCCGGGCCTGCTTGCTCAGCCTTCCGTTGCCAGGGACCTGAGCCTGGGGGCCTCCGCATGGGGAACCCTGAGTCCCGCGCCACGAGTCCCCGCGACCGTCCCGGCGACAACGGCACCTTTCGCGGCTTCGTCCCAGCCGTGGAGTCAGAGATCACACCGTTCCTCCACAGAGGCCAGCCCCCTCCACGGGCGCCCCAGCCGCCCGCCACGGCGGAGGCGGACGCCCGGCCACGGTGCCTCCATCCACTCTGCTCGGGGAAAACTCCCCGGCGCCGGGGCCGCCGGCCGCGCCCCATCGTCGCGGCTCGTTTTCCGGGTGGCCGCGCCATGCCCCGAGCGAGAAAGGGCCCTGCTCCACGCGGCACTGGGCGCTGACCAGGGCTGCCCAACGCCGGCCAATTCTCACGAGCGTTCTGCCCAAATCGATCCCGATTTGTGCAGAAAGCTCGTGAGAATGGGCCGGAAAACGCCCGGCGAACACACTTCGGGCACCAGAGGGCCGCAGGGCCGCCCCCCCCGGGGCCCTGTCCGGGATCGCGTGTCGTGGCGTTCCGGCACCGCCAGGAGGAGCTCCGGGAGGCGGGCCCCGGGGAGGCCGACGCCTCCCGCTCCTCAGCCTCCGGGGGTCCCTTCCCTGGCGCCGGCCGCCGGGGCCGGGCCAACCCCGAAATCCGGGCCCAGGCCCGGGCCTGCTTGCTCAGCCTTCCGTTGCCAGGGGCCTGAGCCTGGGGGCCTCCGCATGGGGAACACTGAGTCCCGCGCCACGAGTCCCCCCGACTGTCCCGGCGACAACGGCACCTTTCGCGGCTTCGTCCCAGCCGTGGAGTGAGAGATCACTCCGTTCCCCCACAGAGGCCAGCCCCCTCCACGGGCGCCCCGGCCGCCCGCCACGGCGGAGGCGGACGCCCTGCCATGGCTCCTCCATCCACTCTGCTCGGGGAAAACTCCCCGGCGCCGGGGCCGCCGGCCGCGCCCCATTGTCGCGGCTCGTTTTCCGGGTGGCCGCGCCATGCCCCGAGCGAGAAAGGGCCCTGCTCCACGCGGCACAGGGCGCTGACCAGGGCTGCCCAACGCCGGCCAATTCTCACGAGCGTTCTGCCCAAATCGATCCCGATTTGGGCAGAACGCTCGTGAGAATTGGCCGGAAAACGCCCGGCGAACACACTTCGGGCACCAGAGGGCCGCAGGGCCGCCCCCCCGGGGCCCTGTCCGGGATCGCGTGTCGTCGCGTTCCGGCACCGCCAGGAGGAGCTCCGGGAGGCGGGCCCCGGGGAGGCCGACGCCTCCCGCTCCTCAGCCTCCGGGGGTCCCCTCCCTGGCGCCGGCCGCCGGGGCCGGGCCCGGGCCTGCTTGCTCAGCCTTCCGTTGCCAGGGTCCTGAGCCTGGGGGCCTCCGCATGGGGAACCCTGAGTCCCGCGCCACGAGTCCCCCCGACCGTCCAGGCGACAACGGCACCTTTCGCGGCTTCGTCCCAGCCGTGGAGTGAGAGATCACTCCGTTCCCCCACAGAGGCCAGCCCCCTCCACGGGCGCCCCGGCCGCCCGCCACGGCGGATGCGGACGCCCGGCCACGGCGCCTCCATCCACTCTGCTCGGGGAAAACTCCCCGGCGCCGGGGCCGCCGGCCGCGCCCCATCGTCGCGGCTCGTTTTCCGGGTGGCCGCGCCATGCCCCGAGCGAGAAAGGGCCCTGCTCCACGCGGCACAGGGCGCTGACCAGGGCTGCCCAACGCCGGCCAATTCTCACGAGCGTTCTACCCAAATCGATCCCGATTGAGGCAGAACGCTCGTGAGAATTGGCCGGAAAACGCCCGGCGAACACACTTCGGGCAACAGAGGGCCGCAGGGCCGCCCCCCCGGGGCCCTGTCCGGGATCGCGTGTCGTCGCGTTCCGGCACCGCCAGGAGGAGCTCCGGGAGGCGGGCCCCGGTGAGGCCGACGCCTCCCGCTCCTCAGCCTCCGGGGGTCCCCTCCCTGGCGCCGGCCGCCGGGGCCGGGCCAGCCCCGAAAGCCGGGCCCGGGCCCGGTCCTGCTTGCTCAGCCTTCCGTTGCCAGGGGCCTGAGCCTGGGGGCCTCCGCATGGGGAACCCTGAGTCCCGCGCCACGAGTCCCCCCGACCGTCCCGGCGACAACGGCACCTTTCGCGGCTTCGTCCCAGCCGTGGAGTGAGAGATCACTCCGTTCCCCCACAGAGGCCAGCCCCCTCCACGGGCGCCCCGGCCGCCCGCCACGGCGGATGCGGACGCCCGGCCACGGCGCCTCCATCCACTCTGCTCGGGGAAAACTCCCCGGCGCCGGGGCCGCCGGCCGCGCACCATCGTCGCGGCTCGTTTTCCGGGTGGCCGCGCCATGCCCCGAGCGAGAAAGGGCCCTGCTCCACGCGGCACTGGGCGCTGACCAGGGCTGCCCAACGCCGGCCAATTCTCACGAGCGTTCTGCCCAAATCGATCCCGATTTGGGCAGAACGCTCGTGAGAATTGGCCGGAAAACGCCCGGCGAACACACTTCGGGCACCAGAGGGCCGCAGGGACGCCCCCCCGGGGCCCTGTCCGGGATCGCGTGTCGTCGCGTTCCGGCACCGCCAGGAGGAGCTCCGGGAGGCGGGCCCCGGGGAGGCCGACGCCTCCCGCTCCTCAGCCTCCGGGGGTCCCTTCCCTGGCGCCGGCCGCCGGGGACGGGCCAGCCCCGAAAGCCGGGCCCGGGCCCGGGCCTGCTTGCTCAGCCTTCCATTGCCAGGGGCCTGAGCCTGGGGGCCTCCGCATGGGGAACCCTGAGTCCCGCGCCACGAGTCCCCCCGACCGTCCCGGCGACAACGGCACCTTTCGCGGCTTCGTCCCAGCCGTGGAGTGAGAGATCACTCCGTTCCCCCACAGAGGCCATCCCCCTCCACGGGCGCCCCGGCCGCCCGCCACGGCAGAGGCGGACGCCCGGCCACGGCTCCTCCATCCACTCTGCTCGGGGAAAACTCCCCGGCGCCGGGGCCGCCGGCCGCGCCCCATCGTCGCGGCTCGTTTTCCGGGTGGCCGCGCCATGCTCCGAGCGAGAAAGGGCCCTGCTCCACGCGGCACTGGGCGCTGACCAGGGCTGCCCAACGCCGGCCAATTCTCACGAGCGTTCTGCCCAAATCGGGATCGATTTGGGCAGAACGCTCGTGAGAATGGGCCGGAAAACGCCCGGCGAACACACTTCGGGCACCAGAGGGCCGCAGGGCCGCCCCCCCGGGGCCCTGTCCGGGATCGCGTGTCGTCACGTTCCGGCACCGCCAGGAGGAGCTCCGGGAGGTGGGCCCCGGGGAGACCGACGCCTCCCGCTCCTCAGCCTCCGGGGGTCCCCTCCTTGGCGCCGGCCGCCGGGGCCGGGCCAGCCCCGAAAGCCGGGCCCGGGCCCGGGCCTGCTTGCTCAGCCTTCCGTTGCCAGGGGCCTGAGCCTGGGGGCCTCCGCATGGGGAACCCTGAGTCCCGCGCCACGAGTCCCCCCGACCGTCCCGGCGACAACGGCACCTTTCGCGGCTTCGTCCCAGCCGTGGAGTGAGAGATCACTCCGTTCCCCCACAGAGGCCAGCCCCCTCCACGGGCGCCCCGGCCGCCCACCACGGCGGAGGCGGACGCCCGGCCACGGCGCCTACATCCACTCTGCTCGGGGAAAACTCCCCGGCGCCGGGGCCGCCGGCCGCACCCCATCGTCGCGGCTCGTTTTCCGGGTGGCCGCGCCATGCCCCGAGCGAGAAAGGGCCCTGCTCCACGCGGCACTGGGCGCTGACCAGGGCTGCCCAACGCCGGCCAATTCTCACGAGCGTTCTGCCCAAATCGATCCCGATTTGGGCAGAACGCTCGTGAGAATTGGCCGGAAAACGCCCGGCGAACACACTTCGGGCACCAGAGGGCCGCAGGGCCGCCCCCCTGGGGCCCTGTCCGGGATCGCGTGTCGTCGCGTTCCGGCACCGCCAGGAGGAGCTCCCGGAGGCGGGCCCCGGGGAGGCCGACGCCTCCCGCTCCTCAGCCTCCGGGGGTCCCCTCCCTGGCGCCGGCCGCCGGGGCCGTGCCAGCCCCGAAAGCCGGGCCCGGGCCCGGGCCTGCTTGCTCAGCCTTCCGTTGCCAGGGGCCTGAGCCTGGGGGCCTCCGCATGGGGAACCCTGAGTCCCACGCCACGAGTCCCCCCGACCGTCCCGGCGACAACGGCACCTTTCGCGGCTTCGTCCCAGCCGTGGAGTGAGAGATCACTCCGTTCCCCCACAGAGGCCAGCCCCATCCACGGGCGCCCCGGCCGCCCGCCACGGCGGAGGCGGACGGCCGGCCACGGCGCCCCCATCCACTCTGCTCGGGGAAAACTCCCCGACGCCGGAGCCGCCGGCCGCGCCCCATCGTCGCGGCTCGTTTTCCGGGTGGCCGCGCCTTGCCCCGAGCGAGAAAGGGCCCTGCTCCACGCGGCCCTGGGCGCTGACCAGGGCTGCCCAACGCCGGCCAATTCTCACGAGCGTTCTGCCCAAATCGATCCCGATTTGGGCAGAACGCTCGTGAGAATGGGCCGGAAAACGCCCGGCGAACAAACTTCGGGCACCAGAGGGCCGCAGGGCCGCCCCCCCGGGGCCCTGTCCGGGATCGCGTGTCGTCGCGTTCCGGCACCGCCAGGAGGAGCTGCGGGAGGCGGGCCCCGGGGAGGCCGACGCCTCCCGCTCCTCAGCCTACGGGGGTCCCCTCCCTGGCGCCGGCCGCCGGGGCCGGGCCAGCCCCGAAAGCCGGGCCCGGGCCCGGGCCTGCTTGCTCAGCCTTCCGTTGCCAGGGGCCTGAGCCTGGGGGCCTCCGCATGGGGAACCCTGAGTCCCGCGCCACGAGTCCCCCCGACCGTCCCGGCGACAACGGCACCTTTCGCGGCTTCGTCCCAGCCGTGGAGTGAGAGATCACTCCGTTCCCCCACAGAGGCCAGCCCCCTCCACGGGCGCCCCGGCCGCCCGCCACGGCGGATGCGGACGCCCGGCCACGGCGCCTCCATCCACTCTGCTCGGGGAAAACTCCCCGGCGCCGGGGCCGCCGGCCGCGCCCCATCGTCGCGGCTCGTTTTCCGGGTGGCCGCGCCATGCCCCGAGCGAGAAAGGGCCCTGCTCCACGCGGCACTGGGCGCTGACCAGGGCTGCCCAACGCCGGCCAATTCTCACGAGCGTTCTGCCCAAATCGATCCCGATTTGGGCAGAACGCTCGTGAGAATTGGCCGGAAAACGCCCGGCGAACAAACTTCGGGCACCAGAGGGCCGCAGGGCCGCCCCCCCGGGGCCCTGTCCGGGATCGCGTGTCATCGCGTTCCGGCACCGCCAGGAGGAGCTCCGGGAGGCGGGCCCCGGGGAGGCCGACGCCTCCCGCTCCTCAGCCTCCGGGGGTCCCCTCCCTGGCGCTGGCCGCCGGGGCCGGGCCAGCCCCGAAAGCCGGGCACGGGCCCGGGCCTGCTTGCTCAGCCTTCCGTTGCCAGGGGCCTGAGCCTGGGGGCCTCCGCATGGGGAACCCTGAGTCCCGCGCCACGAGTCCCCCCGACCGTCCCGGCGACAACGGCACCTTTCGCGGCTTCATCCCAGCCGTGGAGTGAGAGATCACTCCGTTCCCCCACAGAGGCCAGCCCCATCCACGGGCGCCCCGGCCGCCCGCCACGGCGGAGGCGGACGGCCGGCCACAGCGCCCCCATCCACTCTGCTCGGGGAAAACTCCCCGGCGCCGGGGCCGCCGGCCGCGCCCCATCGTCGCGGCTCGTTTTCCGGGTGGCCGCGCCATGCCCCGAGCGAGAAAGGGCCCTGCTCCACGCGGCACTGGGCGCTGACCAGGGCTGCCCAACGCCGGCCAATTCTCACGAGCGTTCTGCCCAAATCGATCCCGATTTGGGCAGAACGCTCGTGAGAATTGGCCGGAAAACGCCCGGCGAACACACTTCGGGCACCAGAGGGCCGCAGGGCCGCCCCCCCGGGGCCCTGTCCCGGATCGCGTGTCGTCGCGTTCCGGCACCGCCAGGAGGAGCTCCGGGAGGCGTGCCGCGGGGAGGCCGACGCCTCCCGCTCCTCAGCCTCCGTGGGTCCCCTCCCTGGCGCCGGCCGCCGGGGCCGGGCCAGCCCCGAAAGCCGGGCCCGGGCCCGGGCCTGCTTGCTCAGCCTTCCGTTGCCAGGGGCCTGAGCCTGGGGGCCTCCGCATGGGGAACCCTGAGTCCCGCGCCACGAGTCCCCCCGACCGTCCCGGCGACAACGGCACCTTTCGCGGCTTCGTCCCAGCCGTGGAGTCAGAGATCACACCGTTCCTCCACAGAGGCCAGCCCCCTCCACGGGCGCCCCAGCCGCCCGCTACGGCGGAGGCGGACGCCCGGCCACGGCGCCTCCATCCGCTCTGCTCGGGGAAAACTCCCCGGCGCCGGGGCCGCCGGCCGCGCCCCATCGTCGCGGCTCGTTTTCCGGGTGGCCGCGCCATGCCCCGAGCGAGAAAGGGCCCTGCTCCACGCGGCACTGGGCGCTGACCAGGGCTGCCCAACGCCGGCCAATTCTCACGAGCGTTCTGCCCAAATCGATCCCGATTTGGGCAGAAAGCTCGTGAGAATCGGCCGGAAAACGCCCGGCGAACACACTTCGGACACCAGAGGGCCGCAGGGCCGCCCCCCCGGGGCCCTGTCCGGGATCGCGTGTCGTCGCGTTCCGGCACCGCCAGGAGGAGCTCCGGGAGGCGGGCCCCGGGGAGGCCGACGCCTCCCGCTCCTCAGCCTCCCGGGGTCCCTTCCCTGGCGCCGGCCGCCGGGGACGGGCCAGCCCCGAAAGCCGGGCCCTGGCCCGTTCCTGCTTGCTCAGCCTTCCGTTGCCAGGGGCCTGAGCCTGGGGGCCTCCGCATGGGGAACCCTGAGTCCCGCGCCACGAGTCCCCCCGACCGTCCCGGCGACAACGGCACCTTTCGCGGCTTCGTCCCAACCGTGGAGTGAGAGATCACTCCGTTACCCCACAGAGGCCAGCCCCCTCCACGGGCGCCCCGGCCGCCCGCCACGGCAGAGGCGGACGCCAGGCCACGGCTCCTCCATCCACTCTGCTCGGGGAAAACTCCCCGGCGCCGGGGCCGCCGGCCGCGCCCCATCGTCGCGGCACGTTTTCCGGGTGGCCGCGCCATGCCCCGAGCGAGAAAGTGCCCTGCTCCACGCGGCACTGGGCGCTGACCAGAGCTGCCCAACCCCGGCCAATTCTCACGAGCGTTCTGCCCAAATCGATCCCGATTTGGGCAGAACGCTCGTGAGAATTGGCCGGAAAACGCCCGGCGAACACACTTCGGGCACCAGAGGGCCGCAGGGCCGCCCCCCCGGGGCCCTGTCCGGGATCGCATGTCGTCGCGTTCCGGCACCGCCAGGAGGAGCTCCGGGAGGCGGGCCCCGGGGAGGCCGACGCCTCGCGCTCCTCAGCCTCCGGGGGTCCCCTCCCTGGCGCCGGCCGCCGGGGTCGGGCCAGCCCCGAAAGCCGGGCCGGGCCCGGGCCTGCTTGCTCAGCCTTCCGTTGCCAGGGGCCTGAGCCTGGGGGCCTCCGCATGGGGAACCCTGAGTCCCGCGCCACGAGTCCCCCCGACCGTCCCGGCGACAACGGCACCTTTCGCGGCTTCGTCCCAGCCGTGGAGTGAGAGATCACTCCATTCCCCCACAGAGGCCAGCCCCCTCCACGGGCGCCCCGGCCGCCCGCCACGGCGGAGGCGGACGCCCGGCCACGGCGCCTCCATCCACTCTGCTCAGGGAAAACTCCCCGGCGCCGGGGCCGCCGGCCGCTCCCCATCGTCGCGGCTCGTTTTCCGGGTGGCCGCGCCATGCCCCGAGCGAGAAAGGGCCCTGCTCCACGCGGCACTGGGCGCTGACCAGGGCTGCCCTACGCCGGCCAATTCTCACGAGCGATCTGCCCAAATCGATCCAGATTTGGGCAGAACGCTCGTGAGAATGGGCCGGAAAACGCCCGGCGAACACACTTCGGGCACCAGAGGGCCGCAGGGCCGCCCCCCCGGGGCCCTGTCCGGGATCGCGTGTCGTCGCGTTCCGGCACCGCCAGGAGGAGCTCCGGGAGGCGGGCCCCGGGGAGGCCGACGCCTCCCGCTCCTCAGCCTCCGGGGGTCCCTTCCCTGGCGCCGGCCGCCGGGGAAGGGCCAGCCCCGAAAGCCGGGCCCGGGCCCGGGCCTGCTTGCTCAGCCTTCCGTTGCCAGGGGCCTGAGCCTGGGGGCCTCCGCATGGGGAACCCTGAGTCCCGCGCCACGAGTCCCCCCGACCGTCCCGGCGACAACGGCACCTTTCGCGGCTTCGTCCCAGCCGTGGAGTGAGAGATCACTCCGTTCCCCCACAGAGGCCAGCCCCCTCCACGGGCGCCCCGGCCGCCCGCCACGGCGGAGGCGGACGCCCGGCCACGGCGCCTCCATCCACTCTGCTCGGGGAAAACTCCCCGGCGCCGGGGCCGCCGGCCGCGCCCCATCCTCGCGGCTCGTTTTCCGGGTGGCCGCGCCATGCCCCGAGCGAGAAAGGGCCCTGCTCCACGCGGCACTGGGCGCTGACCAGGGCTGCCCAACGCCGGCCAATTCTCACGAGCGTTCTGCCCAAATCGATCCAGATTTGGGCAGAACGCTCGTGAGAATGGGCCGGAAAACGCCCGGCGAACACACTTCGGGCACCAGAGGGCCGCAGGGCCGCCCCCACGGGGCCCTGTCCGGGATCGCGTGTCGTCGCGTTCCGGCACCGCCAGGAGGAGCTCCGGGAGGCGGGCCCCGGGGAGGCCGACGCCTCCCGCTCCTCAGCCTCCGGGGGTCCCTTCCCTGGGTCCGGCCGCCGGGGACGGGCCAGCCCCGAAAGCCGGGCCCGGGCCCGGGCCTTCTTGCTCAGCCTTCCGTTGCCAGGGTCCTGAGCCTGGGGGCCTCCGCATGGGGAACCCTGAGTCCCGCGCCACGAGTCCCCCCGACCGTCCCGGCGACAACGGCACCTTTCGCGGCTTCGTCCCAGCCGTGGAGTGAGAGATCACTCCGTTCCCCCACAGAGGCCAGCCCCCTCCACGGGCGCCCCGGACCCCGCCACGGCGGAGGCGGACGCCCGGCCACGGCGCCCCCATCCACTCTGCTCGGGGAAAACTCCCCGGCGCCGGGGCCGCCGGCCGCGCCCCATCGTCGCGGCTCGTTTTCCGGGTGGCCGCGCCATGCCCCGAGCGAGAAAGGGCCCTGCTCCACGCGGCACTGGGCGCTGACTAGGGCTGCCCAACGCCGGCCAATTCTCACGAGCGTTCTGCCCAAATCGATCCAGATTTGGGCAGAACGCTCGTGAGAATTGGCCGGAAAACGCCCGGTGAACACACTTCGGGCACCAGAGGGCCGCAGGGCCGCCCCCCCGGGGCCCTGTCGGGGATCGCGTGTCGTCGCGTTGCGGCACCGCCAGGAGGAGCTCCGGGAGGCGGGCCCCGGGGAGGCCGACGCCTCCCGCTCCTCAGCCTCCGGGGGTCCCCTCCCTGGCGCCGGCCGCCGGGGCCGGGCCAGCCCCGAAAGCCGGGCCCGGACCCGGGCCTGCTTGCTCAGCCTTCCGTTGCCAGGGGCCTGAGCCTGGGGGCCTCCGCATGGGGAACCCTGAGTCCCGCGCCACGAGTCCCCCCGACCGTCCCGGCGACAACGGCACCTTTCGCGGCTTCGTCCCAACCGTGGAGTGAGAGATCACTCCGTTCCCCCACAGAGGCCAGCCCCCTCCACGGGCGCCCCGGCCGCCCGCCACGGCGGAGGCGGACGCCCGGCCACGGCGCCTCGATCCACTCTGCTCGGGGAAAACTCCCCGGCGCCGGGGCCGCCGGCCGCGCCCCATCGTCGCGGCTCGTTTTCCGGGTGGCCGCGCCATGCCCCGAGCGAGAAAGGGCCCTGCTCCACGCGGAACTGGGCGCTGACCAGGGCTGCCCAACGCCGGCCAATTCTCACGAGCGTTCTGCCCAAATAGATCCCGATTTGGGCAGAACACTCGTGAGAATTGGCCGGAAAACGCCCGGCGAACACACTTCGGGCACCAGAGGGCCGCAGGGCCACCCCCCCGGGGCCCTGTCCCGGATCGCGTGTCGTCGCGTTCCGGCACCGCCAGGAGGAGCTCCGGGAGGCGGGCCCCGGGGAGGCCGACGCCTCCCGCTCCTCAGCCTCCGGGGGTCCCCTCCCTGGCGCCGGCCGCCAGGGCCGGGCCAGCCCCGAAAGCCGGGCCCGGGCCCGGGCCTGCTTGCTCAGCCTTCCGTTGCCAGGGGCCTGAGCCTGGGGGCCTCCGCATGGGGAACCCTGTGTCCCGCGCCACGAGTCCCCGCGACCGTCCCGGCGACAACGGCACCTTTCGCGGCTTCTTCCCAGCCGTGGAGTGAGAGATCACTCCGTTCCCCCGCAGAGGCCAGCCCCCTCCACGGGCGCCCCGGCCGCCCGCCACGGCGGAGGCGGACGCCCGGCCACGGCGCCTCCATCCACTCTGCTCGGGGAAAACTCCCCGGCGCCGGGGCCGCCGGCCGCGCCCCAACGTTGCGGCTCGTTTTCCGGGTGGCCGCGCCATGCCCCGAGCGAGAAAGGGCCCTGCTCCACGCGGCACTGGGCGCTGACCAGGGCTGCCCAACGCCGGCCAATTCTCACGAGCGTTCTGCCCAAATCGATCCCGATTTGGGCAGAACGCTCGTGAGAATTGGCCGGACAACGCCCGGCGAACACACTTCGGGCACCAGAGGGCCGCAGGGCCGCCCCCCTGGGGCCCTGTCCGGGATCGCGTGTCGTCGCGTTGCGGCACCGCCAGGAGGAGCTCCGGGAGGCGGGCCCCGGGGAGGCCGACGCCTCCCGCTCCTCAGCCTCCGGGGGTCCCCTCCCTGGCGCCGGCCGCCGGGGCCGGGCCAGCCCCGAAAGCCGGGCCCGGACCCGGGCCTGCTTGCTCAGCCTTCCGTTGCCAGGGGCCTGAGCCTGGGGGCCTCCGCATGGGGAACCCTGAGTCCCGCGCCACGAGTCCCCCCGACCGTCCCGGCGACAACGGCACCTTTCGCGGCTTCGTCCCAGCCGTGGAGTGAGAGATCACTCCGTTCCCCCACAGAGGCCAGCCCCCTCCACGGGCGCCCCGGCCGCCCGCCACGGCGGAGGCGGACGCCCGGCCACGGCGCCTCCATCCACTCTGCTCGGGGAAAACTCCCCGGCGCCGGGGCCGCCGGCCGCGCCCCATCGTCGCGGCTCGTTTTCCGGGTGGCCGCGCCATGCCCCGAGCGAGAAAGGGCCCTGCTCCACGCGGCACTGGGCGCTGACCAGGGCTGCCCAACGCCGGCCAATTCTCACGAGCGTTCTGCCCAAATCGATCCCGATTTGGGCAGAACGCTCGTGAGAATTGGCCGGAAAACGCCCGGCGAACACACTTCGGGCACCAGAGGGCCGCAGGGCCGCCCCCCCGGGGCCCTGTCCCGGATCGCGTGTCGTCGCGTTCCGGCACCGCCAGGAGGAGCTCCGGGAGGCGGGCCCCGGGGAGGCCGACGCCTCCCTCTCCTCAGCCTCCGGGGGTCCCCTCACTGGCGCCGGCCGCCAGGGCCGGGCCAGCCCCGAAAGCCGGGCCCGGGCCCGGGCCTGCTTGCTCAGCCTTCCGTTGCCAGGGACCTGAGCCTGGGGGCCTCCGCATGGGGAACCCTGAGTCCCGCGCCACGAGTCCCCGCGACCGTCCCGGCGACAACGGCACCTTTCGCGGCTTCGTCCCAGCCGTGGAGTCAGAGATCACACCGTTCCTCCACAGAGGCCAGCCCCCTCCACGGGCGCCCCAGCCGCCCGCCACGGCGGAGGCGGACGCCCGGCCACGGCGCCTCCATCCACTCTGCTCGGGGAAAACTCCCCGGCGCCGGGGCCGCCGGCCGCGCCCCATCGTCGCGGCTCGTTTTCCGGGTGGCCGCGCCATGCCCCGAGCGAGAAAGGGCCCTGCTCCACGCGGCACTGGGCGCTGACCAGGGCTGCCCAACGCCGGCCAATTCTCACGAGCGTTCTGCCCAAATCGATCCCGATTTGGGCAGAAAGCTCGTGAGAATGGGCCGGAAAACGCCCGGCGAACACACTTCGGGCACCAGAGGGCCGCAGGGCCGCCCCCCCGGGGCCCTGTCCGGGATCGCGTGTCGTGGCGTTCCGGCACCGCCAGGAGGAGCTCCGGGAGGCGGGCCCCGGGGAGGCCGACGCCTCCCGCTCCTCAGCCTCCGGGGGTCCCTTCCCTGGCGCCGGCCGCCGGGGCCGGGCCAACCCCGAAATCCGGGCCCAGGCCCGGGCCTGCTTGCTCAGCCTTCCGTTGCCAGGGGCCTGAGCCTGGGGGCCTCCGCATGGGGAACACTGAGTCCCGCGCCACGAGTCCCCCCGACTGTCCCGGCGACAACGGCACCTTTCGCGGCTTCGTCCCAGCCGTGGAGTGAGAGATCACTCCGTTCCCCCACAGAGGCCAGCCCCCTCCACGGGCGCCCCGGCCGCCCGCCACGGCGGAGGCGGACGCCCTGCCATGGCTCCTCCATCCACTCTGCTCGGGGAAAACTCCCCGGCGCCGGGGCCGCCGGCCGCGCCCCATTGTCGCGGCTCGTTTTCCGGGTGGCCGCGCCATGCCCCGAGCGAGAAAGGGCCCTGCTCCACGCGGCACAGGGCGCTGACCAGGGCTGCCCAACGCCGGCCAATTCTCACGAGCGTTCTGCCCAAATCGATCCCGATTTGGGCAGAACGCTCGTGAGAATTGGCCGGAAAACGCCCGGCGAACACACTTCGGGCACCAGAGGGCCGCAGGGCCGCCCCCCCGGGGCCCTGTCCGGGATCGCGTGTCGTCGCGTTCCGGCACCGCCAGGAGGAGCTCCGGGAGGCGGGCCCCGGGGAGGCCGACGCCTCCCGCTCCTCAGCCTCCGGGGGTCCCCTCCCTGGCGCCGGCCGCCGGGGCCGGGCCCGGGCCTGCTTGCTCAGCCTTCCGTTGCCAGGGTCCTGAGCCTGGGGGCCTCCGCATGGGGAACCCTGAGCCCCGCGCCACGAGTCCCCCCGACCGTCCAGGCGACAACGGCACCTTTCGCGGCTTCGTCCCAGCCGTGGAGTGAGAGATCACTCCGTTCCCCCACAGAGGCCAGCCCCCTCCACGGGCGCCCCGGCCGCCCGCCACGGCGGAAGCGGACGCCCGGCCACGGCGCCTCCATCCACTCTGCTCGGGGAAAACTCCCCGGCGCCGGGGCCGCCGGCCGCGCCCCATCGTCGCGGCTCGTTTTCCGGGTGGCCGCGCCATGCCCCGAGCGAGAAAGGGCCCTGCTCCACGCGGCACAGGGCGCTGACCAGGGCTGCCCAACGCCGGCCAATTCTCACGAGCGTTCTACCCAAATCGATCCCGATTGAGGCAGAACGCTCGTGAGAATTGGCCGGAAAACGCCCGGCGAACACACTTCGGGCAACAGAGGGCCGCAGGGCCGCCCCCCCGGGGCCCTGTCCGGGATCGCGTGTCGTCGCGTTCCGGCACCGCCAGGAGGAGCTCCGGGAGGCGGGCCCCGGTGAGGCCGACGCCTCCCGCTCCTCAGCCTCCGGGGGTCCCCTCCCTGGCGCCGGCCGCCGGGGCCGGGCCAGCCCCGAAAGCCGGGCCCGGGCCCGGTCCTGCTTGCTCAGCCTTCCGTTGCCAGGGGCCTGAGCCTGGGGGCCTCCGCATGGGGAACCCTGAGTCCCGCGCCACGAGTCCCCCCGACCGTCCCGGCGACAACGGCACCTTTCGCGGCTTCGTCCCAGCCGTGGAGTGAGAGATCACTCCGTTCCCCCACAGAGGCCAGCCCCCTCCACGGGCGCCCCGGCCGCCCGCCACGGCGGATGCGGACGCCCGGCCACGGCGCCTCCATCCACTCTGCTCGGGGAAAACTCCCCGGCGCCGGGGCCGCCGGCCGCGCACCATCGTCGCGGCTCGTTTTCCGGGTGGCCGCGCCATGCCCCGAGCGAGAAAGGGCCCTGCTCCACGCGGCACTGGGCGCTGACCAGGGCTGCCCAACGCCGGCCAATTCTCACGAGCGTTCTGCCCAAATCGATCCCGATTTGGGCAGAACGCTCATGAGAATTGGCCGGAAAACGCCCGGCGAACACACTTCGGGCACCAGAGGGCCGCAGGGCCGCCCCCCCGGGGCCCTGTCCGGGATCGCGTGTCGTCGCGTTCCGGCACCGCCAGGAGGAGCTCCGGGAGGCGGGCCCCGGGGAGGCCGACGCCTCCCGCTCCTCAGCCTCCGGGGGTCCCTTCCCTGGCGCCGGCCGCCGGGGACGGGCCAGCCCCGAAAGCCGGGCCCGGGCCCGGGCCTGCTTGCTCAGCCTTCCATTGCCAGGGGCCTGAGCCTGGGGGCCTCCGCATGGGGAACCCTGAGTCCCGCGCCACGAGTCCCCCCGACCGTCCCGGCGACAACGGCACCTTTCGCGGCTTCGTCCCAGCCGTGGAGTGAGAGATCACTCCGTTCCCCCACAGAGGCCATCCCCCTCCACGGGCGCCCCGGCCGCCCGCCACGGCAGAGGCGGACGCCCGGCCACGGCTCCTCCATCCACTCTGCTCGGGGAAAACTCCCCGGCGCCGGGGCCGCCGGCCGCGCCCCATCGTCGCGGCTCGTTTTCCGGGTGGCCGCGCCATGCTCCGAGCGAGAAAGGGCCCTGCTCCACGCGGCACTGGGCGCTGACCAGGGCTGCCCAACGCCGGCCAATTCTCACGAGCGTTCTGCCCAAATCGGGATCGATTTGGGCAGAACGCTCGTGAGAATGGGCCGGAAAACGCCCGGCGAACACACTTCGGGCACCAGAGGGCCGCAGGGCCGCCCCCCCGGGGCCCTGTCCGGGATCGCGTGTCGTCACGTTCCGGCACCGCCAGGAGGAGCTCCGGGAGGTGGGCCCCGGGGAGACCGACGCCTCCCGCTCCTCAGCCTCCGGGGGTCCCCTCCTTGGCGCCGGCCGCCGGGGCCGGGCCAGCCCCGAAAGCCGGGCCCGGGCCCGGGCCTGCTTGCTCAGCCTTCCGTTGCCAGGGGCCTGAGCCTGGGGGCCTCCGCATGGGGAACCCTGAGTCCCGCGCCACGAGTCCCCCCGACCGTCCCGGCGACAACGGCACCTTTCGCGGCTTCGTCCCAGCCGTGGAGTGAGAGATCACTCCGTTCCCCCACAGAGGCCAGCCCCCTCCACGGGCGCCCCGGCCGCCCACCACGGCGGAGGCGGACGCCCGGCCACGGCGCCTACATCCACTCTGCTCGGGGAAAACTCCCCGGCGCCGGGGCCGCCGGCCGCACCCCATCGTCGCGTCTCGTTTTCCGGGTGGCCGCGCCATGCCCCGAGCGAGAAAGGGCCCTGCTCCACGCGGCACTGGGCGCTGACCAGGGCTGCCCAACGCCGGCCAATTCTCACGAGCGTTCTGCCCAAATCGATCCCGATTTGGGCAGAACGCTCGTGAGAATTGGCCGGAAAACGCCCGGCGAACACACTTCGGGCACCAGAGGGCCGCAGGGCCGCCCCCCTGGGGCCCTGTCCGGGATCGCGTGTCGTCGCGTTCCGGCACCGCCAGGAGGAGCTCCCGGAGGCGGGCCCCGGGGAGGCCGACGCCTCCCGCTCCTCAGCCTCCGGGGGTCCCCTTCCTGGCGCCGGCCGCCGGGGCCGTGCCAGCCCCGAAAGCCGGGCCCGGGCCCGGGCCTGCTTGCTCAGCCTTCCGTTGCCAGGGGCCTGAGCCTGGGGGCCTCCGCATGGGGAACCCTGAGTCCCACGCCACGAGTCCCCCCGACCGTCCCGGCGACAACGGCACCTTTCGCGGCTTCGTCCCAGCCGTGGAGTGAGAGATCACTCCGTTCCCCCACAGAGGCCAGCCCCATCCACGGGCGCCCCGGCCGCCCGCCACGGCGGAGGCGGACGGCCGGCCACAGCGCCCCCATCCACTCTGCTCGGGGAAAACTCCCCGGCGCCGGAGCCGCCGGCCGCGCCCCATCGTCGCGGCTCGTTTTCCGGGTGGCCGCGCCTTGCCCCGAGCGAGAAAGGGCCCTGCTCCACGCGGCCCTGGGCGCTGACCAGGGCTGCCCAACGCCGGCCAATTCTCACGAGCGATCTGCCCAAATCGATCCAGATTTGGGCAGAACGCTCGTGAGAATGGGCCGGAAAACGCCCGGCGAACACACTTCGGGCACCAGAGGGCCGCAGGGCCGCCCCCCCGGGGCCCTGTCCGGGATCGCGTGTCGTCGCGTTCCGGCACCGCCAGGAGGAGCTCCGGGAGGCGGGCCGCGGGGAGGCCGACGCCTCCCGCTCCTCAGCCTCCGGGGGTCCCTTCCCTGGCGCCGGCCGCCGGGGAAGGGCCAGCCCCGAAAGCCGGGCCCGGGCCCGGGCCTGCTTGCTCAGCCTTCCGTTGCCAGGGGCCTGAGCCTGGGGGCCTCCGCATGGGGAACCCTGAGTCCCGCGCCACGAGTCCCCCCGACCGTCCCGGCGACAACGGCACCTTTCGCGGCTTCGTCCCAGCCGTGGAGTGAGAGATCACTCCGTTCCCCCACAGAGGCCAGCCCCCTCCACGGGCGCCCCGGCCGCCCGCCACGGCGGAGGCGGACGCCCGGCCACGGCGCCTCCATCCACTCTGCTCGGGGAAAACTCCCCGGCGCCGGGGCCGCCGGCCGCGCCCCATCCTCGCGGCTCGTTTTCCGGGTGGCCGCGCCATGCCCCGAGCGAGAAAGGGCCCTGCTCCACGCGGCACTGGGCGCTGACCAGGGCTGCCCAACGCCGGCCAATTCTCACGAGCGTTCTGCCCAAATCGATCCAGATTTGGGCAGAACGCTCGTGAGAATGGGCCGGAAAACGCCCGGCGAACACACTTCGGGCACCAGAGGGCCGCAGGGCCGCCCCCCCGGGGCCCTGTCCGGGATCGCGTGTCGTCGCGTTCCGGCACCGCCAGGAGGAGCTCCGGGAGGCGGGCCCCGGGGAGGCCGACGCCTCCCGCTCCTCAGCCTCCGGGGGTCCCTTCCCTGGCGCCGGCCGCCGGGGAAGGGCCAGCCCCGAAAGCCGGGCCCGGGCCCGGGCCTGCTTGCTCAGCCTTCCGTTGCCAGGGGCCTGAGCCTGGGGGCCTCCGCATGGGGAACCCTGAGTCCCGCGCCACGAGTCCCCCCG
This sequence comes from Meles meles, assembly GCF_922984935.1. Lineage (NCBI taxonomy): Eukaryota > Metazoa > Chordata > Mammalia > Carnivora > Mustelidae > Meles > Meles meles. Next base: position 762,708 of record NC_060069.1, read on the forward strand.
ACCGTCCCGGCGACAACGGCACCTTTCGCGGCTTCGTCCCAGCCGTGGAGTGAGAGATCACTCCGTTCCCCCACAGAGGCCAGCCCCCTCCACGGGCGCCCCGGCCGCCCGCCACGGCGGAGGCGGACGCCCGGCCACGGCGCCTCCATCCACTCTGCTCGGGGAAAACTCCCCGGCGCCGGGGCCGCCGGCCGCGCCCCATCCTCGCGGCTCGTTTTCCGGGTGGCCGCGCCATGCCCCGAGCGAGAAAGGGCCCTGCTCCACGCGGCACTGGGCGCTGACCAGGGCTGCCCAACGCCGGCCAATTCTCACGAGCGTTCTGCCCAAATCGATCCAGATTTGGGCAGAACGCTCGTGAGAATGGGCCGGAAAACGCCCGGCGAACACACTTCGGGCACCAGAGGGCCGCAGGGCCGCCCCCACGGGGCCCTTTCCGGGATCGCGTGTCGTCGCGTTCCGGCACCGCCAGGAGGAGCTCCGGGAGGCGGGCCCCGGGGAGGCCGACGCCTCCCGCTCCTCAGCCTCCGGGGGTCCCTTCCCTGGCGCCGGCCGCCGGGGACGGGCCAGCCCCGAAAGCCGGGCCCGGGCCCGGGCCTGCTTGCTCAGCCTTCCGTTGCCAGGGTCCTGAGCCTGGGGGCCTCCGCATGGGGAACCCTGAGTCCCGCGCCACGAGTCCCCCCGACCGTCCCGGCGACAACGGCACCTTTCGCGGCTTCGTCCCAGCCGTGGAGTGAGAGATCACTCCGTTCCCCCACAGAGGCCAGCCCCCTCCACGGGCGCCCCGGCCGCCTGCCACGGCAGAGGCGGACGCCCGGCCACGGCTCCTCCATCCACTCTGCTCGGGGAAAACTCCCCGGCGCCGGGGCCGCCGGCCGCGCCCCATCGTCGCGGCTCGTTTTCCGGGTGGCCGCGCCATGCCCCGAGCGAGAAAGGGCCCTGCTCCACGCGGCACTGGGCGCTGACCAGAGCTGCCCAACCCCGGCCAATTCTCACGAGCGATCTGCCCAAATCGATCCCGATTTGGGCAGAACGCTCGTGAAAATTGGCCGGAAAACGCCCGGCGAACACACTTCGGGCACCAGAGGGCCGCAGGGCCGCCCCCCCGGGGCCCTGTCCGGGATCGCGTGTCGTCGCGTTCCGGCACCGCCAGGAGGAGCTCCGGGAGGCGGGCCCCGGGGAGGCCGACGCCTCCCGCTCCTCAGCCTCCGGGGGTCCCCTCCCTGGCGCCGGCCGCCGGGGCCGGGCCAGCCCCGAAAGCCGGGCCCGGGCCCGGGCCTGCTTGCTCAGCCTTCCGTTGCCAGGGGCCTGAGCCTGGGGGCCTCCGCATGGGGAACCCTGAGTCCCGCGCCACGAGTCCCCCCGACCGTCCCGGCGACAACGGCACCTTTCGCGGCTTCGTCCCAGCCGTGGAGTGAGAGATCACTCCGTTCCCCCACGGAGGCCAGCCCCATCCACGGGCGCCCCGGCCGCCCGCCACGGCGGAGGCGGACGGCCGGCCACAGCGCCCCCATCCACTCTGCTCGGGGAAAACTCCCCGGCGCCGGGGCCGCCGGCCGCGCCCCATCGTCGCGGCTCGTTTTCCGGGTGGCCGCGCCATACCCCGAGCGAGAAAGGGCCCTGCTCCACGCGGCACTGGGCGCTGACCAGGGCTGCCCAACGCCGGCCAATTCTCACGAGCGTTCTGCCCAAATCGATCCCGATTTGGGCAGAACGCTCGTGAGAATTGGCCGGAAAACGCCCGGCGAACACACTTCGGGCACCAGAGGGCCGCAGGGCCGCCCCCCCGGGGCCCTGTCCCGGATCGCGTGTCGTCGCGTTCCGGCACCGCCAGGAGGATCTCCGGGAGGCGGGCCCCGGGGAGGCCGATGCCTCCCGCTCCTCAGCCTCCGGGGGTCCCCTCCCTGGCGCCGGCCGCCAGGGCCGGGCCAGCCCCGAAAGCCGGGCCCGGGCCCGGGCCTGCTTGCTCAGCCTTCCGTTGCCAGGGGCCTGAGCCTGGGGGCCTCCGCATGGGGAACCCTGAGTCCAGCGCTACGAGTCCCCGCGACCGTCCCGGCGACAACGGCACCTTTCGCGGCTTCGTCCCAGCCGTGGAGTCAGAGATCACACCGTTCCTCCACAGAGGCCAGCCCCCTCCACGGGCGCCCCAGCCGCCCGCCACGGCGGAGGCGGACGCCCGGCCACGGCGCCTCCATCCACTCTGCTCGGGGAAAACTCCCGGGCGCCGGGGCCGCCGGCCGCGCCCCATCGTCGCGGCTCGTTTTCCGGGTGGCCGCGCCATGCCCCGAGCGAGAAAGTGCCCTGCTCCACGCGGCACTGGGCGGTGACCAGGGCTGCCCAACGCCGGCCAATTCTCACGAGCGTTCTGCCCAAATCGATCCCGATTTGGGCAGAAAGCTCGTGAGAATGGGCCGGAAAACGCCCGGCGAACACACTTCGGGCACCAGAGGGCCGCAGGGCCGCCCCCCCCCGGGCCCTGTCCGGGATCGCGTGTCGTCGCGTTCCGGCACCGCCAGGAGGAGCTCGGGGAGGCGGGCCCCGGGGAGGCCGACGCCTCCCGCTCCTCAGCCTCCGGGGGTCCCCTCCCTGGCGCCGGCCGCCGGGGCCGGGCCAGCCCCGAAAGCCGGGCCCGGGCCCGGGCCTGCTTGCTCAGCCTTCCGTTGCCAGGGGCCTGAGCCTGGGGGCCTCCGCATGGGGAACCCTGAGTCCCGCGCCACGAGTCCCCCCGACCGTCCCGGCGACAACGGCACCTTTCGCGGCTTCGTCCCAGCCGTTGAGTGAGAGATCACTCCGTTCCACCACAGAGGCCAGCCCCCTCCACGGGCGCCCCGGCCGCCCGCCACGGCGGAGGCGGACGCCCGGCCACGGCTTCTCCATCCACTCTGCTCGGGGAAAACTCCCCGGCGCCGGGGCCGCCGGCCGCGCCCCATCGTCGCGGCTCGTTTTCCGGGTGGCCGCGCCATGCCCCGAGCGAGAAAGGGCCCTGCTCCACGCGGCACTGGGCGCTGACCAGGGCTGCCCAACGCCGGCCAATTCTCACGAGCGTTCTGCCCAAATCGATCCCGATTTGGGCAGAACGCTCGTGAGAATGGGCCGGAAAACGCCCGGCGAACACACTTCGGGCACCAGAGGGCCGCAGGGCCGCCCCCCCGGGGCCCTCTCCGGGATCGCGTGTCGTCGCGTTCCGGCACCGCCAGGAGGAGCTCCGGGAGGCGGGCCCCGGGGAGGCCGACGCCTCCCGCTCCTCAGCCTCCGGGGGTCCCCTCCCTGGCGCCGGCCGCCGGAGCCGGGCCAGCGCCGAAAGCCGGGCCCGGGCCCGGGCCTGCTTGCTCAGCCTTCCGTTGCCAGGGGCCTGAGCCTGGGGGCCTCCGCATGGGGAACCCTGAGTCCCGCGCCACGAGTCCCCCCGACCGTCCCGGCGACAACGGCACCTTTCGCGGCTTCGTCCCAGCCGTGGAGTGAGAGATCACTCCGTTCCACCACAGAGGCCAGCCCCCTCCACGGGCGCCCCGGCCGCCCGCCACGGCGGAGGCGGACGCCCGGCCACGGCTCCTCCATCCACTCTGCTCGGGGAAAACTCCCCGGCGCCGGGGCCGCCGGCCGCGCCCCATCGTCGCGGCTCGTTTTCCGGGTGGCCGCGCCATGCCCCGAGCGAGAAAGGGCCCTGCTCCACGCGGCACTGGGCGCTGACCAGGGCTGCCCAACGCCGGCCAATTCTCACGAGCGTTCTGCCCAAATCGATCCCGATTTGGGCAGAACGCTCGTGAGAATGGGCCGGAAAACGCCCGGCGAACACACTTCGGGCACCAGAGGGCCGCAGGGCCGCCCCCCCGGGGCCCTCTCCGGGATCGCGTGTCGTCGCGTTCCGGCACCGCCAGGAGGAGCTCCGGGAGGCGGGCCCCGGGGAGGCCGACGCCTCCCGCTCCTCAGCCTCCGGGGGTCCCCTCCCTGGCGCCGGCCGCCGGGGCCGGGCCAGCCCCGAAAGCCGGGCCCGGGCCCGGGCCTGCTTGCTCAGCCTTCCGTTGCCAGGGGCCTGAGCCTGGGGGCCTCCGCATGGGGAACCCTGAGTCCCGCGCCACGAGTCCCCCCGACCGTCCCGGCGACAACGGCACCTTTCGCGGCTTCGTCCCAGCCGTGGAGTGAGAGATCACTCCGTTCCCCCACAGAGGCCAGCCCCCTTCACGGGCGCCCCGGCCGCCCGCCACGGCAGAGGCGGACGGCCGGCCACAGCGCCCCCATCCACTCTGCTCGGGGAAAACTCCCCGGCGCCGGGGCCGCCGGCCGCGCCCCATCGTCGCGTCTCGTTTTCCGGGTGGCCGCGCCATGCCCCGAGCGATAAAGGGCCCTGCTCCAGGCGGCACTGGGCGCTGACCAGGGCTGCCCAACGCCGGCCAATTCTCACGAGCGTTCTGCCCAAATCGATCCCGATTTGGGCAGAACGCTCGTGAGAATTGGCCGGAAAACGCCCGGTGAACACACTTCGGGCACCAGAGGGCCGCAGGGCCGCCCCCCCGGGGCCCTGTCCGGGATCGCGTGTCGTTGCGTTGCGGCACCGCCAGGAGGAGCTCCGGGAGGCGGGCCCCGGGGAGGCCGACGCCTCCCGCTCCTCAGCCTCCGGGGGTCCCCTCCCTGGCGCCGGCCGCCAGGGCCGGGCCAGCCCCGAAAGCCGGGCCCGGGCCCGGGCCTGCTTGCTCAGCCTTCCGTTGCCAGGGGCCTGAGCCTGGGGGCCTCCGCATGGGGAACCCTGAGTCCCGCGCCACGAGTCCCCGCGACCGTCCCGGCGACAACGGCACCTTTCGCGGCTTCGTCCCAGCCGTGGAGTGAGAGATCACTCCGTTCCCCCGCAGAGGCCAGCCCCCTCCACGGGCGCCCCGGCCGCCCGCCACGGCGGAGGCGGACGCCCGGCCACGGCGCCTCCATCCACTCTGCTCGGGGAAAACTCCCCGGCGCCGGGGCCGCCGGCCGCGCCCCAACGTTGCGGCTCGTTTTCCGGGTGGCCGCGCCATGCCCCGAGCGAGAAAGGGCCCTGCTCCACGCGGCACTGGGCGCTGACCAGGGCTACCCAACGCCGGCCAATTCTCACGAGCGTTCTGCCCAAATCGATCCCGATTTGGGCAGAACGCTCGTGAGAATGGGCCGGAAAACGCCCGGCGAACACACTTCGGGCACCAGAGGGCCGCAGGGCCGCCCCCCCGGGGCCCTCTCCGGGATCGCGTGTCGTCGCGTTCCGGCACCGCCAGGAGGAGCTCCGGGAGGCGGGCCCCGGGGAGGCCGATGCCTCCCGCTCCTCAGCCTCCGGGGGTCCCCTCCCTGGCGCCGGCCGCCGGGGCCGGGCCAGCGCCGAAAGCCGGGCCCGGGCCCGGGCCTGCTTGCTCAGCCTTCCGTTGCCAGGGGCCTGAGCCTGGGGGCCTCCGCATGGGGAACCCTGAGTCCCGCGCCACGAGTCCCCCCGACCGTCCCGGCGACAATGGCACCTTTCGCGGCTTCGTCCCAGCCGTGGAGTGAGAGATCACTCCGTTCCACCACAGAGGCCAGCCCCCTCCACGGGCGCCCCGGCCGCCCGCCACGGCGGAGGCGGACGCCCGGCCACGGCTCCTCCATCCACTCTGCTCGGGGAAAACTCCCCGGCGCCGGGGCCGCCGGCCGCGCCCCATCGTCGCGTCTCGTTTCCGGGTGGCCGCGCCATGCCCCGAGCGAGAAAGGGCCCTGCTCCAGGCGGCACTGGGCGCTGACCAGGGCTGCACAACGCCGGCCAATTCTCACGAGCGTTCTGCCCAAATCGATCCCGATTTGGGCAGAACGCTCGTGAGAATTGGCCGGAAAACGCCCGGCGAACACACTTCGGGCACCAGAGGGCCGCAGGGCCGCCCCCCCGGGGCCCTGTCCGGGATCGCGTGTCGTCGCGTTGCGGCACCGCCAGGAGGAGCTCCGGGAGGCGGGCCCCGGGGAGGCCGACGCCTCCCGCTCCTCAGCCTCTGGGGGTCCCCTCCCTGGCGCCGGCCGCCGGGGCCGGGCCAGCCCCGAAAGCCGAGCCCGGACCCGGGCCTGCTTGCTCAGCCTTCCGTTGCCAGGGGCCTGAGCCTGGGGGCCTCCGCATGGGGAACCCTGAGTCCCGCGCCACGAGTCCCCCCGACCGTCCCGGCGACAACGGCACCTTTCGCGGCTTCGTCCCAACCGTGGAGTGAGAGATCACTCCGTTCCCCCACAGAGGCCAGCCCCCTCCACGGGCGCCCCGGCCGCCCGCCACGGCGGAGGCGGACGCCCGGCCACGGCGCCTCCATCCACTCTGCTCGGGGAAAACTCCCCGGCGCCGGGGCCGCCGGCCGCGCCCCATCGTCGCGGCTCGTTTTCCGGGTGGCCGCGCCATGCCCCGAGCGAGAAAGGGCCCTGCTCCACGCGGCACTGGGCGCTGACCAGGGCTGCCCAACGCCGGCCAATTCTCACGAGCGTTCTGCCCAAATCGATCCCGATTTGGGCAGAACGCTCGTGAGAATTGGCCGGAAAACGCCCGGCGAACACACTTCGGGCACCAGAGGGCCGCAGGGCCGCCCCCCTGGGGCCCTGTCCGGGATCGCGTGTTGTCGCGTTGCGGCACCGCCAGGAGGAGCTCCGGGAGGCGGGCCCCGGGGAGGCCGACGCCTCCCGCTCCTCAGCCTCCGGGGGTCCCCTCCCTGGCGCCGGCCGCCGGGGCCGGGCCAGCCCCGAAAGCCGGGCCCGGACCCGGGCCTGCTTGCTCAGCCTTCCGTTGCCAGGGGCCTGAGCCTGGGGGCCTCCGCATGGGGAACCCTGAGTCCCGCGCCACGAGTCCCCCCGACCGTCCCGGCGACAACGGCACCTTTCGCGGCTTCGTCCCAGCCGTGGAGTGAGAGATCACTCCGTTCCCCCGCAGAGGCCAGCCCCCTCCACGGGCGCCCCGGCCGCCCGCCACGGCGGAGGCGGACGCCCGGCCACGGCGCCTCCATCCACTCTGCTCGGGGAAAACTCCCCGGCGCCGGGGCCGCCGGCCGCGCCCCAATGTTGCGGCTCGTTTTCCGGGTGGCCGCGCCATGCCCCGAGCGAGAAAGGGCCCTGCTCCACGCGGCACTGGGCGCTGACCAGGGCTGCCCAACGCCGGCCAATTCTCACGAGCGTTCTGCCCAAATCGATCCCGATTTGGGCAGAACGCTCGTGAGAATTGGCCGGAAAACGCCCGGCGAACACACTTCGGGCACCAGAGGGCCGCAGGGCCGCCCCCCCGGGGCCCTGTCCGGGATCGCGTGTCGTCGCGTTCCGGCACCGCCAGGAGGAGCTCCGGGAGGCGGGCCCCGGGGAGGCCGACGCCTCCCGCTAGTCAGCCTCCGGGGGTCCCCTCCCTGGCGCCGGCCGCCGGGGCCGGGCCCGGGCCTGCTTGCTCAGCCTTCCGTTGCCAGGGTCCTGAGCCTGGGGGCCTCCGCATGGGGAACCCTGAGTCCCGCGCCACGAGTCCCCCCGACCGTCCAGGCGACAACGGCACCTTTCGCGGCTTCGTCCCAGCCGTGGAGTGAGAGATCACTCCGTTCCCCCACAGAGGCCAGCCCCCTCCACGGGCGCCCCGGCCGCCCGCCACGGCGGATGCGGACGCCCGGCCACGGCGCCTCCATCCACTCTGCTCGGGGAAAACTCCCCGGCGCCGGGGCCGCCGGCCGCGCCCCATCGTCGCGGCTCGTTTTCCGGGTGGCCGCGCCATGCCCCGAGCGAGAAAGGGCCCTGCTCCACGCGGCACTGGGCGCTGACCAGGGCTGCCCAACGCCGGCCAATTCTCACGAGCGTTCTGCCCAAATCGATCCCGATTGAGGCAGAACGCTCGTGAGAATTGGCCGGAAAACGCCCGGCGAACACACTTCGGGCAACAGAGGGCCGCAGGGCCGCCCCCCCGGGGCCCTGTCCGGGATCGCGTGTCGTCGCGTTCCGGCACCGCCAGGAGGAGTTCCGGGAGGCGGGCCCCGGTGAGGCCGACGCCTCCCGCTTCTCAGCCTCCGGGGGTCCCCTCCCTGGCGCCGGCCGCCGGGGCCGGGCCAGCCCCGAAAGCCGGGCCCGGGCCCGGTCCTGCTTGCTCAGCCTTCCGTTGCCAGGGGCCTGAGCCTGGGGGCCTCCGCATGGGGAACCCTGAGTCCCGCGCCACGAGTCCCCCCGACCGTCCCGGCGACAACGGCACCTTTCGCGGCTTCGTCCCAGCCGTGGAGTGAGAGATCACTCCGTTCCCCCACAGAGGCCAGCCCCCTCCACGGGCGCCCCGGCCGCCCGCCACGGCGGATGCGGACGCCCGGCCACGGCGCCTCCATCCACTCTGCTCGGGGAAAACTCCCCGGCGCCGGGGCCGCCGGCCGCGCCCCATCGTCGCGGCTCGTTTTCCGGGTGGCCGCGCCATGCCCCGAGCGAGAAAGGGCCCTGCTCCACGCGGCACTGGGCGCTGACCAGGGCTGCCCAACGCCGGCCAATTCTCACGAGCGTTCTGCCCAAATCGATCCCGATTTGGGCAGAACGCTCATGAGAATTGGCCGGAAAACGCCCGGCGAACACACTTCGGGCACCAGAGGGCCGCAGGGCCGCCCCCCCGGGGCCCTGTCCGGGATCGCGTGTCGTCGCGTTCCGGCACCGCCAGGAGGAGCTCCGGGAGGCGGGCCCCGGGGAGGCCGACGCCTCCCGCTCCTCAGCCTCCGGGGGTCCCTTCCCTGAGGCCGGCCGCCGGGGACGGGCCAGCCCCGAAAGCCGGGCCCGGGCCCGGGCCTGCTTGCTCAGCCTTCCATTGCCAGGGGCCTGAGCCTGGGGGCCTCCGCATGGGGAACCCTGAGTCCCGCGCCACGAGTCCCCCCGACCGTCCCGGCGACAACGGCACCTTTCGCGGCTTCGTCCCAGCCGTGGAGTGAGAGATCACTCCGTTCCCCCACAGAGGCCATCCCCCTCCACGGGCGCCCCGGCCGCCCGCCACGGCAGAGGCGGACGCCCGGCCACGGCTCCTCCATCCACTCTGCTCGGGGAAAACTCCCCGGCGCCGGGGCCGCCGGCCGCGCCCCATCGTCGCGGCACGTTTTCCGGGTGGCCGCGCCATGCCCCGAGCGAGAAAGTGCCCTGCTCCACGCGGCACTGGGCGCTGACCAGGGCTGCCCAACCCCGGCCAATTCTCACGAGCGATCTGCCCAAATCGATCCCGATTTGGGCAGAACGCTCGTGAGAATTGGCCGGAAAACGCCCGGCGAACACACTTCGGGCACCAGAGGGCCGCAGGGCCGCCCCCCCGGGGCCCTGTCCGGGATCGCGTGTCGTCGCGTTCCGGCACCGCCAGGAGGAGCTCCGGGAGGCGGGCCCCGGGGAGGCCGACGCCTCCCGCTCCTCAGCCTCCGTGGGTCCCCTCCCTGGCGCCGGCCGCCGGGGCCGGGCCAGCCCCGAAAGCCGGGCCCGGGCCCGGGCCTGCTTGCTCAGCCTTCCGTTGCCAGGGGCCTGAGCCTGGGGGCCTCCGCATGGGGAACCCTGAGTCCCGCGCCACGAGTCCCCCCGACCGTCCCGGCGACAACGGCACCTTTCGCGGCTTCGTCCCAGCCGTGGAGTGAGAGATCACTCCGTTACCCCACAGAGGCCAGCCCCCTCCACGGGCGCCCCGGCCGCCCGCCACGGCAGAGGCGGACGCCCGGCCACGGCTCCTCCATCCACTCTGCTCGGGGAAAACTCCCCGGCGCCGGGGCCGCCGGCCGCGCCCCATCGTCGCGGCACGTTTTCCGGGTGGCCGCGCCATGCCCCTAGCGAGAAAGGGCCCTGCTCCACGCGGCACTGGGCGCTGACCAGAGCTGCCCAACCCCGGCCAATTCTCACGAGCGTTCTGCCCAAATCGATCCCGATTTGGGCAGAACGCTCGTGAGAATTGGCCGGAAAACGCCCGGCGAACACACTTCGGGCACCAGAGGGCCGCAGGGCCGCCCCCCCCGGGGCCCTGTCCGGGATCGCATGTCGTCGCGTTCCGGCACCGCCAGGAGGAGCTCCGGGAGGCGGGCCCCGGGGAGGCCGACGCCTCGCGCTCCTCAGCCTCCGGGGGTCCCCTCCCTGGCGCCGGCCGCCGGGGCCGGGCCAGCCCCGAAAGCCGGGCCCGGGCCCGGGCCTGCTTGCTCAGCCTTCCGTTGCCAGGGGCCTGAGCCTGGGGGCCTCCGCATGGGGAACCCTGAGTCCAGCGCCACGAGTCCCCGCGACCGTCCCGGCGACAACGGCACCTTTCGCGGCTTCGTCCCAGCCGTGGAGTGAGAGATCACTCCGTTCCCCCACAGAGGCCAGCCCCCTCCACGGGCGCCCCGGCCGCCCGCCACGGCGGATGCGGACGCCCAGCCACGGCGCCTACATCCACTCTGCTCGGGGAAAACTCCCCGGCGCCGGGGCCGCCGGCCGCGCCCCATCGTCGCGGCTCGTTTTCCGGGTGGCCGCGCCATGCCCCGAGCGAGAAAGGGCCCTGCTCCACGCGGCACTGGGCGCTGACCAGGGCTGCCCAACGCCGGCAAATTCTCACGAGCGTTCTGCCCAAATCGATCCCGATTTGGGCAGAACGCTCGTGAGAATTGGCCGGAAAACGCCCGGCGAACACACTTCGGGCACCAGAGGGCCGCAGGGCCGCCCCCCCGGGGCCCTGTCCGGGATCGCGTGTCGTCGCGTTCCGGCACCGCCAGGAGGAGCTCCGGGAGGCGGGCCCCGGGGAGGCCGACGCCTCCCGCTCCTCAGCCTCCGTGGGTCCCCTCCCTGGCGCCGGCCGCCGGGGCTACGCCAGCCCCGAAAGCCGGGCCCGGGCCCGGGCCTGCTTGCTCAGCCTTCCGTTGCCAGGGGCCTGAGCCTGGGGGCATCCGCATGGGGAACCCTGAGTCCCGCGCCACGAGTCCCCCCGACCGTCCCGGCGACAACGGCACCTTTCACGGCTTCGTCCCAGCCGTGGAGTCAGAGATCACACCGTTCCTCCACAGAGGCCAGCCCCCTCCACGGGCGCCCCAGCCGCCCGCCACGGCGGAGGCGGACGCCCGGCCACGGCGCCTCCATCCGCTCTGCTCGGGGAAAACTCCCCGGCGCCGGGGCCGCCGGCCGCGCCCCATCGTCGCGGCTCGTTTTCCGGGTGGCCGCGCCATGCCCCGAGCGAGAAAGGGCCCTGCTCCACGCGGCACTGGGCGCTGACCAGGGCTGCCCAACGCCGGCCAATTCTCACGAGCGTTCTGCCCAAATCGATCCCGATTTGGGCAGAAAGCTCGTGAGAATGGGCCGGAAAACGCCCGGCGAACACACTTCGGGCACCAGAGGGCCGCAGGGCCGCCCCCCCGGGGCCCTGTCCGGGATCGCGTGTCGTCGCGTTCCGGCACCGCCAGGAGGAGCTCCGGGAGGCGGGCCCCGGGGAGGCCGACGCCTCCCGCTCCTCAGCCTCCCGGGGTCCCTTCCCTGGCGCCGGCCGCCGGGGACGGGCCAGCCCCGAAAGCCGGGCCCTGGCCCGTTCCTGCTTGCTCAGCCTTCCGTTGCCAGGGGCCTGAGCCTGGGGGCCTCCGCATGGGGAACCCTGAGTCCCGCGCCACGAGTCCCCCCGACCGTCCCGGCGACAACGGCACCTTTCGCGGCTTCGTCCCAGCCGTGGAGTGAGAGATCACTCCGTTCCCCCACAGAGGCCAGCCCCCTCCACGGGCGCCCCGGCCGCCCGCCACGGCAGAGGCGGACGCCCGGCCACGGCTCCTCCATCCACTCTGCTCGGGGAAAACTCCCCGGCGCCGGGGCCGCCGGCCGCGCCCCATCGTCGCGGCACGTTTTCCGGGTGGCCGCGCCATGCCCCGAGCGAGAAAGGGCCCTGCTCCACGCGGCACTGGGCGCTGACCAGAGCTGCCCAACCCCGGCCAATTCTCACGAGCGTTCTGCCCAAATCGATCCCGATTTGGGCAGAACGCTCGTGAGAATTGGCCGGAAAACGCCCGGCGAACACACTTCGGGCACCAGAGGGCCGCAGGGCCGCCCCCCCGGGGCCCTGTCCGGGATCGCATGTCGTCGCGTTCCGGCACCGCCAGGAGGAGCTCCGGGAGGCGGGCATCGGGGAGGCCGACGCCTCGCGCTCCTCAGCCTCCGGGGGTCCCCTCCCTGGCGCCGGCCGCCGGGGCCGGGCCAGCCCCGAAAGCCGGGCCCGGGCCCGGGCCTGCTTGCTCAGCCTTCCGTTGCCAGGGGCCTGAGCCTGGGGGCCTCCGCATGGGGAACCCTGAATCCCGCGCCACGAGTCCCCCCGACCGTCCCGGCGACAACGGCACCTTTCGCGGCTTCGTCCCAGCCGTGGAGTGAGAGATCACTCCATTCCCCCACAGAGGCCAGCCCCCTCCACGGGCGCCCCGGCCGCCCGCCACGGCGGAGGCGGACGCCCGGCCACGGCGCCTCCATCCACTCTGCTCAGGGAAAACTCCCCGGCGCCGGGGCCGCCGGCCGCGCCCCATCGTCGCGGCTCGTTTTCCGGGTGGCCGCGCCATGCCCCGAGCGAGAAAGGGCCCTGCTCCACGCGGCACTGGGCGCTGACCAGGGCTGCCCAACGCCGGCCAATTCTCACGAGCGTTCTGCCCAAATCGATCCAGATTTGGGCAGAACGCTCGTGAGAATGGGCCGGAAAACGCCCGGCGAACACACTTCGGGCACCAGAGGGCCGCAGGGCCGCCCCCCCGGGGCCCTGTCCGGGATCGCGTGTCGTCGCGTTCCGGCACCGCCAGGAGGAGCTCCGGGAGGCGGGCCCCGGGGAGGCCGACGCCTCCCGCTCCTCAGCCTCCGGGGGTCCCCTCCCTGGCGCCGGCCGCCGGGGCCGGGCCAGCCCCGAAAGCCGGGCCCGGGCCCGGGCCTGCTTGCTCAGCCTTCCGTTGCCAGGGGCCTGAGCCTCGGGGCCTCCGCATGGGGAACCCTGAGTCCCGCGCCACGAGTCCCCCCGACCGTCCCGGCGACAACGGCACCTTTCGCGGCTTCGTCCCAGCCGTGGAGTGAGAGATCACTCCGTTCCCCCACAGAGGTTAGCCCCCTCCACGGGCGCCCCGGCCGCCCGCCACGGTGGAGGCGGACGTCCGGCCACGGCGCCCCCATCCACTCTGCTCGGGGAAAACTCCCCGGCGCCGGGGCCGCCGGCCGCGCCCCATCGTCGCGGCTCGTTTTCCGGGTGGCCGCGCCATGCCCCGAGCGAGAAAGGGCCCTGCTCCAGGCGGTACTGGGCGCTGACCAGGGCTGCCCAACGCCGGCCAATTCTCACGAGCGTTCTGCCCAAATCGATCCCAATTTGGGCAGAACGCTCGTGAGAATTGGCCGGAAAACGCCTGGCGAACACACTTCGGGCACCAGAGGGCCGCAGGGCCGCCCCCCCGGGGCCCTGTCCGGGATCGCGTGTCGTCGCGTTCCGGCACCGCCAGGAGGAGCTCCGGGAGGCGGGCCCCGGGGAGGCCGACGCCTCCCGCTCCTCAGCCTCCGGGGGTCCCCTCCCTGGCGCCGGCCGCCGGGGCCGGGCCAGCCCCGAAAGCCGGGCCCGGGCCCGGGCCTGCTTGCTCAGCATTCCGTTGCCAGGGGCCTGAGCCTGGGGGCCTCCGCATGGGGAACCCTGAGTCCCGCGCCACGAGTCCCCCCGACCGTCCCGGCGACAACGGCACCTTTCGCGGCTTCGTCCCAGCCGTGGAGTGAGAGATCACTCCGTTCCCCCACAGAGGCCAGCCCCCTCCACGGGCGCCCCGGCCGCCCGACACGGCGGAGGCGGACGCCCGGCCACGGCGCCTCCATCCACTCTGCTCGGGGAAAACTCCCCGGCGCCGGGGCCGCCGGCCGCGCCCCATCGTCGCGGCTCGTTTTCCGGGTGGCCGCACCATGCCCCGAGCGAGAAAGGGCCCTGCTCCACGCGGCACTGGGCGCTGACCAGGGCTGCCCAACGCCGGCCAATTCTCACGAGCGTTCTGCCCAAATCGATCCCGATTTGGGCAGAACGCTCGTGAGAATTGGCCGGAAAACGCCCGGCGAACACACTTCTGGCACCAGAGGGCCGCAGGGCCGCCCCCCCGGGGCCCTGTCCCGGATCGCGTGTCGTCGCGTTCCGGCGCCGCCAGGAGGAGCTCCGGGAGGCGGGCCCCGGGGAGGCCGATGCCTCCCGCTCCTCAGCCTCCGGGGGTCCCCTCCCTGGCGCCGGCCGCCAGGGCCGGGCCAGCCCCGAAACCCGGGCCCGGGCCCGGGCCTGCTTGCTCAGCCTTCCGTTGCCAGGGGCCTGAGCCTGGGGGCCTCCGCATGGGGAACCCTCAGTCCAGCGCCACGAGTCCCCGCGACCGTCCCGGCGACAACGGCACCTTTCGCGGCTTCGTCCCAGCCGTGGAGTCAGAGATCACTCCGTTCCCCCACAGAGGCCAGCCCCCTCCACGGGCGCCCCGGCCGCCCGCCACGGCGGATGCGGACGCCCGGCCACGGCGCCTCCATCCACTCTGCTCGGGGAAAACTCCCCGGCGCCGGGACCGCCGGCCGCGCCCCATCGTCGCGGCTCGTTTTCCGGGTGGCCGCGCCATGCCCCGAGCGAGAAAGGGCCCTGCTCCACGCGGCACTGGGCGCTGACCAGGGCTGCCCAACGCCGGCCAATTCTCACGAGCGTTCTGCCCAAATCGATCCCGATTTGGGCAGAACGCTCGTGAGAATTGGCCGGAAAACGCCCGGCGAACAAACTTCGGGCACCAGAGGGCCGCAGGGCCGCCCCCCCGGGGCCCTGTCCGGGATCGCGTGTCGTCGCGTTCCGGCACCGCCAGGAGGAGCTCCGGGAGGCGGGCCCCGGGGAGGCCGACGCCTCCCGCTCCTCAGCCTCCGGGGGTCCCCTCCCTGGCGCCGGCCGCCGGGGCCGGGCCAGCCACGAAAGCCGGGCCCGGGCCCGGGCCTGCTTGCTCAGCCTTCCGTTGCCAGGGGCCTGAGCCTGGGGGCCTCCGCATGGGGAACCCTGAGTCCCGCGCCACGAGTCCCCCCGACCGTCCCGGCGACAACGGCACCTTTCGCGGCTTCGTCCCAGCCGTGGAGTGAGAGATCACTTCGTTCCCCCACAGAGGCCAGCTCCCTCCACGGGCGCCCCGGCCGCCCGCCACGGCGGAGGCGGACGCCCGGCCACGGCTCCTCCATCCACTCTGCTCGGGGAAAACTCCCCGGCGCCGGGGCCGACGGCCGCGCCCCATCGTCGCGGCTCGTTTTCCGGGTGGCCGCGCCATGCCCCGAGCGAGAAATGGCCCTGCTCCTCGCGGCACTGGGCGCTGACCAGGGCTGCCCAACGCCGGCCAATTCTCACGAGCGTTCTGCCCAAATAGATCCCGATTTGGGCAGAACGCTCGTGAGAATTGGCCGGAAAACGCCCGGCGAACACACTTCGGGCACCAGAGGGCCGCAGGGCCGCCCCCCCGGGGCCCTGTCCCGGATCGCGTGTCGTCGCGTTCCGGCACCGCCAGGAGGAGCTCCGGGAGGCGGGCCCCGGGGAGGCCGACGCCTCCCGCTCCTCAGCCTCCGGGGGTCCCCTCCCTGGCGCCGGCCGCCGGGGCCGGGCCAGCCCCGAAAGCCGGGCCCGGGCCCGGGCCTGCTTGCTCAGCCTTCCGTTGCCAGGGACCTGAGCCTTGGGGCCTCCGCATGGGGAACCCTGAGTCCCGCGCCACGAGTCCCCCCGACCGTCCCGGCGACAACGGCACCTTTCGCGGCTTCGTCCAAGCCGTGGAGTCAGAGATCACTCCGTTCCCCCACAGAGGCCAGCCCCCTCCACGGGCGCCCCGGCCGCCCGCCACGGCGGAGGCGGACGCCCGGCCACGGCACCTCCATCCACTCTGCTCGGGGAAAACTCCCCGGCGCCGGGACCGCCGGCCGCGCCCCATCGTCGCGGCTCGTTTTCCGGGTGGCCGCGCCATGCCCCGAGCGAGAAAGGGCCCTGCTCCAGGCGGCACTGGGCGCTGACCAGGGCTGCCCAACGCCGGCCAATTCTCACGAGCGTTCTGCCCAAATCGATCCCAATTTGGGCAGAACGCTCGTGAGAATTGGCCGGAAAACGCCCGGCGAACACACTTCGGGCACCAGAGGGCCGCAGGGCCGCCCCCCCGGGGCCCTGTCCGGGATCGCGTGTCGTCGCGTTCCGGCACCGCCAGGAGGAGCTCCGGGAGGCGGGCCCCGGGGAGGCCGACGCCTCCCACTCCTCAGCCTCCGGGGGTCCACTCCCTGGCGCCGGCCGCCGGGGCCGGGCCAGCCCCGAAAGCCGGGCCCGGGCCCGGGCCTGCTTGCTCAGCATTCCGTTGCCAGGGGCCTGAGCCTGGGGGCCTCCGCATGGGGAACCCTGAGTCCCGCGCCACGAGTCCCCCCAACCGTCCCGGCGACAACGGCACCTTTCGCGGCTTCGTCCCAGCCGTGGAGTGAGAGATCACTCCGTTCCCCCACAGAGGCCAGCCCCCTCCACGGGCGCCCCGGCCGCCCGCCACGGCGGAGGCGGACGCCCGGCCACGGCGCCTCCATCCACTCTGCTCGGGGAAAACTCCCCGGCGCCGGGGCCGCCGGCCGCGCCCCATCGTCGCGGCTCGTTTTCCGGGTGGCCGCACCATGCCCCGAGCGAGAAAGGACCCTGCTCCACGCGGCACTGGGCGCTGACCAGGGCTGCCCAACGCCGCCCAATTCTCACGAGCGTTCTGCCCAAATCGATCCCGATTTGGGCAGAACGCTCGTGAGAATTGGCCGGAAAACGCCCGGTGAACACACTTCGGGCACCACAGGGCCGCAGGGCCGCCCCCCCGGGGCACTGTCCGGGATCGCGTGTCGTCGCGTTCTGGCACCGCCAGGAGGAGCTCCGGGAGGCGTGCCCAGGGGAGGCCGAGGCCTCCCGCTCCTCAGCCTCCAGGGGTCCTCTCCCTGGCGCCGGCAGGTGAACCCGGGCCAGCCCCGAAAGCCGGGCCCGGGCCCGGGCCTGCTTGCTCAGCCTTCCGTTTCCAGGGGCCTGAGCCTGGGGGCCTCCCCATGGGGAACCCTGAGTCCCGCGCCACGAATCCCCTGACCGTCCCGGCTACAACGGCACCTTTCGCGGCTTCGTCCCAGCCATGGATTGAGAGATCCATCCGTTTCCCCACAGAGGCCAGCCCCCTCCACGGGCGCCCCGGCCTCCCGCCACGGCGGAGGCGGATGCCCGGCCACAGCCGCGCCATCAACTCTGTTCGGGGAAAACTCCCCGGCCCTTGTGCCGCCGGACGCCCCCCATCGTCACTGCGCCTTTTCCGGGTGGCAACGACATGCCCCGATCGAGAAGGGGCCCTGCTCCACGCGGCAGTGGGCGCTGACCAGGGCTGCCCAACGCCGGCCTATTCTCACGAGCGTTCTGCCCAAATCGATCCCGATTTTGGCAGAACGCTCGTGAGAATTGGCCGGAAAACGCCCGGCGAACAAACTTCGGGCACCACAGGGCCGCAGGGCCGCCCCCCCGGGGCCCTGTCCGGGATCGCGTGTCGACGCGTTCCGGCACCGCCAGGAGGAGCTCCAGGAGGCGGGCCCCGGGGAGGCCGACGCCTCCCGCTCCTCAGCCTCCGGGGGTCCCCTCCCTGGCGCCGGCCGACGGGGCCGGGCCAGCCCCGAAAGCCGGGCCCGGGCCCGGGCCTGCTTGCTCAGCCTTCCGTTGCCAGGGGCCTGAGCCTGGGGGCCTCCGCATGGGGAACCCTGAGTCCCGCGCCACGAGTCCCCCCGACCGTCCCGGCGACAACGGCACCTTTCGCGGCTCCGTCCCAGCCGTGGAGTGAGAGATCACTCCGTTCCCCCACAGAGGCCAGCCCCCTTCACGGGCGCCCCGGCCGCCCGCCACGGCAGAGGCGGACGGCCGGCCACGGCGCGCCCATCCACTCTGCTCGGGGAAAACTCCCCGGCGCCGGGGCCGCCGGCCGCGCCCCATCGTCGCGGCTCGTTTTCCGGGTGGCCGCGCCATGCCCCGAGCGATAAAGGGCCCTGCTCCAGGCGGCACTGGGCGCTGACCAGGGCTGCCCAACGCCGGCCAATTCTCACGAGCGTTCTGCCCAAATCATTCCCGATTTGGGCAGAACGCTCGTGAGAATTGGCCGGAAAACGCCCGGCGAACACACTTCGGGCACCAGAGGGCCGCAGGGCCGCCCCCCCGGGGCCCTGTCCGGGATCGCGTGTCGTCGCGTTCCGGCACCGCCAGGAGGAGCTCCGGGAGGCGGGCCCCGGGGAGGCCGACGCCTCCCGCTCCTCAGCCTCCCGGGGT
The DNA here is from genome assembly GCF_922984935.1 of Meles meles. Lineage (NCBI taxonomy): Eukaryota > Metazoa > Chordata > Mammalia > Carnivora > Mustelidae > Meles > Meles meles. The sequence goes on from NC_060069.1 coordinate 780,922, forward strand.
CCCTTCCCTGGCGCCGGCCGCCGGGGACGGGCCAGCCCCGAAAGCCGGGCCCTGGCCCGTTCCTGCTTGCTCAGCCTTCCGTTGCCAGGGGCCTGAGCCTGGGGGCCTCCGCATGGGGAACCCTGAGTCCCGCGCCACGAGTCCCCCCGACCGTCCCGGCGACAACGGCACCTTTCGCGGCTTCGTCCCAGCCGTGGAGTGAGAGATCACTCCGTTACCCCACAGAGGCCAGCCCCCTCCACGGGCGCCCCGGCCGCCCGCCACGGCAGAGGCGGACGCCCGGCCACGGCTCCTCCATCCACTCTGCTCGGGGAAAACTCCCCGGCGCCGGGGCCGCCGGCCGCGCCCCATCGTCGCGGCACGTTTTCCGGGTGGCCGCGCCATGCCCCGAGCGAGAAAGGGCCCTGCTCCACGCGGCACTGGGCGCTGACCAGAGCTGCCCAACCCCGGCCAATTCTCACGAGCGTTCTGCCCAAATCGATCCCGATTTGGGCAGAACGCTCGTGAGAATTGGCCGGAAAACGCCCGGCGAACACACTTCGGGCACCAGAGGGCCGCAGGGCCGCCCTCCCGGGGCCCTGTCCGGGATCGCATGTCGTCGCGTTCCGGCACCGCCAGGAGGAGCTCCGGGAGGCGGGCCCCGGGGAGGCCGACGCCTCGCGCTCCTCAGCCTCCGGGGGTCCCCTCCCTGGCGCCGGCCGCCGGGGCCGGGCCAGCCCCGAAAGCCGGGCCGGGCCCGGGCCTGCTTGCTCAGCCTTCCGTTGCCAGGGGCCTGAGCCTGGGGGCCTCCGCATGGGGAACCCTGAGTCCCGCGCCACGAGTCCCCCCGACCGTCCCGGCGACAACGGCACCTTTCGCGGCTTCGTCCCAGCCGTGGAGTGAGAGATCACTCCGTTCCCCCACAGAGGCCAGCCCCCTCCACGGGCGCCCCGGCCGCCCGCCACGGCGGAGGCGGACGCCCGGCCACGGCGCCTCCATCCACTCTGCTCGGGGAAAACTCCCCGGCGCCGGGGCCGCCGGCCGCGCCCCATCGTCGTGGCTCGTTTTCCGGGTGGCCGCGCCATGCCCCGAGCGAGAAAGGGCCCTGCTCCACGCGGCACTGGGCGCTGACCAGGGCTGCCCAACGCCGGCCAATTCTCCACGAGCGTTCTGCCCAAATCGATCCAGATTTGGGCAGAACGCTCGTGAGAATGGGCCGGAAAACGCCCGGCGAACACCACTTCGGGCACCAGAGGGCCGCAGGGCCGCCCCCCCGGGGCCCTGTCCGGGATCGCGTGTCGTCGCGTTCCGGCACCGCCAGGAGGAGCTCGGGAGGCGGGCCCCGGGGAGGCCGACGCCTCCCGCTCCTCAGCCTCCGGGGGTCCCTTCCCTGGCGCCGGCCGCCGGGGACGGGCCAGCCCCGAAAGCCGGGCCCGGGCCCCGGGCCTGCTTGCTCAGCCTTCCGTTGCCAGGGGCCTGAGCCTGGGGGCCTCCGCATGGGGAACCCTGAGGTCCCGCGCCACGAGTCCCCCCGACCGTCCCGGCGACAACGGCACCTTTCGCGGCTTCGTCCCAGCCGTGGAGTGAGAGATCTCTCCGTTCCCCCACAGAGGCCAGCCCCCTCCACGGGCGCCCCGGCCGCCCGCCACGGCGGAGGCGGACGCCCGGCCACGGCGCCTCCATCCACTCTGCTCGGGGAAAACTCCCCGGCGCCGGGGCCGCCGGCCGCGCCCCATCGTCGCGGCTCGTTTTCCGGGTGGCCGCGCCATGCCCCGAGCGAGAAAGGGCCCTGCTCCACGCGGCACTGGGCGCTGACCAGGGCTGCCCAACGCCGGCCAATTCTCACGAGCGTTCTGCCCAAATCGATCCAGATTTGGGCAGAACGCTCGTGAGAATGGGCCGGAAAACGCCCGGCGAACACACTTCGGGCACCAGAGGGCCGCAGGGCCGCCCCCCCGGGGCCCTGTCCGGGATCGCGTGTCGTCGCGTTCCGGCACCCGCCAGGAGGAGCTCCGGGAGGCGGGCCCCGGGGAGGCCGACGCCTCCCGCTCCTCAGCCTCCGGGGGTCCCTTCCCTGGCGCCGGCCGCCGGGGACGGGCCAGCCCCGAAAGCCGGGCCCGGGCCCGGGCCTGCTTGCTCAGCCTTCCGTTGCCAGGGTCCTGAGCCTGGGGGCCTCCGCATGGGGAACCCTGAGTCCCGCGCCACGAGTCCCCCCGACCGTCCCGGCGACAACGGCACCTTTCGCGGCTTCGTCCCAGCCGTGGAGTGAGAGATCACTCCGTTCCCCCACAGAGGCCAGCCCCCTCCACGGGCGCCCCGGCCGCCTGCCACGGCAGAGGCGGACGCCCGGCCACGGCTCCTCCATCCACTCTGCTCGGGGAAAACTCCCCGGCGCCGGGGCCGCCGGCCGCGCCCCATCGTCGCGGCTCGTTTTCCGGGTGGCCGCGCCATGCCCCGAGCGAGAAAGGGCCCTGCTCCACGCGGCACTGGGCGCTGACCACAGCTGCCCAACCCCGGCCAATTCTCACGAGCGATCTGCCCAAATCGATCCCGATTTGGGCAGAACGCTCGTGAGAATTGGCCGGAAAACGCCCGGCGAACACACTTCGGGCACCAGAGGGCCGCAGGGCCGCCCCCCCCGGGGCCCTGTCCGGGATCGCGTGTCGTCGCGTTCCGGCACCGCCAGGAGGAGCTCCGGGAGGCGGGCCCCCGGGGAGGCCGACGCCTCCCGCTCCTCAGCCTCCGTGGGTCCCCTCCCTGGCGCCGGCCGCCGGGGCCGGGCCAGCCCCGAAAGCCGGGCCCGGGCCCGGGCCTGCTTCCTCAGCCTTCCGTTGCCAGGGGCCTGAGCCTGGGGGCCTCCGCATGGGGAACCCTGAGTCCCGCGCCACGAGTCCCCCCGACCGTCCCGGCGACAACGGCACCTTTCACGGCTTCGTCCCAGCCGTGGAGTCAGAGATCCCACCGTTCCTCCACAGAGGCCAGCCCCCTCCACGGGCGCCCCAGCCGCCCGCCACGGCGGAGGCGGACGCCCGGCCACGGCGCCTCCATCCGCTCTGCTCGGGGAAAACTCCCCGGCGCCGGGGCCGCCGGCCGCGCCCCATCGTCGCGGCTCGTTTTCCGGGTGGCCGCACCATGCCCCGAGCGAGAAAGGGCCCTGCTCCAGGCGGCACTGGGCGCTGACCAGGGCTGCCCAACGCCGGCCAATTCTCACGAGCGTTCTGCCCAAATCGATCCCGATTTGGGCAGAACGCTCGTGAGAATTGGCCGGAAAACGCCCGGCGAACACACTTCGGGCACCAGAGGGCCGCAGGGCCGTCCCCCCGGGGCCCTGTCCGGGATCGCGTGTCGTCGCGTTCCGGCACCGCCAGGAGGAGCTCCGGGAGGCGGGCCCCGGGGAGGCCGACGCCTCCCGCTCCTCAGCCTCCGGGGGTTCCCTCCCTGGCGCCGGCCGCAGGGGCCGGTCCAGCCCCGAAAGCCGGGCCCAGGCCCGGGCCTGCTTGCTCAGCCTTCCGTTGCCAGGGGCCAGAGCCTGGGGGCCTCTGCATGGGGAACCCTGAGTCCCGCGCCACGAGTCCCCCCGACCGTCCCGGCGACAACGGCACCTTTCGCGGCTTCGTCCCAGCCGTGGAGTGAGAGATCACTCCGTTCCCCCACAGAGGCCAGCCCCCTCCACGGGCGCCCCGGCCGCCCGCCATGGCGGAGGCGGACGCCCGGCCACGGCGCCTCCATCCACTCTGCTCGGGGAAAACTCCCCGGCGCCGGGGCCGCCGGCCGCGCCCCATCGTCGCGGCTCGTTTTCCGGGTGGCCGCGCCATGCCCCGAGCGAGAAAGGGCCCTGCTCCACGCGGCACTGGGCGCTGACCAGGGCTGCCCAACGCCGGCCAATTCTCACGAGCGTTCTGCCCAAATCGATCCCGATTTGGGCAGAACGCTCGTGAGAATGGGCCGGAAAACGCCCGGCGAACACACTTCGGGCACCAGAGGGCCGCAGGGCCGCCCCCCCGGGGCCCTGTCCGGGATCGCGTGTCGTCGCGTTCCGGCACCGCCAGGAGGAGCTCCAGGAGGCGGGCCCCGGGGAGGCCGACGCCTCCCGCTCCTTAGCCTCCGGGGGTCCCCTCCCTGGCGCCGGCCGCCGGGGCCGGGCCAGCCCCGAAACCCGGGCCCGGGCCCGGGCCTGCTTGCTCAGCATTCCGTTGCCAGGGGCCTGAGCCTGGGGGCCTCCGCATGGGGAAACCTGAGTCCCGCGCCACGAGTCCCACCAACCGTCCCGCGACAACGGCACCTTTCGCGGCTTCGTCCCAGCCGTGGAGTGAGAGATCACTCCGTTCCCCCACAGAGGCCACCCCCTTCACGGGCGCCCCGGCCGCCCGCCACGGCGGAGGCGGACGCCCGGCCACGGCGCCTCCATCCACTCTGCTCGGGGAAAACTCCCCGGCGCCGGGGCCGCCGGCCGCGCCCCATCGTCGCGGCTCGTTTTCCGGGTGGCCGCGCCATGCCCCGAGCGAGAAAGGGCCCTGCTCCAGGCGGCCCGGGGCGCTGACCAGGGCTGCCCAACGCCGGCCAATTCTCACGAGCGTTCTGCCCAAATCGATCCCGATTTGGGCAGAACGCTCGTGAGAATTGGCCGGAAAACGCCCGGCGAACACACTTCGGGCACCAGAGGGCAGCAGGGACGCCCCCCCGGGGCCCTGTCCGGGATCGCGTGTCGTCGCGTTCCGGCACCGCCAGGAGGAGCTCCGGGAGTCGGTCCCCGGGTAGGCCGACGCCTCCCGCTCCTCAGCCTCCGGGGGTCCCCTCCCTGGCGCCGGCCGCCGGGGCCGGGCCAGCCCCGAAACCCGGGCCCGGGCCCGGTCCTGCTTGCTCAGCCTTCCGTTGCCAGGGGCCTGAGCCTGGGGGCCTCGGCATGGGGAACCCTGAGTCCCGCGCCACGAGTCCCCCCGACCGTCCCGGCGACAACGGCACCTTTCGCGGCTTCGTCCCAGCCGTGGAGTGAGAGATCACTCCGTTCCCCCACAGAGGCCAGCCCCCTCCACGGGCGCCCCGGCCGCCCGCCACGGCGGAGGCGGACGCCCGGCCACGGCGCCTCCATCCACTCTGCTCGGGGAAAACTCCCCGGCGCCGGGGCCGCCGGCCGCGCCCCATCGTCGCGGCTCGTTTTCCGGGTGGCCGCGCCATGCCCCGAGCGAGAAAGGGCCCTGCTCCATGCGGCACTGGGCGCTGACCAGGGCTGCCCAACGCCGGCCAATTCTCACGAGCGTTCTGCTCAAATCGATCCAGATTTGGGCAGAACGCTCGTGAGAATGGGCCGGAAAACGCCCGGCGAACACACTTCGGGCACCAGAGGGCCGCAGGGCCGCCCCCCCGGGGCCCTGTCCGGGATCGCGTGTCGTCGCGTTCCGGCACCGCCAGGAGGAGCACCGGGAGGCGGGCCCCGGGGAGGCCGACGCCTCCCGCTCCTCAGCCTCCGGGGGTCCCTTCCCTGGCGCCGGCCGCCGGGGACGGGCCAGCCCCGAAAGCCGGGCCCGGGCCCGTTCCTGCTTGCTCAGCCTTCCGTTGCCAGGGGCCTGAGCCTGGGGGCCTCCGCATGGGGAACCCTGAGTCCCGCGCCACGAGTCCCCCCGACCGTCCCGGCGACAACGGCACCTTTCGCGGCTTCGTCCCAGCCGTGGAGTGAGAGATCACTCCGTTCCCCCACAGAGGCCAGCCCCCTCCACGGGCGCCCCGGCCGCCCGCCACGGCGGAGGCGGACGCCCGGCCACGGTGCCTCCATCCACTCTGCTCAGGGAAAACTCCCCGGCGCCGGGGCCGCCGGCCGCGCCCCATCGTCGCGGCTCGTTTTCCGGGTGGCCGCGCCATGCCCCGAGCGAGAAAGGGCCCTGCTCCACGCGGCACAGGGCGCTGACCAGGGCTGCCCAACGCCGGCCAATTCTCACGAGCGTTCTGCCCAAATCGATCCCGATTTGGGCAGAACGCTCGTGAGAATTGGCCGGAAAACGCCCGGCGAACAAACTTCGGGCACCAGAGGGCTGCAGGGCCGCCCCCCCGGGGCCCTGTCCGGGATCGCGTGTCGTCACGTTCCGGCACCGCCAGGTGGAGCTCCGGGAGGCGGGCCCCGGGGAGGCCGACGCCTCCCGCTCCTCAGCCTCCGGGGGTCCCCTCCATGGCGCCGGCCGCCGGGGCCGGGCCAGCCCCGAAAGCCGGGCCCGGGCCCGGGCCTGCTTGCTCAGGCTTCCGTTGCCAGGGGCCTGAGCCTGGGGGCCTCCGCATGGGGAACCCTGAGTCCCGCGCCACGAGTCCCCCCGACCGTCCCGGCGACAACGGCACCTTTCGCGGCTTCGTCCCAGCCGTGGAGTGAGAGATCACTCCGTTCCCCCACAGAGGCCAGCCCCCTCCACGGGCGCCCCGGCCGCCCGCCACGGCGGAGGCGGACGCCCGGCCACGGCGCCTCCATCCACTCTGCTCGGGGAAAACTCCCCGGCGCCGGGCCGCCGGCCGCGCCCCATCGTCGCGGCTCGTTTTCCGGGTGGCCGCGCCATGCCCCGAGCGAGAAAGGGCCCTGCTCCACGCGGCACTGGGCGCTGACCAGGGCTGCCCAACGCCGGCCAATTCTCACGAGCGTTCTGCCCAAATCGATCCCGATTTGGGCAGAACGCTCGTGAGAATGGGCCGGAAAACGCCCGGCGAACACACTTCGGGCACCAGAGGGCCGCAGGGCCGCCCCCCCGGGGCCCTGTCCGGGATCGCGTGTCGTCGCGTTCCGGCACCGCCAGGAGGAGCTCCGGGAGGCGGGCCCCGGGGAGGCCGACGCCTCCCGCTCCTCAGCCTCCGGGAGTCCCCTCCCTGGCGCCGGCCGCCGGGGACGGGCCAGCCCCGAAAGCCGGGCCCGGGCCCGGGCCTGCTTGCTCAGCCTTCCGTTGCCAGGGGCCTGAGCCTGGGGGCCTCCGCATGGGGAAACCTGAGTCCCGCGCCACGAGTCCCCCCAACCGTCCCGCGACAACGGCACCTTTCGCGGCTTCGTCCCAGCCGTGGAGTGAGAGATCACTCCGTTCCCCCACAGAGGCAACCCCCTTCACGGGCGCCCCGGCCGCCCGCCACGGCGGAGGCGGACGCCCGGCCACGGCGCCTCCATCCACTCTGCTCGGGGAAAACTCCCCGGCGCCGGGGCCGCCGGCCGCGCCCCATCGTCGCGGCTCGTTTTCCGGGTGGCCGCGCCATGCCCCGAGCGAGAAAGGGCCCTGCTCCAGGCGGCCCGGGGCGCTGACCAGGGCTGCCCAACGCCGGCCAATTCTCACGAGCGTTCTGCCCAAATCGATCCCGATTTGGGCAGAACGCTCGTGAGAATTGGCCGGAAAACGCCCGGCGAACACACTTCGGGCACCAGAGGGCAGCAGGGACGCCCCCCCGGGGCCCTGTCCGGGATCGCGTGTCGTCGCGTTCCGGCACCGCCAGGAGGAGCTCCGGGAGTCGGTCCCCGGGTAGGCCGACGCCTCCCGCTCCTCAGCCTCCGGGGGTCCCCTCCCTGGCGCCGGCCGCCGGGGCCGGGCCAGCCCCGAAACCCGGGCCCGGGCCCGGTCCTGCTTGCTCAGCCTTCCGTTGCCAGGGGCCTGAGCCTGGGGGCCTCGGCATGGGGAACCCTGAGTCCCGCGCCACGAGTCCCCCCGACCGTCCCGGCGACAACGGCACCTTTCGCGGCTTCGTCCCAGCCGTGGAGTGAGAGATCACTCCGTTCCCCCACAGAGGCCAGCCCCCTCCACGGGCGCCCCGGCCGCCCGCCACGGCGGAGGCGGACGCCCGGCCACGGCGCCTCCATCCACTCTGCTCGGGGAAAACTCCCCGGCGCCGGGGCCGCCGGCCGCGCCCCATCGTCGCGGCTCGTTTTCCGGGTGGCCGCGCCATGCCCCGAGCGAGAAAGGGCCCTGCTCCACGCGGCACTGGGCGCTGACCAGGGCTGCCCAACGCCGGCCAATTCTCACGAGCGTTCTGCTCAAATCGATCCAGATTTGGGCAGAACGCTCGTGAGAATGGGCCGGAAAACGCCCGGCGAACACACTTCGGGCACCAGAGGGCCGCAGGGCCGCCCCCCCGGGGCCCTGTCCGGGATCGCGTGTCGTCGCGTTCCGGCACCGCCAGGAGGAGCACCGGGAGGCGGGCCCCGGGGAGGCCGACGCCTCCCGCTCCTCAGCCTCCGGGGGTCCCTTCCCTGGCGCCGGCCGCCGGGGACGGGCCAGCCCCGAAAGCCGGGCCCGGGCCCGTTCCTGCTTGCTCAGCCTTCCGTTGCCAGGGGCCTGAGCCTGGGGGCCTCCGCATGGGGAACCCTGAGTCCCGCGCCACGAGTCCCCCCGACCGTCCCGGCGACAACGGCACCTTTCGCGGCTTCGTCCCAGCCGTGGAGTGAGAGATCACTCCGTTCCCCCACAGAGGCCAGCCCCCTCCACGGGCGCCCCGGCCGCCCGCCACGGCGGAGGCGGACGCCCGGCCACGGTGCCTCCATCCACTCTGCTCAGGGAAAACTCCCCGGCGCCGGGGCCGCCGGCCGCGCCCCATCGTCGCGGCTCGTTTTCCGGGTGGCCGCGCCATGCCCCGAGCGAGAAAGGGCCCTGCTCCACGCGGCACAGGGCGCTGACCAGGGCTGCCCAACGCCGGCCAATTCTCACGAGCGTTCTGCCCAAATCGATCCCGATTTGGGCAGAACGCTCGTGAGAATTGGCCGGAAAACGCCCGGCGAACAAACTTCGGGCACCAGAGGGCTGCAGGGCCGCCCCCCCGGGGCCCTGTCCGGGATCGCGTGTCGTCACGTTCCGGCACCGCCAGGTGGAGCTCCGGGAGGCGGGCCCCGGGGAGGCCGACGCCTCCCGCTCCTCAGCCTCCGGGGGTCCCCTCCATGGCGCCGGCCGCCGGGGCCGGGCCAGCCCCGAAAGCCGGGCCCGGGCCCGGGCCTGCTTGCTCAGGCTTCCGTTGCCAGGGGCCTGAGCCTGGGGGCCTCCGCATGGGGAACCCTGAGTCCCGCGCCACGAGTCCCCCCGACCGTCCCGGCGACAACGGCACCTTTCGCGGCTTCGTCCCAGCCGTGGAGTGAGAGATCACTCCGTTCCCCCACAGAGGCCAGCCCCCTCCACGGGCGCCCCGGCCGCCCGCCACGGCGGAGGCGGACGCCCGGCCACGGCGCCTCCATCCACTCTGCTCGGGGAAAACTCCCCGGCGCCGGGCCGCCGGCCGCGCCCCATCGTCGCGGCTCGTTTTCCGGGTGGCCGCGCCATGCCCCGAGCGAGAAAGGGCCCTGCTCCACGCGGCACTGGGCGCTGACCAGGGCTGCCCAACGCCGGCCAATTCTCACGAGCGTTCTGCCCAAATCGATCCCGATTTGGGCAGAACGCTCGTGAGAATGGGCCGGAAAACGCCCGGCGAACACACTTCGGGCACCAGAGGGCCGCAGGGCCGCCCCCCCGGGGCCCTGTCCGGGATCGCGTGTCGTCGCGTTCCGGCACCGCCAGGAGGAGCTCCGGGAGGCGGGCCCCGGGGAGGCCGACGCCTCCCGCTCCTCAGCCTCCGGGAGTCCCCTCCCTGGCGCCGGCCGCCGGGGACGGGCCAGCCCCGAAAGCCGGGCCCGGGCCCGGGCCTGCTTGCTCAGCCTTCCGTTGCCAGGGGCCTGAGCCTGGGGGCCTCCGCATGGGGAAACCTGAGTCCCGCGCCACGAGTCCCCCCAACCGTCCCGCGACAACGGCACCTTTCGCGGCTTCGTCCCAGCCGTGGAGTGAGAGATCACTCCGTTCCCCCACAGAGGCCACCCCCTTCACGGGCGCCCCGGCCGCCCGCCACGGCGGAGGCGGACGCCCGGCCACGGCGCCTCCATCCACTCTGCTCGGGGAAAACTCCCCGGCGCCGGGGCCGCCGGCCGCGCCCCATCGTCGCGGCTCGTTTTCCGGGTGGCCGCGCCATGCCCCGAGCGAGAAAGGGCCCTGCTCCAGGCGGCCCGGGGCGCTGACCAGGGCTGCCCAACGCCGGCCAATTCTCACGAGCGTTCTGCCCAAATCGATCCCGATTTGGGCAGAACGCTCGTGAGAATTGGCCGGAAAACGCCCGGCGAACACACTTCGGGCACCAGAGGGCAGCAGGGACGCCCCCCCGGGGCCCTGTCCGGGATCGCGTGTCGTCGCGTTCCGGCACCGCCAGGAGGAGCTCCGGGAGTCGGTCCCAGGGTAGGCCGACGCCTCCCGCTCCTCAGCCTCCGGGGGTCCCCTCCCTGGCGCCGGCCGCCGGGGCCGGGCCAGCCCCGAAACCCGGGCCCGGGCCCGGTCCTGCTTGCTCAGCCTTCCGTTGCCAGGGGCCTGAGCCTGGGGGCCTCGGCATGGGGAACCCTGAGTCCCGCGCCACGAGTCCCCCCGACCGTCCCGGCGACAACGGCACCTTTCGCGGCTTCGTCCCAGCCGTGGAGTGAGAGATCACTCCGTTCCCCCACAGAGGCCAGCCCCCTCCACGGGCGCCCCGGCCGCCCGCCACGGCGGAGGCGGACGCCCGGCCACGGCGCCTCCATCCACTCTGCTCGGGGAAAACTCCCCGGCGCCGGGGCCGCCGGCCGCGCCCCATCGTCGCGGCTCGTTTTCCGGGTGGCCGCGCCATGCCCCGAGCGAGAAAGGGCCCTGCTCCATGCGGCACTGGGCGCTGACCAGGGCTGCCCAACGCCGGCCAATTCTCACGAGCGTTCTGCTCAAATCGATCCAGATTTGGGCAGAACGCTCGTGAGAATGGGCCGGAAAACGCCCGGCGAACACACTTCGGGCACCAGAGGGCCGCAGGGCCGCCCCCCCGGGGCCCTGTCCGGGATCGCGTGTCGTCGCGTTCCGGCACCGCCAGGAGGAGCACCGGGAGGCGGGCCCCGGGGAGGCCGACGCCTCCCGCTCCTCAGCCTCCGGGGGTCCCTTCCCTGGCGCCGGCCGCCGGGGACGGGCCAGCCCCGAAAGCCGGGCCCGGGCCCGTTCCTGCTTGCTCAGCCTTCCGTTGCCAGGGGCCTGAGCCTGGGGGCCTCCGCATGGGGAACCCTGAGTCCCGCGCCACGAGTCCCCCCGACCGTCCCGGCGACAACGGCACCTTTCGCGGCTTCGTCCCAGCCGTGGAGTGAGAGATCACTCCGTTCCCCCACAGAGGCCAGCCCCCTCCACGGGCGCCCCGGCCGCCCGCCACGGCGGAGGCGGACGCCCGGCCACGGTGCCTCCATCCACTCTGCTCAGGGAAAACTCCCCGGCGCCGGGGCCGCCGGCCGCGCCCCATCGTCGCGGCTCGTTTTCCGGGTGGCCGCGCCATGCCCCGAGCGAGAAAGGGCCCTGCTCCACGCGGCACAGGGCGCTGACCAGGGCTGCCCAACGCCGGCCAATTCTCACGAGCGTTCTGCCCAAATCGATCCCGATTTGGGCAGAACGCTCGTGAGAATTGGCCGGAAAACGCCCGGCGAACAAACTTCGGGCACCAGAGGGCTGCAGGGCCGCCCCCCCGGGGCCCTGTCCGGGATCGCGTGTCGTCACGTTCCGGCACCGCCAGGTGGAGCTCCGGGAGGCGGGCCCCGGGGAGGCCTACGCCTCCCGCTCCTCAGCCTCCGGGGGTCCCCTCCATGGCGCCGGCCGCCGGGGCCGGGCCAGCCCCGAAAGCCGGGCCCGGGCCCGGGCCTGCTTGCTCAGGCTTCCGTTGCCAGGGGCCTGAGCCTGGGGGCCTCCGCATGGGGAACCCTGAGTCCCGCGCCACGAGTCCCCCCGACCGTCCCGGCGACAACGGCACCTTTCGCGGCTTCGTCCCAGCCGTGGAGTGAGAGATCACTCCGTTCCCCCACAGAGGCCAGCCCCCTCCACGGGCGCCCCGGCCGCCCGCCACGGCGGAGGCGGACGCCCGGCCACGGCGCCTCCATCCACTCTGCTCGGGGAAAACTCCCCGGCGCCGGGCCGCCGGCCGCGCCCCATCGTCGCGGCTCGTTTTCCGGGTGGCCGCGCCATGCCCCGAGCGAGAAAGGGCCCTGCTCCACGCGGCACTGGGCGCTGACCAGGGCTGCCCAACGCCGGCCAATTCTCACGAGCGTTCTGCCCAAATCGATCCCGATTTGGGCAGAACGCTCGTGAGAATGGGCCGGAAAACGCCCGGCGAACACACTTCGGGCACCAGAGGGCCGCAGGGCCGCCCCCCCGGGGCCCTGTCCGGGATCGCGTGTCGTCGCGTTCCGGCACCGCCAGGAGGAGCTCCGAGAGCCGGGCCCTGGGGAGGCCGACGCCTCCCACTCCTCAGCCTCCGGGGGTCCCCTCCCTGGCGCCGGCCGCCGGGGCCGGGCCAGCCCAGAAAGCCGGGCCCGGGCCCGGGCCTGCTTGCTCAGCATTCCGTTGCCAGGGGCCTGAGCCTGGGGGCCTCCGCATGGGGAAACCTGAGTCCCGATCCATGAGTCCCCCCAACCGTCCCGGCGACAACGGCACCTTTCGCGGCTTCGTCCCAGCCGTGGAGTGAGAGATCACTCCGTTCCCCCACAGAGGCCAGCCCCCTCCACGGGCGCCCCGGCCGCCCGCCACGGCGGAGGCGGACGCCCGGCCACGGCGCCTCCATCCACTCTGCTCGGGGAAAACTCCCCGGCGCCGGGGCCGCCGGCCGCGCCCCATCGTCGCGGCTCGTTTTCCGGGTGGCCGCGCCATGCCCCGAGCGAGAAAGGGCCCTGCTCCAGGCGGCACTGGGCTCTGACCAGGGCTGCCCAACGCCGGCCAATTCTCACGAGCGTTCTGCCCAAATCGATCCCAATTTGGGCAGAACGCTCGTGATAATGGGCCGGAAAACGCCCGGCGAACACACTTCGGGCACCAGAGGGCCGCAGGGCCGCCCCCCCGGGGCCCTGTCCGGGATCGCGTGTCGTCGCGTTCCGGCACCGCCAGGAGGAGCTCCGGGAGGCGGGCCCCGGGGAGGCCGACGCCTCCCGCTCCTCAGCCTCCGGGGGTCCCCTCCCTGGAGCCGGTCGCCGGGGCCGGGCCAGCCCCGAAAGCCGGGCCCGGGCCCGGGCCTGCTTGCTCAGCATTCCGTTGCCAGGGGCCTGAGCCTGGGGGCCTCCGCATGGGGAACCCTGAGTCCCGCGCCACGAGTCCCCCCAACCGTCCCGGCGACAACGGCACCTTTCGCGGCTTCGTCCCAGCCGTGGAGTGAGAGATCACTCCGTTCCCCCACAGAGGCCAGCCCCCTCCACGGGCGCCCCGGCCGCCCGCCACGGCGGAGGCGGACGCCCGGCCACGGCGCCTCCATCCACTCTGCTCGGGCAAAACTCCCCGGCGCCGGGGCCGCCGGCCGCGCCCCATCGTCGCGGCTCGTTTTCCGGGTGGCCGCGCCATGCCCCGAGCGAGAAAGGGCCCTGCTCCACGCGGCACTGGGCGCTAACCAGGGCTGCCCAACGCCGGCCAATTCTCACGAGCGTTCTGCCCAAATCGATCCCGATTTGGGCAGAACGCTCGTGAGAATTGGCCGGAAAACGCCCGGCGAACAAACTTCGGGCACCAGAGGGCAGCAGGGCCGCCCCCCCGGGGCCCTGTCCGGGATCGCGTGTCGTCGCGTTCCGGCACCGCCAGGAGGAGCTCCGGGAGGCGGGCCCCGGGGAGGCCGACGCCTCCCGCTCCTCAGCCTCCGGGGGTCCCCTCCCTGGCGCCGGCCGCTGGGGCCGGGCCAGCCCCGAAAGCCGGGCCCGGGCCCGGGCCTGCTTGCTCAGCCTTCCGTTGCCAGGGGCCTGAGCCTGGGGGCCTCCGCATGGGGAACCCTGAGTCCCGCGCCACGAGTCCCCCCGAACGTCCCGGCGACAACGGCACCTTTCGCGGCTCCGTCCCAGCCGTGGAGTGAGAGATCACTCCGTTCCCCCACAGAGGCCAGCCCCCTTCACGGGCGCCCCGGCCGCCCGCCACGGCAGAGGCGGACGGCCGGCCACGGCGCCCCCATCCACTCTGCTCGGGGAAAACTCCCCGGCGCCGGGGCCGACGGCCGCGCCCCATCGTCGCGGCTCGTTTTCCGGGTGGCCGCGCCATGCCCCGAGCGATAAAGGGCCCTGCTCCAGGCGGCACTGGGCGCTGACCAGGGCTGCCCAACGCCGGCCAATTCTCACGAGCGTCCTGCCCAAATCGATCCCGATTTGGGCAGAACGCTCGTGAGAATTGGCCGGAAAACGCCCGGCGAACACACTTCGGGCACCAGAGGGCCGCAGGGCCGTCCCCCCGGGGCCCTGTCCGGGATCGCGTGTCATCGCGTTCCGGCACCGCCAGGAGGAGCTCCGGGAGGCGGGCCCCAGGGAGGCCGACGCCTCCCACTCCTCAGCCTCCGGGGGTCCCCTCCCTGGCGCCGGCCGCCGGGGCCGGGCCAGCCCCGAAAGCCGGGCCCGGGCCCGGGCCTGCTTGCTCAGCCTTCCGTTGCCAGGGGCCTGAGCCTGGGGGCCTCTGCATGGGGAACCCTGAGTCCCGCGCCACGAGTCCCCCCGACCGTCCCGGCGACAACGGCACCTTTCGCGGCTTCGTCCCAGCCGTGGAGTGAGAGATCACTCCGTTCCCCCACAGAGGCCAGCCCCCTCCACGGGCGCCCCGGCCGCCCGCCACGGCGGAGGCGGAAGCCCGGCCACGGCGCCTCCATCCACTCTGCTCGGGGAAAACTCCCCGGCGCCGGGGCCGCCGGCCGCGCCCCATCGTCGCGGCTCGTTTTCCGGGTGGCCGCGCCATGCCCCGAGCGAGAACGGGCCCTGCTCCACGCGGCACTGGGCGCTGACCAGGGCTGCCCAACGCCGGCCAATTCTCACGAGCGTTCTGCCCAAATCGATCCCGATTTGGGCAGAACGCTCGTGAGAATTGGCCGGAAAACGCCCGGCGAACACACTTCGGGCACCAGAGGGCCGCAGGGCCGCCCCCCCGGGGCCCTGTCCGGGATCGCGTGTCGTCGCGTTCCGGCACCGCCAGGAGGAGCACCGGGAGGCGGGCCCCGGGGAGGCCGACGCCTCCCGCTCCTCAGCCTCCGGGGGTCCCCTCCCTGGCGCCGGCCGCCGGAGCCGGGACAGCCCCGAAAGCCGGGCCCGGGCCCGGGCCTGCTTGCTCAGCCTTCCGTTGCCAGGGGCCTGAGCCTCGGGGCCTCCGCATGGGGAACCCTGAGTCCCGCGCCACGAGTCCACCCGACCGTCCCGGCGACAACGGCACCTTTCGCGGCTTCGTCCCAGCCGTGGAGTGAGAGATCACTCCGTTCCCCCACAGAGGCCAGCCCCCTCCACGGGCGCCCCGGCCGCCCGCCACGGCAGAGGCGGACGCCCGGCCACGGCTCCTCCATCCACTCTGCTCGGGGAAAACTCCCCGGCGCCGGGGCCGCCGGCCGCGCCCCATCGTCGCGGCTCGTTTTCCGGGTGGCCGCGCCATGCCCCGAGCGAGAAAGGGCCCTGCTCCACGCGGCACTGGGCGCTGACCAGAGCTGCCCAACCCCGGCCAATTCTCACGAGCGTTCTGCCCAAATCGATCCCGATTTGGGCAGAACGCTCGTGAGAATTGGCCGGAAAACGCCCGGCGAACACACTTCGGGCACCAGAGGGCCGCAGGGCCGCCCCCCCGGGGCCCTGTCCGGGATCGCGTGTCGTCGCGTTCCGGCACCGCCAGGAGGAGCTCCGGGAGGCGGGCCCCGGGGAGGCCGACGCCTCCCGCTCCTCAGCCTCCGGGGGTCCCCTCCCTGGCGCCGGCCGCCGGGGCCGGGCCAGCCCCGAAAGCCGGGCCCGGGCCCGGGCCTGCTTGCTCAGCCTTCCGTTGCCAGGGGCCTGAGCCTGGGGGCCTCGGCATGGGGAACCCTGAGTCCCGCGCCACGAGTCCCCCCGACCGTCCCGGCGACAACGGCACCTTTCGCGGCTTCGTCCCAGCCGTGGAGTGAGAGATCACTCCGTTCCCCCACAGAGGCCAGCCCCCTCCACGGGCGCCCCGGCCGCCCGCCACGGCGGAGGCGGACGCCCGGCCACGGCGCCTCCATCCACTCTGCTCGGGGAAAACTCCCCGGCGCCGGGGCCGCCGGCCGCGCCCCATCGTCACGGCTCGTTTTCCGGGTGGCCGCGCCATACCCGAGCGAGAAAGGGCCCTGCTCCACACGGCACAGCGCGCTGACCAGGGCTGCCCAACGCCGGCCAATTCTCACGAGCGTTCTGCCCAAATCGATCCCGATTTGGGCAGAACGCTCGTGAGAATTGGCCGGAAAACGCCCGGCGAACAAACTTCGGGCACCAGAGGGCCGCAGGGCCGCCCCCCCGGGGCCCTGTCCGGGATCGCGTGTCGTCACGTTCCGGCACCGCCAGGAGGAGCTCCGGGAGGCGGGCCCCGGGGAGGCCGACGCCTCCCGCTCCTCAGCCTCCGGGGGTCCCCTCCATGGCGCTGGCCGCCGGGGCCGGGCCAGCCCCGAAAGCCGGGCCCGGGCCCGGGCCTGCTTGCTCAGCCTTCCGTTGCCAGGGGCCTGAGCCTGGGGCCTCCGCATGGGGAACCCTGAGTCCCGCGCCACGAGTCCCCCCGACCGTCCCGGCGACAACAGCACCTTTCGCGGCTTCGTCCCAGCCGTGGAGTGAGAGATCACTCCGTTACCCCACAGAGGCCAGCCCCCTCCACGGGCGCCCCGGCCGCCCACCACGGCGGAGGCGGAAGCCCGGCCACGGCGCCTCCATCCACTCTGCTCGGGGAAAACTCCCCGGCGCCGGGGCCGCCGGCCGCGCCCCATCGTCGCGTCTCGTTTTCCGGGTGGCCGCGCCATGCCCCGAACGATAAAGGGCCCTGCTCCAGGCGGCACTGGGCGCTGACCAGGGCTGCCCAACGCCGGCCAATTCTCACGAGCGTTCTGCCCAAATCGATCCCGATTTGGGCAGAACGCTCGTGAGAATTGGCCGGAAAACGCCCGGCGAACACACTTCGGGCACCAGAGGGCCGCAGGGCCGTCCCCCCGGGGCCCTGTCCGGGATCGCGTGTCGTCGCGTTCCGGCACCGCCAGGAGGAGCTCCGGGAGGCGGGCCCCGGGGAGGCCGACGCCTCCCGCTCCTCAGCCTCCGGGGGTCCCTTCCCTGGCGCCGGCCGCCGGGGACGGGCCAGCCCCGAAAGCCGGGCCCGGGCCCGGTCCTGCTTGCTCAGCCTTCCGTTGCCAGGGGCCTGAGCCTGGGGGCCTCCGCATGGGGAACCCTGAGTCCCGCGCCACGAGTCCCCCCGACCGTCCCGGCGACAACGGCACCTTTCGCGGCTTCGTCCCAGCCGTGGAGTGAGAGATCACTCCGTTCCCCCACAGAGGCCAGCCCCCTCCACGGGCGCCCCGTCCGCCCGCCACGGCAGAGGCGGACGCCCGGCCACGGCTCCTCCATCCACTCTGCTCGGGGAAAACTCCCCGGCGCCGGGGCCGCCGGCCGCGCCCCATCGTCGCGGCTCGTTTTCCGGGTGGCCGCGCCATGCCCCGAGCGAGAAAGGGCCCTGCTCCACGCGGCACTGGGCGCTGACCAGAGCTGCCCAACCCCGGCCAATTCTCACGAGCGTTCTGCCCAAATCGATCCCGATTTGGGCAGAACGCTCGTGAGAATTGGCCGGAAAACGCCCGGCGAACACACTTCGGGCACCAGAGGGCCGCAGGGCCGCCCCCCCGGGGCCCTGTCCGGGATCGCGTGTCGTCGCGTTCCGGCACCGCCAGGAGGAGCTCCGGGAGGCGGGCCCCGGGGAGGCCGACGCCTCCCGCTCCTCAGCCTCCGGGGGTCCCCTCCCTGGCGCCGGCCGCCGGGGCCGGGCCAGCCCCGAAAGCCGGGCCCGGGCCCGGGCCTGCTTGCTCAGCCTTCCGATGCCAGGGGCCTGAGCCTGGGGGCCTCCGCATGGGGAACCCTGAGTCCCGCGCAACGAGTCCCCCCGACCGTCCCGGCGACAACGGCACCTTTCGCGGCTTCGTCCCAGCCGTGGAGTGAGAGATCACTCCGTTCCCCCACAGAGGCCAGCCCCCTCCACGGGCGCCCCGGCCGCCCGCCACGGCGGAGGCGGACGCCCGGCCACGGCGCCTCCATCCACTCTGCTCGGGGAAAACTCCCCGGCGCCGGGGCCGCCGGCCGCGCCCCATCGTCGCGGCTCGTTTTCCGGGTGGCCGCGCCATGCCCCGAGCGAGAAAGGGCCCTGCTCCACGCGGCACAGGGCGCTGACCAGGGCTGCCCAACGCCGGCCAATTCTCACGAGCGTTCTGCCCAAATCGATCCCGATTTCGGCAGAACGCTCGTGAGAATTGGCCGGAAAACGCCCGGCGAACACACTTCGGGCACCAGAGGGCC
Source organism: Meles meles (assembly GCF_922984935.1). NCBI lineage: Eukaryota > Metazoa > Chordata > Mammalia > Carnivora > Mustelidae > Meles > Meles meles. The sequence goes on from NC_060069.1 coordinate 799,178, forward strand.
GCAGGGCCGCCCCCCCGGGGCCCTGTCCGGGATCGCGTGTCGTCACGTTCCGGCACCGCCAGGAGGAGCTCCGGGAGGCGGGCCCCGGGGAGGCCGACGCCTCCCGCTCCTCAGCCTCCGGGGGTCCCCTCCCTGGCGCCGGCCGCCGGGGCCGGGCCAGCCCCGAAAGCCGGGCCCGGGCCCGGGCCTGCTTGCTCAGCCTTCCGTTGCCAGGGGCCTGAGCCTGGGGGCCTCCGCATGGGGAACCCTGAGTCCCGCGCCACGAGTCCCCCCGACCGTCCCGGCGACAACGGCACCTTTCGCGGCTTCGTCCCAGCCGTGGAGTGAGAGATCACTCCGTTCTCCCACAGAGGCCAGCCCCCTCCACGGGCGCCCCGGCCGCCCACCACGGCGGAGGCGGAAGCCCGGCCACGGCGCCTTCATCCACTCTGCTCGGGGAAAACTCCCCGGCGCCGGGGCCGCCGGCCGCGCCCCATCGTCGCGGATCGTTTTCCGGGTGGCCGCGCCTTGCCCCGAGCGAGAAATGGCCCTGCTCCAGGCGGCACTGGGCGCTGACCAGGGCTGCCCAACGCCGGCCAATTCTCACGAGCGTTCTGCCCAAATAGATCCCGATTTGGGCAGAACGCTCGTGAGAATTGGCCGGAAAACGCCCGGTGAACACACTTCGGGCACCAGAGGGCCGCAGGGCCGCCCCCCCGGGGCCCTGTCCCGGATCGCGTGTCGTCGCGTTCCGGCACCGCCAGGAGGAGCTCCGGGAGGCGGGCCCCGGGGAGGCCGACGCCTCCCGCTCCTCAGCCTCCGGGGGTCCCCTCCCTGGCGCCGGCCGCCGGGGCCGGGCCAGCCCCGAAAGCCGGGCCCGGGCCCGGGCCTGCTTGCTCAGCCTTCCGTTGCCAGGGGCCTGAGCCTGGGGGCCTCCGCATGGGGAACCCTGAGTCCCGCGCCACGAGTCCCCCCGACCGTCCCGGCGACAACGGCACCTTTCGCGGCTTCGTCCCAGCCGTGGAGTGAGAGATCACTCCGTTCCCCCACAGAGGCCAGCCCCCTTCACGGGCGCCCCGGCCGCCCGCCACGGCAGAGGCGGACGGCCGGCCACAGCGCCCCCATCCACTCTGCTCGGGGAAAACTCCCCGGCGCCGGGGCCGCCGGCCGCGCCCCATCGTCGCGTCTCGTTTTCCGGGTGGCCGCGCCATGCCCCGAGTGATAAATGGCCCTGCTCCAGGCGGCACTGGGCGCTGACCAGGGCTGCCCAACGCCGGCCAATTCTCACGAGCGTTCTGCCCAAATCGATCCCGATTTGGGCAGAACGCTCGTGAGAATTGGCCGGAAAACGCCCGGTGAACACACTTCGGGCACCAGAGGGCCGCAGGGCCGCCCCCCCGGGGCCCTGTCCGGGATCGCGTGTCGTCGCGTTGCGGCACCGCCAGGAGGAGCTCCGGGAGGCGGGCCCCGGGGAGGCCGACGCCTCCCGCTCCTCAGCCTCCGGGGGTCCCCTCCCTGACGCCGGCCGCCGGGGCCGGGCCAGCCCCGAAAGCCGGGCCCGGGCCCGGGCCTGCTTGCTCAGCCTTCTGTTGCCAGGGGCCTGAGCCTGGGGGCCTCCGCATGGGGAACCCTGAGTCCCGCGCAACGAGTCCCCCCGACCGTCCCGGCGACAACGGCACCTTTCGCGGCTTCGTCCCAGCCGTGGAGTGAGAGATCACTCCGTTCCCCCACAGAGGCCAGCCCCCTCCACGGGCGCCCCGGCCGCCCGCCACGGCGGAGGCGGACGCCCGGCCACGGCGCCTCCATCCACTCTGCTCGGGGAAAACTCCCCGGCGCCGGGGCCGCTGGCCGCGCCCCATCGTCGCGGCTCGTTTTCCGGGTGGCCGCGCCATGCCCCGAGCGAGAAAGGGCCCTGCTCCACGCGGCACAGGGCGCTGACCAGGGCTGCCCAACGCCGGCCAATTCTCACGAGCGTTCTGCCCAAATCGATCCCGATTTGGGCAGAACGCTCGTGAGAATGGGCCGGAAAACGCCCGGCGAACAAACTTCGGGCACCAGAGGGCCGCAGGGCCGCCCCCCCGGGGCCCTGTCCGGGATCGCGTGTCGTCGCGTTCCGGCACCGCCAGGAGGAGCTCCGGGAGGCGGGCCCCGGGGAGGCCGACGCCTCCCGCTCCTCAGCCTCCGGGGGTCCCCTCCCTGGCGTCGGCCGCCGGGGCCGGGCCAGCCCCGAAAGCCGGGCCCGGGCCCGGGCCTGCTTGCTCAGCCTTCCGTTGCCAGGGGCCTGAGCCTGGGGGCCTCCGCATGGGGAACCCTGAGTCCCGCGCCACGAGCCCCCCGACCGTCCCGGCGACAACGGCACCTTTCGCGGCTTCGTCCCAGCCGTGGAGTGAGAGATCACTCCGTTGCCCCACAGAGGCCAGCCCCCGCCACGGGCGCCCCGGCCGCCCGCCACGGCGGAGGCGGACGCCCGGCCACGGCGCCTCCATCCACTCTGCTCGGGGAAAACTCCCCGGCGCCGGGGCCGCTGGCCGCGCCCCATCGTCGCGGCTCGTTTTCCGGGTGGCCGCGCCATGCCCCGAGCGAGAAAGGGCCCTGCTCCACGCGGCACAGGGCGCTGACCAGGGCTGCCCAACGCCGGCCTATTCTCACGAGCGTTCTGCCCAAATCGATCCAGATTTGGGCAGAACGCTCGTGAGAATGGGCCGGAAAACGCTCGGCGAACAAACTTCGGGCACCAGAGGGCCGCAGGGCCGCCCCCCCGGGGCCCTGTCCGGGATCGCGTGTCGTCGCGTTCCGGCACCGCCAGGAGGAGCTGCGGGAGGCGGGCCCCGGGGAGGCCGACGCCTCCCGCTCCTCAGCCTCCGGGGGTCCCCTCCCTGGCGCCGGCCGCCGGTGCCGGGCCAGCCCCGAAAGCCGGGCCCGGGCCTGCTTGCTCAGCCTTCCGTTGCCAGGGGCCTGAGCCTGGGGGCCTCCGCATGGGGAACCCTGAGTCCCGCGCCACGAGTCCCTCCGACCGTCCCGGCGACAACGGCACCTTTCGCGGCTTCGTCCCAGCCGTGGAGTGAGAGATCACTCCGTTCCCCCACAGAGGCCAGCCCCATCCACGGGCGCCCCGGCCGCCCGCCACGGCGGATGCGGACGCCCGGCCACGGCGCCTCCATCCACTCTGCTCGGGGAAAACTCCCCGGCGCCGGGGCCGCCGGCCGCGCCCCATCGTCGCGGCTCGTTTTCCGGGTGGCCGCGCCATGCCCCGAGCGAGAAAGGGCCCTGCTCCAGGCGGCACTGGGCGCTGACCAGGGCTGCCCAACGCCGGCCAATTCTCACGAGCGTTCTGCCCAAATCGATCCCGATTTGGGCAGAACGCTCGTGAGAATTGGCCGGAAAACGCCCGGCGAACACACTTCGGGCACCAGAGGGCCGCAGGGCCGCCCCCCCGGGGCCCTGTCCGGGATCGCGTGTCGTCGCGTTCCGGCACCGCCAGGAGGAGCTCCGGGAGGCGGGCCCCGGGGAGGCCGACGCCTCCCGCTCCTCAGCCTCCGGGGGTCCCCTCCCTGGCGCCTGCCGCCGGGGCCGGGCCAGCCCCGAAAGCCGGGCCCGGGCCCGGTCCTGCTTGCTCAGCCTTCCGTTGCCAGGGGCCTGAGCCTGGGGACCTCCGCATGGGGAACCCTGAGTCCCGCGCCACGAGTCCCCCGACCGTCCCGGCGACAACGGCACCTTTCGCGGCTTCATCCCAGCCGTGGAGTGAGAGATCACTCCGTTCCCCCACAGAGGCCAGCCCCCTCCACGGGCGCCCCGGCCGCCCGCCACGGCAGAGGCGGACGCCCGGCCACGGCTCCTCCATCCACTCTGCTCGGGGAAAACTCCCCGGCGCCGGGGCCGCCGGCCGCGCCCCATCGTCGCGGCTCGTTTTCCGGGTGGCCGCGCCATGCCCTGAGCGAGAAAGGGCCCTGCTCCACGCGGCACTGGGCGCTGACCAGAGCTGCCCAACCCCGGCCAATTCTCACGAGCGTTCTGCCCAAATCGATCCCGATTTGGGCAGAACGCTCGTGAGAATTGGCCGGAAAACGCCCGGCGAACACACTTCGGGCACCAGAGGGCCGCAGGGCCGCCCCCCCGGGGCCCTGTCCGGGATCGCGTGTCGGCGCGTTCCGGCACCGCCAGGAGGAGCTCCGGGAGGCGGGCCCCGGGGAGGCCGACGCCTCGCGCTCCTCAGCCTCCGGGGGTCCCCTCCCTGGCGCCAGCCGCCGGGGCCGGGCCAGCCCCGAAAGCCGGGCCCGGGCCCGGTCCTGCTTGCTCAGCCTTCCGTTGCCAGGGGCCTGAGCCTGGGGGCCTCCGCATGGGGAACCCTGAGTCCCGCGCCACGAGTCCCCCCGACCGTCCCGGCGACAACGGCACCTTTCGCGGCTTCGTCCTAGCCGTGGAGTGAGAGATCACTCCATTCCCCCACAGAGGCCAGCCCCCTCCACGGGCGCACCGGCCGCCCGCCACGGCGGAGGCGGACGCCCGGCCACGGCGCCTCCATCCACTCTGCTCGGGGAAAACTCCCCGGCGCCGGGGCCGCCGGCCGCGCCCCATCGTCGCGGCTCGTTTTCCCGGGTGGCCGCGCCATGCCCCGAGCGAGAAAGGGCCCTGCTCCACGCGGCACTGGGCGCTGACCAGGGCTGCCCAACGCCGGCCAATTCTCACGAGCGTTCTGCCCAAATCGATCCAGATTTGGGCAGAACGCTCGTGAGAATGGGCCGGAAAACGCCCGGCGAACACACTTCGGGCACCAGAGGGCCGCAGGGCCGCCCACCCGGGGCCCTGTCCGGGATCGCGTGTCGTCGCGTTCCGGCACCGCCAGGAGGAGCTCCGGGAGGCGGGCCCCGGGGAGGCCGACGCCTCCCGCTCCTCAGCCTCCGGGGGTCCCTTCCCTGGCGCCGGCCGCCGGGGACGGGCCAGCCCCGAACGCCGGGCCCGGGCCCGGTCCTGCTTGCTCAGCCTTCCGTTGCCAGGGGCCTGAGCCTGGGGGCCTCCGCATGGGGAACCCTGAGTCCCGCGCCACGAGTCCCCCCGACCGTCCCGGCGACAACGGCACCTTTCGCGGCTTCGTCCCAGCCGTGGAGTGAGAGATCACTCCGTTCCCCCACAGAGGCCAGCCCCCTCCACGGGCGCCCCGGCCGCCCGCCACGGCAGAGGCGGACGCCCGGCCACGGCTCCTCCATCCACTCTGCTCGGGGAAAACTCCCCGGCGCCGGGGCCGCCGGCCGCGCCCCATCGTCGCGGCTCGTTTTCCGGGTGGCCGCGCCATGCCCCGAGCGAGAAAGGGCCCTGCTCCACGCGGCACTGGGCGCTGACCAGAGCTGCCCAACCCCGGCCAATTCTCACGAGCGTTCTGCCCAAATCGATCCCGATTTGGGCAGAACGCTCGTGAGAATTGGCCGGAAAACGCCCGGCGAACACACTTCGGGCACCAGAGGGCCGCAGGGCCGCCCCCCCGGGGCCCTGTCCGGGATCGCGTGTCGTCGCGTTCCGGCACCGCCAGGAGGAGCTCCGGGAGGCGGGCCCCGGGGAGGCCGACGCCTCGCGCTCCTCAGCCTCCGGGGGTCCCCTCCCTGGCGCCGGCCGCCGGGGCCGGGCCAGCCCCGAAAGCCGGGCCCGGGCCCGGTCCTGCTTGCTCAGCCTTCCGTTGCCAGGGGCCTGAGCCTGGGGGCCTCCGCATGGGGAACCCTGAGTCCCGCGCCACGAGTCCCCCCGACCGTCCCGGCGACAACGGCACCTTTCGCGGCTTCGTCCCAGCCGTGGAGTGAGAGATCACTCCATTCCCCCACAGAGGCCAGCCCCCTCCACGGGCGCACCGGCCGCCCGCCACGGCGGAGGCGGACGCCCGGCCACGGCGCCTCCATCCACTCTGCTCGGGGAAAACTCCCCGGCGCCGGGGCCGCCGGCCGCGCCCCATCGTCGCGGCTCGTTTTCCGGGTGGCCGCGCCATGCCCCGAGCGAGAAAGGGCCCTGCTCCACGCGGCACTGGGCGCTGACCAGGGCTGCCCAACGCCGGCCAATTCTCACGAGCGTTCTGCCCAAATCGATCCAGATTTGGGCAGAACGCTCGTGAGAATGGGCCGGAAAACGCCCGGCGAACACACTTCGGGCACCAGAGGGCCGCAGGGCCGCCCACCCGGGGCCCTGTCCGGGATCGCGTGTCGTCGCGTTCCGGCACCGCCAGGAGGAGCTCCGGGAGGCGGGCCCCGGGGAGGCCGACGCCTCCCGCTCCTCAGCCTCCGGGGGTCCCTTCCCTGGCGCCGGCCGCCGGGGACGGGCCAGCCCCGAACGCCGGGCCCGGGCCCGGTCCTGCTTGCTCAGCCTTCCGTTGCCAGGGGCCTGAGCCTGGGGGCCTCCGCATGGGGAACCCTGAGTCCCGCGCCACGAGTCCCCCCGACCGTCCCGGCGACAACGGCACCTTTCGCGGCTTCGTCCCAGCCGTGGAGTGAGAGATCACTCCGTTCCCCCACAGAGGCCAGCCCCCTCCACGGGCGCCCCGGCCGCCTGCCACGGCAGAGGCGGACGCCCGGCCACGGCTCCTCCATCCACTCTGCTCGGGGAAAACTCCCCGGCGCCGGGGCCGCCGGCAGCGCCCCATCGTCGCGGCTCGTTTTCCGGGTGGCCGCGCCATGCCCCGAGCGAGAAAGGGCCCTGCTCCACGCGGCACTGGGCGCTGACCAGAGCTGCCCAACCCCGGCCAATTCTCACGAGCGATCTGCCCAAATCGATCCCGATTTGGGCAGAACGCTCGTGAGAATTGGCCGGAAAACGCCCGGCGAACACACTTCGGGCACCAGAGGGCCGCAGGGCCGCCCCCCCGGGGCCCTGTCCGGGATCGCGTGTCGTCGCGTTCCGGCACCGCCAGGAGGAGCTCCGGGAGGCGGGCCCCGGGGGGCCGACGCCTCCCGCTCCTCAGCCTCCGGGGGTCCCCTCCCTGGCGCCGGCCGCCGGGGCCGGGCCAGCCCCGAAAGCCGGGCCCGGGCCCGGGCCTGCTTGCTCAGCCTTCCGTTGCCAGGGGCCTGAGCCTGGGGGCATCCGCATGGGGAACCCTGAGTCCCGCGCCACGAGTCCCCCCGACCGTCCCGGCGACAACGGCACCTTTCGCGGCTTCGTCCCAGCCGTGGAGTGAGAGATCACTCCGTTCCCCCACAGAGGCCAGCCCCCTCCACGGGCGCCCCGGCCGCCCGCCACGGCGGAGGCGGACGCCCGGCCATGGCGCCCCCATCCACTCTGCTCGGGGAAAACTCCCCGGCGCCGGGGCCGCCGGCCGCGCCCCATCGTCGCGGCTCGTTTTCCGGGTTGCCGCGCCATGCCCCGAGCGAGAAAGGGCCCTGCTCCAGGCGGCACTGGGCGCTGACCAGGGCTGCCCAACGCCGGCCAATTCTCACGAGCGTTCTGCCCAAATCGATCCCGATTTGGGCAGAACGCTCGTGAGAATTGGCCGGAAAACGCCCGGCGAACACACTTCGGGCACCAGAGGGCCGCAGGGCCGCCCCCCCGGGGCCCTGTCCGGGATCGCGTGTCGTCGCGTTGGGGCACCGCCAGGAGGAGCTCCGGGAGGCGGGCCCCGGGGAGGCCGACGCCTCCCGCTCCTCAGCCTCCGGGGGTCCCCTCCCTGGCGCCGGCCGCCGGGGCCGGGCCAGCCCCGAAAGCCGGGCCCGGGCCCGGGCCTGCTTGCTCAGCCTTCCGTTGCCAGGGGCCTGAGCCTGGGGGCATCCGCATGGGGAACCCTGAGTCCCGCGCCACGAGTCCCCCCGACCGTCCCGGCGACAACGGCACCTTTCGCGGCTTCGTCCCAGCCGTGGAGTGAGAGATCACTCCGTTCCCCCACAGAGGCCAGCCCCCTCCACGGGCGCCCCGGCCGCCCGCCACGGCGGAGGCGGACGCCCGGCCACGGCGCCTCCATCCACTCTGCTCGGGGAAAACTCCCCGGCGCCGGGGCCGCCGGCCGCGCCCCATCGTCGCGGCTCGTTTTCCGGGTGGCCGCGCCATGCCCCGAGCGAGAAAGGGCCCTGCTCCACGCGGCACTGGGCGCTGACCAGGGCTGCCCAACGCCGGCCAATTCTCACGAGCGTTCTGCCCAAATCGATCCCGATTTGGGCAGAACGCTCGTGAGAATTGGCCGGAAAACGCCCGGCGAACACACTTCGGGCACCAGAGGGCCGAAGGGCCGCCCCCCCGGGGCCCTGTCCGGGATCGCGTGTCGTCGCGTTCCGGCACCGCCAGGAGGAGCTCCGGGAGGCGGGCCCCGGGGAGGCCGACGCCTCCCGCTCCTCAGCCTCCGGGGGTCCCCTCCCTGGCGCCGGCCGCCGGGGCCGGGCCAGCCCCGAAAGCCGGGCCCGGGCCCGGGCCTGCTTGCTCAGCCTTCCGTTGCCAGGGGCCAGAGACTGGGGGCCTCCGCATGGGGAACCCTGAGTCCCTCGCCACGAGTCCCCCCGACCGTCCCGGCGACAACGGCACCTTTCGCGGCTTCGTCCCAGCCGTGGAGTGAGAGATCACTCCGTTCCCCCACTGAGGCCAGCCCCCTTCACGGGCGCCCCGGCCGCCCGCCACGGCAGAGGCGGACGGCCGGCCACGGCGCCCCCATCCACTCTGCTCGGGGAAAACTCCCCGTCGCCGGGGCCGCCGGCCGCGCCCCATCGTCGCGGCTCGTTTTCCGGGTGGCCGCGCCATGCCCCGAGCGAGAAAGGGCCCTGCTCCAGGCGGCACTGGGCGCTGACCAGGGCTGCCCAACGCCGGTCAGTTGTCACGAGCGTTCTGCCCAAATCGATCCCGATTTGGGCAGAACGCTCGTGAGAATTGGCCGGAAAACGCCCGGCGAACACACTTCGGGCACCAGAGGGCCGCAGGGCCGCCCCCCCGGGGCCCTGTCCGGGATCGCGTGTCGTCGCGTTCCGGCACCGCCAGGAGGAGCTCCGGGAGCTGGGCCCCGGGGAGGCCGACGCCTCCCGCTCCTCAGCCTCCGGGGGTACCCTCCCTGGCGCCGGCCGCCGGGGCCGGGCCAGCCCCGAAAGCCGGGCCCGGGCCCGGGCCTGCTTGCTCAGCCTTCCGTTGCCAGGGGCATGAGCCTGGGGGCCTCCGCATGGGGAACCCTGAGTCCCGCGCCACGAGTCCCCCCGACCGTCCCAGCGACAACGGCACCTTTCGCGGCTTCGTCCCAGCCGTGGAGTGAGAGATCACTCCGTTCCCCCACAGAGGCCAGCCCCCTTCAAGGGCGCCCCGGCCGCCCGCCACGGCAGAGGCGGACGGCCGGCCACGGCGCCCCCATCCACTCTGCTCGGGGAAAACTCCCCGGCGCCGGGGCCGCCGGCCGCGCCCCATCGTCGCGGCTCGTTTTCCGGGTGGCCGCGCCATGCCCCGAGCGATAAAGGGCCCTGCTCCAGGCGGCCCTGGGCGCTGACCAGGGCTGCCCAACGCCGGCCAATTCTCACGAGCGTTCTGCCCAAATCGATCCAGATTTGGGCAGAACGCTCGTGAGAATTGGCCGGAAAATGCCCGGCGAACACACTTCGGGCACCAGAGGGCCGCAGGGCCGCCCCCCCGGGGCCCTGTCCGGGATCGCGTGTCGTCGCGTTCCGGCACCGCCAGGAGGAGCTCCGGGAGGCGGGCACCGGGGAGGCCGACGCCTCCCGCTCCTCAGCCTCCGGGGGTCCCCTCCCTGGCGCCGGCCGCCGGGGCCGGGCCAGCCCTGAAACCCGGGCCCGGGCCCGGGCCTGCTTGCTCAGCCTTCCGTTGCCAGGGGCCTGAGCCTGGGGGCCTCCGCATGGGGAACCCTGAGTCCGCGCCACGAGTCCCCCCGACCGTCCAGGCGATAACGGCACCTTTCGCGGCTTCGTCCCAGCCGTGGAGTGAGAGATCACTCCGTTCCCCCACAGAGGCCAGCCCCCTCCACGGGCGCCCCGGCCGCCCGCCACGGCGGAGGCGGACGCCCGGCCACGGCGCCTCCGTCCACTCTGCTCGGGGAAAACTCCCCGGCGCCGGGGCCGCCGGCCGCGCCCCATCGTCGCGGCTCGTTTTCCGGGTGGCTGCGCCATGCCCCGAGCGAGAAAGGGCCCTGCTCCACGCGGCACTGGGCGCTGACCAGGGCTGCCCAACGCCGGCCAATTCTCACGAGCGTTCTGCCCAAATCGATCCCGATTTGGGCAGAACGCTCGTGAGAATTGGCCGGAAAACGCCCGGCGAACACACTTCGGGCACCAGAGGGCCGCAGGGCCGCCCCCCCGGGGCCCTGTCCGGGATCGCGTGTCGTCGCGTTCCGGCACCGCCAGGAGGAGCTCCGGGAGGCGGGCCCCGGATAGGCCGATGCCTCCCGCTCCTAAGCCTCCGGGGGTCCCCTCCCTGGGGCCGGCCGCCGGGGCCGGGCCAGCCCCGAAAGCCGGGCCCGGGCCCGGTCCTGCTTGCTCAGCCTTCCGTTGCCAGGGGCCTGAGCCTGGGGGCCTCGGCATGGGGAACCCTGAGTCCCGCGCCACGAGTCCCCCCGACCGTCCCGGCGACAACGGCACCTTTCGCGGCTTCGTCCCAGCCGTGGAGTGAGAGATCACTCCGTTCCCCCACAGAGGCCAGCCCCCTCCACGGGCGCCCCGGCCGCCCGCCACGGCGGAGGCGGACGCCCGGCCACGGCGCCTCCATCCACTCTGCTCGGGGAAAACTCCCCGGCGCCGGGGCCGCCGGCCGCGCCCCATCGTCGCGGCTCGTTTTCCGGGTGGCCGCGCCATGCCCCGAGCGAGAAAGGGCCCTGCTCCACGCGGCACTGGGCGCTGACCAGGGCTGCCCAACGCCGGCCAATTCTCACGAGCGTTCTGCCCAAATCGATCCCGATTTGGGCAGAACGCTCGTGAGAATGGGCCGGAAAACGCCCGGCGAACACACTTCGGGCACCAGAGGGCCGCAGGGCCGCCCCCCCGGGGCCCTGTCCGGGATCGCGTGTCGTCGCGTTCCGGCACCGCCAGGAGGAGCTCCGGGAGGCGGGCCCCGGGGAGGCCGACGCCTCCCGCTCCTCAGCCTCCGGGGGTCCCCTCCCTGGCGCCGGCCGCCGGGGCCGGGCCAGCCCCGAAAGCCGGGCCCGGGCCCGGGCCTGCTTGCTCAGCCTTCCGTTGCCAGGGGCCAGAGACTGGGGGCCTCCGCATGGGGAACCCTGAGTCCCTCGCCACGAGTCCCCCCGACCGTCCCGGCGACAACGGCACCTTTCGCGGCTTCGTCCCAGCCGTGGAGTGAGAGATCACTCCGTTCCCCCACTGAGGCCAGCCCCCTTCACGGGCGCCCCGGCCGCCCGCCACGGCAGAGGCGGACGGCCGGCCACGGCGCCCCCATCCACTCTGCTCGGGGAAAACTCCCCGGCGCCGGGGCCGCCGGCCGCGCCCCATCGTCGCGGCTCGTTTTCCGGGTGGCCGCGCCATGCCCCGAGCGAGAAAGGGCCCTGCTCCAGGCGGCACTGGGCGCTGACCAGGGCTGCCCAACGCCGGCCAATTCTCACGAGCGTTCTGCCCAAATCGATCCCGATTTGGGCAGAACGCTCGTGAGAATTGGCCGGAAAACGCCCGGCGAACACACTTCGGGCACCAGAGGGCCGCAGGGCCGCCCCCCCGGGGCCCTGTCCGGGATCGCGTGTCGTCGCGTTCCGGCACCGCCAGGAGGAGCTCCGGGAGCTGGGCCCCGGGGAGGCCGACGCCTCCCGCTCCTCAGCCTCCGGGGGTACCCTCCCTGGCGCCGGCCGCCGGGGCCGGGCCAGCCCCGAAAGCCGGGCCCGGGCCCGGGCCTGCTTGCTCAGCCTTCCGTTGCCAGGGGCATGAGCCTGGGGGCCTCCGCATGGGGAACCCTGAGTCCCGCGCCACGAGTCCCCCCGACCGTCCCAGCGACAACGGCACCTTTCGCGGCTTCGTCCCAGCCGTGGAGTGAGAGTTCACTCCGTTCCCCCACAGAGGCCAGCCCCCTTCAAGGGCGCCCCGGCCGCCCGCCACGGCAGAGGCGGACGGCCGGCCACAGCGCCCCCATTCACTCTGCTCGGGGAAAACTCCCCGGCGCCGGGGCCGCCGGCCGCGCCCCATCGTCGCGGCTCGTTTTCCGGGTGGCCGCGCCATGCCCCGAGCGATAAAGGGCCCTGCTCCAGGCGGCCCTGGGCGCTGACCAGGGCTGCCCAACGCCGGCCAATTCTCACGAGCGTTCTGCCCAAATCGATCCCGATTTGGGCAGAACGCTCGTGAGAATTGGCCGGAAAATGCCCGGCGAACACACTTCGGGCACCAGAGGGCCGCAGGGCCGCCCCCCCGGGGCCCTGTCCGGGATCGCGTGTCGTCGCGTTCCGGCACCGCCAGGAGGAGCTCCGGGAGGCGGGCCCCGGGGAGGCCGACGCCTCCCGCTCCTCAGCCTCCGGGGGTCCCCTCCCTGGCGCCGGCCGCCGGGGCCGGGCCAGCCCCGAAAGCCGGGCCCGGGCCCGGGCCTGCTTGCTCAGCCTTCCGTTGCCAGGGGCCTGAGCCTGGGGGCCTCCGCATGGGGAACCCTGAGTCCGCGCCACGAGTCCCCCCGACCGTCCAGGCGATAACGGCACCTTTCGCGGCTTCGTCCCAGCCGTGGAGTGAGAGATCACTCCGTTCCCCCACAGAGGCCAGCCCCCTCCACGGGCGCCACGGCCGCCCGCCACGGCGGAGGCGGACGCCCGGCCACGGCGCCTCCATCCACTCTGCTCGGGGAAAACTCCCCGGCGCCGGGGCCGCCGGCCGCGCCCCATCGTCGCGGCTCGTTTTCCGGGTGGCCGCGCCATGCCCCGAGCGAGAAAGGGCCCTGCTCCACGCGGCACTGGGCGCTGACCAGGGCTGCCCAACGCCGGCCAATTCTCACGAGCGTTCTGCCCAAATCGATCCCGATTTGGGCAGAACGCTCGTGAGAATTGGCCGGAAAACGCCCGGCGAACACACTTCGGGCACCAGAGGGCCGCAGGGCCGCCCCCCCGGGGCCCTGTCCGGGATCGCGTGTCGTCGCGTTCCGGCACCGCCAGGAGGAGCTCCGGGAGGCGGGCCCCGGATAGGCCGATGCCTCCCGCTCCTCAGCCTCCGGGGGTCCCTTCCCTGGCGCCGGCCGCCGGGGACGGGCCAGGCCCGAAAGCCGGGCCCGGGCCCGGGCCTGCTTGCTCAGCCTTCCGTTGCCAGGGGCCTGAGCCTGGGGGCCTCCGCATGGGGAACCCTGAGTCCCGCGCCACGAGTCCCCCCGACCGTCCCGGCGACAACGGCAACTTTCGCGGCTTCGTCCCAGCCGTGGAGTGAGAGATCACTCCGTTCCCCCACAGAGGCCAGCCCCCTCCACGGGCGCCCCGGCCGCCCGCCACGGCGGAGGCGGACGCCCGGCCACGGCGCCTCCATCCACTCTGCTCGGGGAAAATTCCCCGGCGCCGGGGCCGCTGGCCGCGCCCCATCGTCGCGGCTCTTTTTCCGGGTGGCCGCGCCATGCCCCGAGCGAGAAAGGGCCCTGCTCCACGCGGCACAGGGCGCTGACCAGGGCTGCCCAACGCCGGCCAATTCTCACGAGCGTTCTGCCCAAATCGATCCCGATTTGGGCAGAACGCTCGTGAGAATTGGCCGGAAAATGCCCGGCGAACAAACTTCGGGCACCAGAGGGCCGCAGGGCCGCCCCACCGGGGCCCTGTCCGGGATCGCGTGTCGTCACGTTCCGGCACCGCCAGGAGGAGCTCCGGGAGGCGGGCCCCGGGGAGGCCGACGCCTCCCGCTCCTCAGCCTCCGGGGGTCCCCTCCATGGCGCCGGCCGCCGGGGCCGGGCCAGCCCCGAAAGCCGGGCCCGGGCCCGGTCCTGCTTGCTCAGCCTTCCGTTGCCAGGGGCCTGAGCCTGGGGGCCTCCGCATGGGAAACCCTGAGTCCCGCGCCACGAGTCCCCCCGACCGTCCCGGCGACAACGGCACCTTTCGCGGCTTCGTCCCAGCCGTGGAGTCAGAGATCACACCGTTCCTCCACAGAGGCCAGCCCCCTCCACGGGCGCCCCAGCCGCCCGCCACGGCGGAGGCGGACGCCCGGCCACGGCGCCTCCATCCACTCTGCTCGGGGAAAACTCCCCGGCGCCGGGGCCGCCGGCCGCGCCCCATCGTCGCGGCTCGTTTTCCGGGTGGCCGCGCCATGCCCCGAGCGAGAAAGGGCCCTGCTCCACGCGGCACTGGGCGCTGACCATGGCTGCCCAATGCCGGCCAATTCTCACGAGCGTTCTGCCCAAATCGATCCCGATTTGGGCAGAAAGCTCGTGAGAATGGGCCGGAAAACGCCCGGCGAACACACTTCGGGCACCAGAGGGCCGCAGGGCCGCCCCCCCGGGGCTCTGTCCGGGATCGCGTGTCGTCGCGTTCCGGCACCGCCAGGAGGAGCTCCGGGAGGCGGGCCCCGGGGAGGCCGAAGCCTCCCGCTCCTCAGCCTCCGGGGGTCCCCTCCCTGGCGCCGGCCGCCGGGGCCGGGCCAGCCCCGAAAGCCGGGCCCGGGCACGGTCCTGCTTGCTCAGCCTTCCGTTGCCAGGGGCCTGAGCCTGGGGGCCTCCGCATGGGGAACCCTGAGTCCCGCGCCACGAGTCCCCCCGACCGTCCCGGCGACAACGGCACCTTTCGCGGCTTCGTCCCAGCCGTGGAGTGAGAGATCACTCCGTTCCCCCACAGAGGCCAGCCCCCTCCACGGGCGCCCCGGCCGCCCGCCACGGCAGAGGCGGACGCCCGGCCACGGCTCTTCCATCCACTCTGCTCGTGGAAAACTCCCCGGCGCCGGGGCCGCCGGCCGCGCCCCATCGTCGCGGCTCGTTTTCCGGGTGGCCGCGCCATGCCCCGAGCGAGAAAGGGCCCTGCTCCACGCGGCACTGGGCGCTGACCAGGGCTGCCCAACGCCGGCCAATTCTCACGAGCGTTCTGCCCAAATCGATCCCGATTTGGGCAGAACGCTCGTGAGAATGGGCCGGAAAAAGCCCGGCGAACACACTTCGGGCACCAGAGGGCCGCAGGGCCGCCCCCCCGGGGCCCTGTCCGGGATCGCGTGTCGTCGCGTTCCGGCACCGCCAGGAGGAGCTCCGGGAGGCGGGCCCCGGGGAGGCCGACGCCTCCCGCTCCTCAGCCTCCGGGGGTCCCCTCCCTGGCGCCGGCCGCCGGGGCCGGGCCAGCCCCGAAAGCCGGGCCCGGGCCCGGGCCTGCTTGCTCAGCCTTCCGTTGCCAGGGGCCAGAGACTGGGGGCCTCCGCATGGGGAACCCTGAGTCCCTCGCCACGAGTCCCCCCGACCGTCCCGGCGACAACGGCACCTTTCGCGGCTTCGTCCCAGCCGTGGAGTGAGAGATCACTCCGTTCCCCCACTGAGGCCAGCCCCCTTCACGGGCGCCCCGGCCGCCCGCCACGGCAGAGGCGGACGGCCGGCCACGGCGCCCCCATCCACTCTGCTCGGGGAAAACTCCCCGGCGCCGGGGCCGCCGGCCGCGCCCCATCGTCGCGGCTCGTTTTCCGGTTGGCCGCGCCATGCCCCGAGCGAGAAAGGGCCCTGCTCCAGGCGGCACTGGGCGCTGACCAGGGCTGCCCAACGCCGGCCAATTCTCACGAGCGTTCTGCCCAAATCGATCCCGATTTGGGCAGAACGCTCGTGAGAATTGGCCGGAAAACGCCCGGCGAACACACTTCGGGCACCAGAGGGCCGCAGGGCCGCCCCCCCGGGGCCCTGTCCGGGATCGCGTGTCGTCGCGTTCCGGCACCGCCAGGAGGAGCTCCGGGAGCTGGGCCCCGGGGAGGCCGACGCCTCCCGCTCCTCAGCCTCCGGGGGTACCCTCCCTGGCGCCGGCCGCCGGGGCCGGGCCAGCCCCGAAAGCCGGGCCCGGGCCCGGGCCTGCTTGCTCAGCCTTCCGTTGCCAGGGGCATGAGCCTGGGGGCCTCCGCATGGGGAACCCTGAGTCCCGCGCCACGAGTCCCCCCGACCGTCCCAGCGACAACGGCACCTTTCGCGGCTTCGTCCCAGCCGTGGAGTGAGAGTTCACTCCGTTCCCCCACAGAGGCCAGCCCCCTTCAAGGGCGCCCCGGCCGCCCGCCACGGCAGAGGCGGACGGCCGGCCACAGCGCCCCCATTCACTCTGCTCGGGGAAAACTCCCCGGCGCCGGGGCCGCCGGCCGCGCCCCATCGTCGCGGCTCGTTTTCCGGGTGGCCGCGCCATGCCCCGAGCGATAAAGGGCCCTGCTCCAGGCGGCCCTGGGCGCTGACCAGGGCTGCCCAACGCCGGCCAATTCTCACGAGCGTTCTGCCCAAATCGATCCCGATTTGGGCAGAACGCTCGTGAGAATTGGCCGGAAAATGCCCGGCGAACACACTTCGGGCACCAGAGGGCCGCAGGGCCGCCCCCCCGGGGCCCTGTCCGGGATCGCGTGTCGTCGCGTTCCGGCACCGCCAGGAGGAGCTCCGGGAGGCGGGCCCCGGGGAGGCCGACGCCTCCCGCTCCTCAGCCTCCGGGGGTCCCCTCCCTGGCGCCGGCCGCCGGGGCCGGGCCAGCCCCGAAAGCCGGGCCCGGGCCCGGGCCTGCTTGCTCAGCCTTCCGTTGCCAGGGGCCTGAGCCTGGGGGCCTCCGCATGGGGAACCCTGAGTCCGCGCCACGAGTCCCCCCGACCGTCCAGGCGATAACGGCACCTTTCGCGGCTTCGTCCCAGCCGTGGAGTGAGAGATCACTCCGTTCCCCCACAGAGGCCAGCCCCCTCCACGGGCGCCCCGGCCGCCCGCCACGGCGGAGGCGGACGCCCGGCCACGGCGCCTCCATCCACTCTGCTCGGGGAAAACTCCCCGGCGCCGGGGCCGCCGGCCGCGCCCCATCGTCGCGGCTCGTTTTCCGGGTGGCCGCGCCATGCCCCGAGCGAGAAAGGGCCCTGCTCCACGCGGCACTGGGCGCTGACCAGGGCTGCCCAACGCCGGCCAATTCTCACGAGCGTTCTGCCCAAATCGATCCCGATTTGGGCAGAACGCTCGTGAGAATTGGCCGGAAAACGCCCGGCGAACACACTTCGGGCACCAGAGGGCCACAGGGCCGCCCCCCCGGGGCCCTGTCCGGGATCGCGTGTCGTCGCGTTCCGGCACCGCCAGGAGGAGCTCCGGGAGGCGGGCCCCGGATAGGCCGATGCCTCCCGCTCCTCAGCCTCCGGGGGTCCCTTCCCTGGCGCCGGCCGCCGGGGACGGGCCAGGCCCGAAAGCCGGGCCCGGGCCCGGGCCTGCTTGCTCAGCCTTCCGTTGCCAGGGGCCTGAGCCTGGGGGCCTCCGCATGGGGAACCCTGAGTCCCGCGCCACGAGTCCCCCCGACCGTCCCGGCGACAACGGCACCTTTCGCGGCTTCGTCCCAGCCGTGGAGTGAGAGATCACTCCGTTCCCCCACAGAGGCCAGCCCCCTCCACGGGCGCCCCGGCCGCCCGCCACGGCGGAGGCGGACGCCCGGCCACGGCGCCTCCATCCACTCTGCTCGGGGAAAACTCCCCGGCGCCGGGGCCGCTGGCCGCGCCCCATCGTCGCGGCTCTTTTTCCGGGTGGCCGCGCCATGCCCCGAGCGAGAAAGGGCCCTGCTCCACGCGGCACAGGGCGCTGACCAGGGCTGCCCAACGCCGGCCAATTCTCACGAGCGTTCTGCCCAAATCGATCCCGATTTGGGCAGAACGCTCGTGAGAATTGGCCGGAAAATGCCCGGCGAACAAACTTCGGGCACCAGAGGGCCGCAGGGCCGCCCCACCGGGGCCCTGTCCGGGATCGCGTGTCGTCACGTTCCGGCACCGCCAGGAGGAGCTCCGGGAGGCGGGCCCCGGGGAGGCCGACGCCTCCCGCTCCTCAGCCTCCGGGGGTCCCCTCCATGGCGCCGGCCGCCGGGGCCGGGCCAGCCCCGAAAGCCGGGCCCGGGCCCGGTCCTGCTTGCTCAGCCTTCCGTTGCCAGGGGCCTGAGCCTGGGGGCCTCCGCATGGGAAACCCTGAGTCCCGCGCCACGAGTCCCCCCGACCGTCCCGGCGACAACGGCACCTTTCGCGGCTTCGTCCCAGCCGTGGAGTCAGAGATCACACCGTTCCTCCACAGAGGCCAGCCCCCTCCACGGGCGCCCCAGCCGCCCGCCACGGCGGAGGCGGACGCCCGGCCACGGCGCCTCCATCCACTCTGCTCGGGGAAAACTCCCCGGCGCCGGGGCCGCCGGCCGCGCCCCATCGTCGCGGCTCGTTTTCCGGGTGGCCGCGCCATGCCCCGAGCGAGAAAGGGCCCTGCTCCACGCGGCACTGGGCGCTGACCATGGCTGCCCAATGCCGGCCAATTCTCACGAGCGTTCTGCCCAAATCGATCCCGATTTGGGCAGAAAGCTCGTGAGAATGGGCCGGAAAACGCCCGGCGAACACACTTCGGGCACCAGAGGGCCGCAGGGCCGCCCCCCCGGGGCTCTGTCCGGGATCGCGTGTCGTCGCGTTCCGGCACCGCCAGGAGGAGCTCCGGGAGGCGGGCCCCGGGGAGGCCGAAGCCTCCCGCTCCTCAGCCTCCGGGGGTCCCCTCCCTGGCGCCGGCCGCCGGGGCCGGGCCAGCCCCGAAAGCCGGGCCCGGGCCCGGTCCTGCTTGCTCAGCCTTCCGTTGCCAGGGGCCTGAGCCTGGGGGCCTCCGCATGGGGAACCCTGAGTCCCGCGCCACGAGTCCCCCCGACCGTCCCGGCGACAACGGCACCTTTCGCGGCTTCGTCCCAGCCGTGGAGTGAGAGATCACTCCGTTCCCCCACAGAGGCCAGCCCCCTCCACGGGCGCCCCGGCCGCCCGCCACGGCAGAGGCGGACGCCCGGCCACGGCTCTTCCATCCACTCTGCTCGTGGAAAACTCCCCGGCGCCGGGGCCGCCGGCCGCGCCCCATCGTCGCGGCTCGTTTTCCGGGTGGCCGCGCCATGCCCCGAGCGAGAAAGGGCCCTGCTCCACGCGGCACTGGGCGCTGACCAGGGCTGCCCAACGCCGGCCAATTCTCACGAGCGTTCTGCCCAAATCGATCCCGATTTGGGCAGAAAGCTCGTGAGAATGGGCCGGAAAACGCCCGGCGAACACAATTCGGGCACCAGAGGGCCGCAGGGCCGCCCCCCCCGGGGCCCTGTCCGGGATCGCGTGTCGTTGCGTTCCGGCACCGCCAGGAGGAGCTCCGGGAGGCGGGCCCCGGGGAGGCCGACGCCTTCCGCTCCTCAGCCTCCGGGGGTCCCCTCCCTGGCGCCGGCCGCCGGGGCCGGGCCAGCCCCGAAAGCCGGGCCCGGGCCCGGGCCTGCTTGCTCAGCCTTCCGTTGCCAGGGGCCTGAGCCTGGGGGCCTCCGCATGGGGAACCCTGAGTCCCGCGCCACGAGTCCCCCCGACCGTCCCGGCGACAACGGCACCTTTCGCGGCTTCGTCCCAGCCGTGGAGTGAGAGATCACTCCGTTCCCCCACAGAGGCCAGCCCCCTCCACGGGCGCCCCGGCCGCCCGCCACGGCGGAGGCGGACGCCCGGCCACGGCGCCTCCATCCACTCTGCTCGGGGAAAACTCCCCGGCGCCGGGGCCGCCGGCCGCGCCCCATCGTCGCGGCTCGTTTTCCGGGTGGCCGCGCCATGCCCCGAGCGAGAAAGGGCCCTGCTCCACGCGGCACTGGGCGCTGACCAGGGCTGCCCTACGCCGGCCAATTCTCACGAGCGTTCTGCCAGAACGCTCGTGAGAATTGGCCGGAAAACGCCCGGCGAATACACTTCGGGCACCACAGGGCCGCAGCGCCACCCCCCCGGGGCCCTGTCCGGGATCGCATGTCGTCGCGTTCCGGCACCGCCAGGAGTAGCTCCGGGAGGCGGGCACCGGGGAGGACGACGCCTCCCGCTCCTCAGCCTCCGGGGGTCCCCTCCCTGGTGCTAGGCCGCTGGGGCCAGGCCCGCCCCGAAAGCCGGGCCCGGGCCCGGGCCTGCTTGCTCAGCCTTCCGTTGCCAGGGGCCTGAGCCTGGGGGCCTCCGCATGGGGAACCCTGAGTCCGCGCCACGAGTCCCCCCGACCGTCCAGGCGATAACGGCACCTTTCGCGGCTTCGTCCCAGCCGTGGAGTGAGAGATCACTCCGTTCCCCCACAGAGGCCAGCCCCCTCCACGGGCGCCCCGGCCGCCCGCCACGGCGGAGGCGGACTCCCGGCCACGGCGCCTCCATCCACTCTGCTCGGGGAAAACTCCCCGGCGCCGGGGCCGCCGGCCGCGCCCCATCGTCGCGGCTCGTTTTCCGGGTGGCTGCGCCATGCCCCGAGCGAGAAAGGGCCCTGCTCCACGCGGCACTGGGCGCTGACCAGGGCTGCCCAACGCCGGCCAATTCTCACGAGCGTTCTGCCCAAATCGATCCCGATTTGGGCAGAACGCTCGTGAGAATTGGCCGGAAAACGCCCGGCGAACACACTTCGGGCACCAGTGGGCCGCAGGGCCGCCCCCACGGGGCCCTGTCCGGGATCGCGTGTCGTCGCGTTCCGGCACCGCCAGGAGGAGCTCCGGGAGGCGGGCCCCGGATAGGCCGATGCCTCCCGCTCCTCAGCCTCCGGGGGTCCCCTCCCTGGCGCCGGCCGCCGGGGACGGGCCAGGCCCGAAAGCCGGGCCCGGGCCCGGGCCTGCTTGCTCAGCCTTCCGTTGCCAGGGGCCTGAGCCTGGGGGCCTCCGCATGGGGAACCCTGAGTCCCGCGCCACGAGTCCCCCCGACCGTCCCGGCGACAACGGCACCTTTCGCGGCTTCGTCCCAGCCGTGGAGTGAGAGATCACTCCGTTCCCCCACAGAGGCCAGCCCCCTCCACGGGCGCCCCGGCCGCCCGCCACGGCAGATGCGGACGCCCGGCCACGGCTCCTCCATCCACTCTGCTCGGGGAAAACTCCCCGGCGCCGGGGCCGCCGGCCGCGCCCCATCGTCGCGGCTCGTTTTCCGGGTGGCCGCGCCATGCCACGAGCGAGAAAGGGCCCTGCTCCACGCGGCACTGGGCGCTGACCAGAGCTGCCCAACCCCGGCCAATTCTCACGAGCGTTCTGCCCAAATCGATCCCGATTTGGGCAGAACGCTCGTGAGAATTGGCCGGAAAACGCCCGGCGAACACACTTCGGGCACCAGAGGGCCGCAGGGCCGCCCCCCCGGGGCCCTGTCCGGGATCGCGTGTCGTCGCGTTCCGGCACCGCCAGGAGGAGCTCCGGGAGGCGGGCCCCGGGGAGGCCGACGCCTCCCGCTCCTCAGCCTCCGGGGGTCCCCTCCCTGGCGCCGGCCGCCGGGGCCGGGCCAGCCCCGAAAGCCAGGCCCGGGCCCGGGCCTGCTTGCTCAGGTTCCGTTGCCAGGGGCCTGAGCCTGGGGGCCTCCGCATGGGGAACCCTGGGTCCCGCGCCACGAGTCCCCCCGACCGTCCCGGCGACAACGGCACCTTTCGCGGCTTCGTCCCAGCCGTGGAGTGAGAGATCACTCCGTTCCCCCACAGAGGCCAGCCCCCTCCACGGGCGCCCCGGCCGCCCGCCACGGCGGAGGCGGACGC
This sequence comes from Meles meles, assembly GCF_922984935.1. Lineage (NCBI taxonomy): Eukaryota > Metazoa > Chordata > Mammalia > Carnivora > Mustelidae > Meles > Meles meles. Next base: position 820,661 of record NC_060069.1, read on the forward strand.
CCGGCCACGGCGCATCCATCCACTCTGCTTGGGGAAAAATCCCCGGCGCCGGGGCCGCTGGCCGCGCCCCATCGTCGCGGCTCTTTTTCCGGGTGGCCGCGCCATGCCCCGAGCGAGAAAGGGCCCTGCTCCACGCGGCACAGGGCGCTGACCAGGGCTGCCCAACGCCGGCCAATTCTCACGAGCGTTCTGCCCAAATCGATCCCGATTTGGGCAGAACGCTCGTGAGAATTGGCCGGAAAACGCCCGGCGAACAAACTTCGGGCACCAGAGGGCCGCAGGGCCGCCCCCCCGGGGCCCTGTCCGGGATCGCGTGTCGTCACGTTCCGGCACCGCCAGGAGGAGCTCCGGGAGGCGGGCCCCGGGGAGGCCGACGCCTCCCGCTCCTCAGCCTCCGGGGGTCCCCTCCATGGCGCCGGCCGCCGGGGCCGGGCCAGCCCCGAAAGCCGGGCCCGGGCCCGGTCCTGCTTGCTCAGCCTTCCGTTGCCAGGGGCCTGAGCCTGGGGGCCTCCGCATGGGAAACCCTGAGTCCCGCGCCACGAGTCCCCCCGACCGTCCCGGCGACAACGGTACCTTTCGCGGCTTCGTCCCAGCCGTGGAGTCAGAGATCACACCGTTCCTCCACAGAGGCCAGCCCCCTCCACGGGCGCCCCAGCCGCCCGCCACGGCGGAGGCGGACGCCCGGCCACGGCGCCTCCATCCACTCTGCTCGGGGAAAACTCCCCGGCGCCGGGGCCGCCGGCCGCGCCCCATCGTCGCGGCTCGTTTTCCGGGTGGCCGCGCCATGCCCCGAGCGAGAAAGGGCCCTGCTCCACGCGGCACTGGGCGCTGACCAGGGCTGCCCAACGCCGGCCAATTCTCACGAGCGTTCTGCCCAAATCGATCCCGATTTGGGCAGAAAGCTCGTGAGAATGGGCCGGAAAACGCCCGGCGAACACACTTCGGGCACCAGAGGGCCGCAGGGCCGCCCCCCCGGGGCTCTGTCCGGGATCGCGTGTCGTCGCGTTCCGGCACCGCCAGGAGGAGCTCCGGGAGGCGGGCCCCGGGGAGGCCGAAGCCTCCCGCTCCTCAGCCTCCGGGGGTCCCCTCCCTGGCGCCGGCCGCCGGGGCCGGGCCAGCCCCGAAAGCCGGGCCCGGGCCCGGTCCTGCTTGCTCAGCCTTCCGTTGCCAGGGGCCTGAGCCTGGGGGCCTCCGCATGGGGAACCCTGAGTCCCGCGCCACGAGTCCCCCCGACCGTCCCGGCGACAACGGCACCTTTCGCGGCTTCGTCCCAGCCGTGGAGTGAGAGATCACTCCGTTCCCCCACAGAGGCCAGCCCCCTCCACGGGCGCCCCGGCCGCCCGCCACGGCAGAGGCGGACGCCCGGCCACGGCTCCTCCATCCACTCTGCTCGGGGAAAACTCCCCGGCGCCGGGGCCGCCGGCCGCGCCCCATCGTCGCGGCTCGTTTTCCGGGTGGCCGCGCCATGCCCCGAGCGAGAAAGGGCCCTGCTCCACGCGGCACTGGGCGCTGACCAGGGCTGCCCAACGCCGGCCAATTCTCACGAGCGTTCTGCCCAAATCGATCCCGATTTGGGCAGAACGCTCGTGAGAATGGGCCGGAAAACGCCCGGCGAACACAATTCGGGCACCAGAGGGCCGCAGGGCCGCCCCCCCCGGGGCCCTGTCCGGGATCGCGTGTCGTCGCGTTCCGGCACCGCCAGGAGGAGCTCCGGGAGGCGGGCCCCGGGGAGGCCGACGCCTTCCGCTCCTCAGCCTCCGGGGGTCCCCTCCCTGGCGCCGGCCGCCGGGGCCGGGCCAGCCCCGAAAGCCGGGCCCGGGCCCGGGCCTGCTTGCTCAGCCTTCCGTTGCCAGGGGCCTGAGCCTGGGGGCCTCCGCATGGGGAACCCTGAGTCCCGCGCCACGAGTCCCCCCGACCGTCCCGGCGACAACGGCACCTTTCGCGGCTTCGTCCCAGCCGTGGAGTGAGAGATCACTCCGTTCCCCCACAGAGGCCAGCCCCCTCCACGGGCGCCCCGGCCGCCCGCCACGGCGGAGGCGGACGCCCGGCCACGGCGCCTCCATCCACTCTGCTCGGGGAAAACTCCCCGGCGCCGGGGCCGCCGGCCGCGCCCCATCGTCGCGGCTCGTTTTCCGGGTGGCCGCGCCATGCCCCGAGCGAGAAAGGGCCCTGCTCCACGCGGCACTGGGCGCTGACCAGGGCTGCCCAACGCCGGCCAATTCTCACGAGCGTTCTGCCCAAATCGATCCCGATTTGGGCAGAACGCTCGTGAGAATTGGCCGGAAAACGCCCGGCGAACAAACTTCGGGCACCAGAGGGCCGCAGGGCCGCCCCCCCGGGGCCCTGTCCGGGATCGCGTGTCGTCGCGTTCCGGCACCGCCAGGAGGAGCTCCGGGAGGCGGGCCCCGGGGAGGCCGACGCCTCCCGCTCCTCAGCCTCCGGGGGTCGCCTCCCTGGCGCCGGCCGCCGGGGCCGGGCCAGCCCCGAAAGCCGGGCCCGGGCCCGGTCCTGCTTGCTCAGCCTTCCGTTGCCAGGGGCCTGAGCCTGGGGGCCTCCGCATGGGGAACCCTGAGTCCCGCGCCACGAGTCCCCCCGACCGTCCCGGCGACAACGGCACCTTTCGCGGCTTCGTCCCAGCCGTGGAGTGAGAGATCACTCCGTTCCCCCACAGAGGCCAGCCCCCTCCACGGGCGCCCCGGCCGCCCGCCACGGCAGAGGCGGACGCCCGGCCACGGCGCCTCCATCCACTCTGCTCGGGGAAAACTCCCCGGCGCCGGGGCCGCCGGCCGCGCCCCATCGTCGCGGCTCGTTTTCCGGGTGGCCGCGCCATGCCCCGAGCGAGAAAGGGCCCTGCTCCACGCGGCACTGGGCGCTGACCAGGGCTGCCCAACGCCGGCCAATTCTCACGAGCGTTCTGCCCAAATCGATCCCGATTTGGGCAGAACGCTCGTGAGAATTGGCCGGAAAACGCCCGGCGAACAAACTTCGGGCACCAGAGGGCCGCAGGGCCGCCCCCCCGGGGCCCTGTCCGGGATCGCGTGTCGTCGCGTTCCGGCACCGCCAGGAGGAGCTCCGGGAGGCGGGCCCCGGGGAGGCCGACGCCTCCCGCTCCTCAGCCTCCGGGGGTCGCCTCCCTGGCGCCGGCCGCCGGGGCCGGGCCAGCCCCGAAAGCCGGGCCCGGGCCCGGTCCTGCTTGCTCAGCCTTCCGTTGCCAGGGGCCTGAGCCTGGGGGCCTCCGCATGGGGAACCCTGAGTCCCGCGCCACGAGTCCCCCCGACCGTCCCGGCGACAACGGCACCTTTCGCGGCTTCGTCCCAGCCGTGGAGTGAGAGATCACTCCGTTCCCCCACAGAGGCCAGCCCCCTCCACGGGCGCCCCGGCCGCCCGCCACGGCAGAGGCGGACGCCCGGCCACGGCTCCTCCATCCACTCTGCTCGGGGAAAACTCCCCGGCGCCGGGGCCGCCGGCCGCGCCCCATCGTCGCGGCTCGTTTTCCGGGTGGCCGCGCCATGCCCCGAGCGAGAAAGGGCCCTGCTCCACGCGGCACTGGGCGCTGACCAGGGCTGCCCAACGCCGGCCAATTCTCACGAGCGTTCTGCCCAAATCGATCCCGATTTGGGCAGAAAGCTCATGAGAATGGGCCGGAAAACGCCCGGCGAACACACTTCGGGCACCAGAGGGCCGCAGGGCCGCCCCCCCCGTGGCCCTGTCCGGGATCGCGTGTCGTCGCGTTCCGGCACCGCCAGGAGGAGCTCCGGGAGGCGGGCCCCGGGGAGGCCGACGCCTTCCGCTCCTCAGCCTCCGGGGGTCCCCTCCCTGGCGCCGGCCGCCGGGGCCGGGCCAGCCCCGAAAGCCGGGCCCGGGCCCGGGCCTGCTTGCTCAGCCTTCCGTTGCCAGGGGCCTGAGCCTGGGGGCCTCCGCATGGGGAACCCTGAGTCCCGCGCCACGAGTCCCCCCGACCGTCCCGGCGACAACGGCACCTTTCGCGGCTTCGTCCCAGCCGTGGAGTGAGAGATCACTCCGTTCCCCCACAGAGGCCAGCCCCCTCCACGGGCGCCCCGGCCGCCCGCCACGGCAGAGGCGGACGCCCGGCAACGGCTCCTCCATCCACTCTGCTCGGGGAAAACTCCCCGGCGCCGGGGCCGCCGGCCGCGCCCCATCGTCGCGGCTCGTTTTCCGGGTGGCCGCGCCATGCCCCGAGCGAGAAAGGGCCCTGCTCCACGCGGCACTGGGCGCTGACCAGGGCTGCCCAACGCCGGCCAATTCTCACGAGCGTTCTGCAAAAATCGATCCCGATTTGGGCAGAACGCTCGTGAGAATTGGCCGGAAAACGCCCGGCGAACACACTTCGGGCATCAGAGGGCCGCAGGGCCGCCCCCCCGGGGCCCTGTCCGGGATCGCGTGTCGTCGCGTTCCGGCACCGCCAGGAGGAGCTCCGGGAGGCGGGCCCCGGGGAGGCCGACGCCTCCCGCTCCTCAGCCTCCGGGGGTCCCCTCCCTGGCGCCGGCCGCCGGGGCCGGGCCAGCCCCGAAAGCCGGGCCCGGGCCCGGGCCTGCTTACTCAGCCTTCCGTTGCCAGGGGCCTGAGCCTGGGGGCCTCCGCATGGGGAACCCTGAGTCCCGCGCCACGAGTCTCCCCGACCGTCCCGGCGACAACGGCACCTTTCGCGGCTTCGTCCCAGCCGTGGAGTGAGAGATCACTCCGTTCCCCCACAGAGGCCAGCCCCCTCCACGGGCGCCCCGGCCGCCCGCCACGGCGGAGGCGGACGCCCGGCCACGGCGCCTCCATCCACTCTGCTCGGGGAAAACTCCCCGGCGCCGGGGCCGCCGGCCGCGCCCCATCGTCGCGGCTCGTTTTCCGGGTGGCCGCGCCATGCCCCGAGCGAGAAAGGGCCCTGCTCCACGCGGCACTGGGCGCTGACCGGGGCTGCCCAACGCCGGCCAATTCTCACGAGCGTTCGGCCCAAATCGATCCCGATTTGGGCAGAACGCTCGTGAGAATTGGCCAGAAAACGCCCGGCGAACACACTTCGGGCACCAGAGGGCCGCAGGGCCGCCCCCCCGGGGCCCTGTCCCTGATCGCGTGTCGTCGCGTTCCGGCACCGCCAGGAGGAGCTTCGGGAGGCGGGCCCCGGGGAGGCCGACGCCTCCCGCTCCTCAGCCTCCGGGGGTCCCCTCCCTGGCGCCGGCCGCCGGGGCCGGGCCAGCCCCGAAAGCAGGGCCCGGACCCGGGCCTGCTTGCTCAGCCTTCCGTTGCCAGGGGCCCGAGCCTGGGGGCCTCCGCATGGGGAACCCTGAGTCCCGCGCCACGAGTCCCCCCGACCGTCCCGGCGACAACGGCACCTTTCGCGGCTTCGTCCCAGCCGTGGAGTGAGAGATCACTCCGTTCCCCCACAGAGGCTAGCCCCCTCCACGGGCGCCCCGGCCGCCCGCCACGGCGGAGGCGGACGCCCGGCCATGGCGCCCCCATCCACTCTGCTCGGGGAAAACTCCCCGGCGCCGTGGCCGCCGGCCGCGCTCCATCGTCGCGGCTCGTTTTCCGGGTGGCCGCGCCATGCCCCGAGCGAGAAAGGGCCCTGCTCCAGGCGGCACTTGGCGCTGACCAGGGCTGCCCAACGCCGGCCAATTCTGACGAGCGTTCTGCCCAAATCGATCCCGATTTGGGCAGAACGCTCGTGAGAATTGGCCGGAAAACGCCCGGCGAACACACATCGGGCACCAGAGGGCCGCAGGGCCGCCCCCCTGGGGCCCTGTCCAGGATCGCGTGTCGTCGCGTTGGGGCACCGCCAGGAAGAGCTCCGGGAGGCGGGCCCCGGGGAGGCCGACGCCTCCCGCTCCTCAGCCTCCGGGGCTCCCCTCCCTGGCGCCGGCCGCCGGGGCCGGGCCAGCCCCGAAAGCCGGGCCCGGGCCCGGGCCTGCTTGCTCAGCCTTCCGTTGCCAGGGGCCTGAGCCTGGGGGCCTCCGCATGGGGAACCCTGAGTCCCGCGCCACGAGTCCCCCCGACCGTCCTGGCGACAACGGCACCTTTCGCGGCTTCGTCCCAGCCGTGGAGTGAGAGATCACTCCGTTCCCCCACAGAGGCCAGCCCCCTCCACGGGCGCCCCGGCCGCCCGCCACGGCGGAGGCGGACGCCCGGCCATGGCGCCTCCATCCATTCTGCTCGGGGAACACTCCCCGGCGCCGGGGCCGCCGGCCGCGCCCCATCGTCGCGGCTCGTTTTCCGGGTGGCCGCGCCATGCCCCGAGCGAGAAAGGGCCCTGCTCCACGCGGCACTTGGCGCTGACCAGGGCTGCCCAACGCCGGCCAATTCTCACGAGCGTTCTGCCCAAATCGATCCCGATTTGGGCAGAACGCTCGTGAGTATTGGCCGGAAAACGCCCGGCAAACAAACTTCGGGCACCAGAGGGCCGCAGGGCCGCCCCCCCGGGGCCCTGTCCGGGATCGCGTGTCGTCGCGTTCCGGCACCGCCAGGAGGAGCTCCGGGAGGCGGGCCCCGGGGAGGCCGACGCCTCCCGCTCCTCAGCCTCCGGGGGTCCCCTCCCTGGCGCCGGCCGCCGGGGCCGGGCCAGCCCCGAAAGCCGGGTCCGGGCCCGGGCCTGCTTGCTCAGCCTTCCGTTGCCAGGGGCCTGAGCCTGGGGGCCTCCGCATGGGGAACCCTGAGTCCCGCGCCACGAGTCCCCCCGACCGTCCCGGCGACAACGGCACCTTTCGCGGCTTCGTCCCAGCCGTGGAGTCAGAGATCAATCCGTTCCCCCACAGAGGCCAGCCCCCTCCACGGGCGCCCCAGCCGCCCGCCACGGCGGAGGCGGACGCCCGGCCACGGCGCCTCCATCCACTCTGCTCGGGGAAAACTCCCCGGCGCCGGGGCCGCCGGCCGCGCCCCATCGTCGCGGCTCGTTTTCCGGGTGGCCGCGCCATGCCCCGAGCGAGAAAGGGCCCTGCTCCACGCGGCACTGGGCGCTGACCAGGGTTGCCCAACGCCGGCCAATTCTCAAGAGCGTTCTGCAAAAATCGATCCCGATTTGGGCAGAACGCTCGTGAGAATTGGCAGGAAAACGCCCGGCGAACACACTTCGGGCATCAGAGGGCCGCAGGGCCGCCCCCCCGGAGCCCTGTCCGGGATCGCGTGTCGTCGCGTTCCGGCACCGCCAGGAGGAGCTCCGGGAGGCGGGCCCCGGGGAGGCCGAAGCCTCCCGCTCCTCAGCCTCCGGGGGTCCCCTCCCTGGCGCCGGCCGCCGGGGCCGGGCCAGCCCCGAAAGCCGGGCCCGGGCCCGGGCCTGCTTGCTCAGACTTCCGTTGCCAGGGGCCTGAGCTTGGGGGCCTCCGCATGGGGAACCCTGAGTCCCGCGCCACGAGTCCCCCCGACTGTCCCGGCGACAACGGCACCTTTCGCGGCTTCGTCCCAGCCGTGGAGTGAGAGATCACTCCGTTCCCCCACAGAGGCCAGCCCCCTTCACGGGCGCCCCGGACGCCCGCCACGGCAGAGGCGGACGGCCGGCCACAGCGCCCCCATCCACTCTGCTCGGGGAAAACTCCCCGGCGCCGGGGCCGCCGGCCGCGCCCCATCGTCGCGTCTCGTTTTCCGGGTGGCCGCGCCATGCCCCGAGCGAGAAAGGGCCCTGCTCCACGCGGCACTGGGCGCTGACCAGGGCTGCCCAACGCCGGCCAATTCTCACGAGCGTTCTGCCCAAATCGATCCCGATTTGGGCAGAACGCTCGTGAGAATTGGCCGGAAAACGCCCGGCGAACAAACTTCGGGCACCAGAGGGCCGCAGGGCCGCCCCCCCGGGGCCCTGTCCGGGATCGCGTGTCGTCGCGTTCCGGCACCGCCAGGAGGAGCTCCGGGAGGCGGGCCCCGGGGAGGCCGACGCCTCCCGCTCCTCAGCCTCCGGGGGTCCCCTCCCTGGCGCCGGCCGCCGGGGCCGGGCCAGCCCCGAAAGCCGGGCCCGGGCCCGGGCCTGCTTGCTCAGACTTCCGTTGCCAGGGGCCTGAGCCTGGGGGCCTCCGCATGGGGAATCCTGAGTCCCGCGCCACGAGTCCCCCCGACCGTCCCGGCGACAACGGCACCTTTCGCGGCTTCGTCCCAGCCGTGGAGTCAGAGATCACTCCGTTCCCCCACAGAGGCCAGCCCCCTCCACGGGCGCCCCAGCCGCCCGCCACGGCGGAGGCGGACGCCCGGCCACGGCGCCTCCATCCACTCTGCTCGGGGCAAACTCCCCGGCGCCGGGGCCGCCGGCCGCGCCCCATCGTCGCGGCTCGTTTTCCGGGTGGCCGCGCCATGCCCCGAGCGAGAAAGGGCCCTGCTCCACGCGGCACTGGGCGCTGACCAGGGCTGCCCAACGCCGGCCAATTCTCACGAGCGTTCTGCCCAAATCGATCCCGATTTGGGCAGAACGCTCGTGAGAATTGGCCGGAAAACGCCCGGCGAACAAACTTCGGGCACCAGAGGGCCGCAGGGCCGCCCCCCCGGGGCCCTGTCCGGGATCGCGTGTCGTCGCGTTCCGGCACCGCCAGGAGGAGCTCCGGGAGGCGGGCCCCGGGGAGGCCGACGCCTCCCGCTCCTCAGCCTCCGGGGGTCCCCTCCGTGGCGCCGGCCGCCGGGGCCGGGCCAGCCCCGAAAGCCGGGCCCGGGCCCGGTCCTGCTTGCTCAGCCTTCCGTTTCCAGGGGCCTGAGCCTGGGGGCCTCCGCATGGGGAACCCTGAGTCCCGCGCCACGAGTCCCCCCGACCGTCCCGGCGACAACGGCACCTTTCGCGGCTTCGTCCCAGCCGTGGAGTGAGAGATCACTCCGTTCCCCCACAGAGGCCAGCCCCCTCCACGGGCGCCCCGGCCGCCCGCCACGGCAGAGGCGGACGCCCGGCCACGGCTCCTCCATCCACTCTGCTCGGGGAAAACTCCCCGGCGCCGGGGCCGCCGGCCGCGCCCCATCGTCGCGGCTCGTTTTCCGGGTGGCCGCGCCATGCCCCGAGCGAGAAAGGGCCCTGCTCCACGCGGCACTGGGCGCTGACCAGGGCTGCCCAACGCCGGCCAATTCTCACGAGCGTTCTGCCCAAATCGATCCCGATTTGGGCAGAAAGCTCATGAGAATGGGCCGGAAAACGCCCGGCGAACACACTTCGGGCACCAGAGGGCCGCAGGGCCGCCCCCCCCGTGGCCCTGTCCGGGATCGCGTGTCGTCGCGTTCCGGCACCGCCAGGAGGAGCTCCGGGAGGCGGGCCCCGGGGAGGCCGACGCCTTCCGCTCCTCAGCCTCCGGGGGTCCCCTCCCTGGCGCCGGCCGCCGGGGCCGGGCCAGCCCCGAAAGCCGGGCCCGGGCCCGGGCCTGCTTGCTCAGCCTTCCGTTGCCAGGGGCCTGAGCCTGGGGGCCTCCGCATGGGGAACCCTGAGTCCCGCGCCACGAGTCCCCCCGACCGTCCCGGCGACAACGGCACCTTTCGCGGCTTCGTCCCAGCCGTGGAGTGAGAGATCACTCCGTTCCCCCACAGAGGCCAGCCCCCTCCACGGGCGCCCCGGCCGCCCGCCACGGCAGAGGCGGACGCCCGGCAACGGCTCCTCCATCCACTCTGCTCGGGGAAAACTCCCCGGCGCCGGGGCCGCCGGCCGCGCCCCATCGTCGCGGCTCGTTTTCCGGGTGGCCGCGCCATGCCCCGAGCGAGAAAGGGCCCTGCTCCACGCGGCACTGGGCGCTGACCAGGGCTGCCCAACGCCGGCCAATTCTCACGAGCGTTCTGCAAAAATCGATCCCGATTTGGGCAGAACGCTCGTGAGAATTGGCCGGAAAACGCCCGGCGAACACACTTCGGGCATCAGAGGGCCGCAGGGCCGCCCCCCCGGGGCCCTGTCCGGGATCGCGTGTCGTCGCGTTCCGGCACCGCCAGGAGGAGCTCCGGGAGGCGGGCCCCGGGGAGGCCGACGCCTCCCGCTCCTCAGCCTCCGGGGGTCCCCTCCCTGGCGCCGGCCGCCGGGGCCGGGCCAGCCCCGAAAGCCGGGCCCGGGCCCGGGCCTGCTTACTCAGCCTTCCGTTGCCAGGGGCCTGAGCCTGGGGGCCTCCGCATGGGGAACCCTGAGTCCCGCGCCACGAGTCTCCCCGACCGTCCCGGCGACAACGGCACCTTTCGCGGCTTCGTCCCAGCCGTGGAGTGAGAGATCACTCCGTTCCCCCACAGAGGCCAGCCCCCTCCACGGGCGCCCCGGCCGCCCGCCACGGCGGAGGCGGACGCCCGGCCACGGCGCCTCCATCCACTCTGCTCGGGGAAAACTCCCCGGCGCCGGGGCCGCCGGCCGCGCCCCATCGTCGCGGCTCGTTTTCCGGGTGGCCGCGCCATGCCCCGAGCGAGAAAGGGCCCTGCTCCACGCGGCACTGGGCGCTGACCGGGGCTGCCCAACGCCGGCCAATTCTCACGAGCGTTCGGCCCAAATCGATCCCGATTTGGGCAGAAAGCTCGTGAGAATTGGCCAGAAAACGCCCGGCGAACACACTTCGGGCACCAGAGGGCCGCAGGGCCGCCCCCCCGGGGCCCTGTCCCTGATCGCGTGTCGTCGCGTTCCGGCACCGCCAGGAGGAGCTTCGGGAGGCGGGCCCCGGGGAGGCCGACGCCTCCCGCTCCTCAGCCTCCGGGGGTCCCCTCCCTGGCGCCGGCCGCCGGGGCCGGGCCAGCCCCGAAAGCAGGGCCCGGACCCGGGCCTGCTTGCTCAGCCTTCCGTTGCCAGGGGCCCGAGCCTGGGGGCCTCCGCATGGGGAACCCTGAGTCCCGCGCCACGAGTCCCCCCGACCGTCCCGGCGACAACGGCACCTTTCGCGGCTTCGTCCCAGCCGTGGAGTGAGAGATCACTCCGTTCCCCCACAGAGGCTAGCCCCCTCCACGGGCGCCCCGGCCGCCCGCCACGGCGGAGGCGGACGCCCGGCCATGGCGCCCCCATCCACTCTGCTCGGGGAAAACTCCCCGGCGCCGGGGCCGCCGGCCGCGCTCCATCGTCGCGGCTCGTTTTCCGGGTGGCCGCGCCATGCCCCGAGCGAGAAAGGGCCCTGCTCCAGGCGGCACTTGGCGCTGACCAGGGCTGCCCAACGCCGGCCAATTCTGACGAGCGTTCTGCCCAAATCGATCCCGATTTGGGCAGAACGCTCGTGAGAATTGGCCGGAAAACGCCCGGCGAACACACATCGGGCACCAGAGGGCCGCAGGGCCGCCCCCCTGGGGCCCTGTCCAGGATCGCGTGTCGTCGCGTTGGGGCACCGCCAGGAAGAGCTCCGGGAGGCGGGCCCCGGGGAGGCCGACGCCTCCCGCTCCTCAGCCTCCGGGGCTCCCCTCCCTGGCGCCGGCCGCCGGGGCCGGGCCAGCCCCGAAAGCCGGGCCCGGGCCCGGGCCTGCTTGCTCAGCCTTCCGTTGCCAGGGGCCTGAGCCTGGGGGCCTCCGCATGGGGAACCCTGAGTCCCGCGCCACGAGTCCCCCCGACCGTCCTGGCGACAACGGCACCTTTCGCGGCTTCGTCCCAGCCGTGGAGTGAGAGATCACTCCGTTCCCCCACAGAGGCCAGCCCCCTCCACGGGCGCCCCGGCCGCCCGCCACGGCGGAGGCGGACGCCCGGCCATGGCGCCTCCATCCATTCTGCTCGGGGAACACTCCCCGGCGCCGGGGCCGCCGGCCGCGCCCCATCGTCGCGGCTCGTTTTCCGGGTGGCCGCGCCATGCCCCGTGCGAGAAAGGGCCCTGCTCCACACGGCACTTGGCGCTGACCAGGGCTGCCCAACGCCGGCCAATTCTCACGAGCGTTCTGCCCAAATCGATCCCGATTTGGGCAGAACGCTCGTGAGAATTGGCCGGAAAACGCCCGGCAAACAAACTTCGGGCACCAGAGGGCCGCAGGGCCGCCCCCCCGGGGCCCTGTCCGGGATCGCGTGTCGTCGCGTTCCGGCACCGCCAGGAGGAGCTCCGGGAGGCGGGCCCCGGGGAGGCCGACGCCTCCCGCTCCTCAGCCTCCGGGGGTCCCCTCCCTGGCGCCGGCCGCCGGGGCCGGGCCAGCCCCGAAAGCCGGGTCCGGGCCCGGGCCTGCTTGCTCAGCCTTCCGTTGCCAGGGGCCTGAGCCTGGGGGCCTCCGCATGGGGAACCCTGAGTCCCGCGCCACGAGTCCCCCCGACCGTCCCGGCGACAACGGCACCTTTCGCTGCTTCGTCCCAGCCGTGGAGTCAGAGATCAATCCGTTCCCCCACAGAGGCCAGCCCCCTCCACGGGCGCCCCAGCCGCCCGCCACGGCGGAGGCGGACGCCCGGCCACGGCGCCTCCATCCACTCTGCTCGGGGAAAACTCCCCGGCGCCGGGGCCGCCGGCCGCGCCCCATCGTCGCGGCTCGTTTTCCGGGTGGCCGCGCCATGCCCCGAGCGAGAAAGGGCCCTGCTCCACGCGGCACTGGGCGCTGACCAGGGTTGCCCAACGCCGGCCAATTCTCACGAGCGTTCTGCAAAAATCGATCCCGATTTGGGCAGAACGCTCGTGAGAATTGGCAGGAAAACGCCCGGCGAACACACTTCGGGCATCAGAGGGCCGCAGGGCCGCCCCCCCCGGAGCCCTGTCCGGGATCGCGTGTCGTCGCGTTCCGGCACCGCCAGGAGGAGCTCCGGGAGGCGGGCCCCGGGGAGGCCGAAGCCTCCCGCTCCTCAGCCTCCGGGGGTCCCCTCCCTGGCGCCGGCCGCCGGGGCCGGGCCAGCCCCGAAAGCCGGGCCCGGGCCCGGGCCTGCTTGCTCAGACTTCCGTTGCCAGGGGCCTGAGCTTGGGGGCCTCCGCATGGGGAACCCTGAGTCCCGCGCCACGAGTCCCCCCGACTGTCCCGGCGACAACGGCACCTTTCGCGGCTTCGTCCCAGCCGTGGAGTGAGAGATCACTCCGTTCCCCCACAGAGGCCAGCCCCCTTCACGGGCGCCCCGGACGCCCGCCACGGCAGAGGCGGACGGCCGGCCACAGCGCCCCCATCCACTCTGCTCGGGGAAAACTCCCCGGCGCCGGGGCCGCCGGCCGCGCCCCATCGTCGCGTCTCGTTTTCCGGGTGGCCGCGCCATGCCCCGAGCGAGAAAGGGCCCTGCTCCACGCGGCACTGGGCGCTGACCAGGGCTGCCCAACGCCGGCCAATTCTCACGAGCGTTCTGCCCAAATCGATCCCGATTTGGGCAGAACGCTCGTGAGAATTGGCCGGAAAACGCCCGGCGAACAAACTTCGGGCACCAGAGGGCCGCAGGGCCGCCCCCCCGGGGCCCTGTCCGGGATCGCGTGTCGTCGCGTTCCGGCACCGCCAGGAGGAGCTCCGGGAGGCGGGCCCCGGGGAGGCCGACGCCTCCCGCTCCTCAGCCTCCGGGGGTCCCCTCCCTGGCGCCGGCCGCCGGGGCCGGGCCAGCCCCGAAAGCCGGGCCCGGGCCCGGGCCTGCTTGCTCAGACTTCCGTTGCCAGGGGCCTGAGCCTGGGGGCCTCCGCATGGGGAATCCTGAGTCCCGCGCCACGAGTCCCCCCGACCGTCCCGGCGACAACGGCACCTTTCGCGGCTTCGTCCCAGCCGTGGAGTCAGAGATCACTCCGTTCCCCCACAGAGGCCAGCCCCCTCCACGGGCGCCCCAGCCGCCCGCCACGGCGGAGGCGGACGCCCGGCCACGGCGCCTCCATCCACTCTGCTCGGGGAAAACTCCCCGGCGCCGGGGCCGCCGGCCGCGCCCCATCGTCGCGGCTCGTTTTCCGGGTGGCCGCGCCATGCCCCGAGCGAGAAAGGGCCCTGCTCCACGCGGCACTGGGCGCTGACCAGGGCTGCCCAACGCCGGCCAATTCTCACGAGCGTTCTGCCAGAACGCTCGTGAGAATTGGCCGGAAAACGCCCGGCGAACACACTTCGGGCACCACAGGGCCGCAGCGCCACCCCCCCGGGGCCCTGTCCGGGATCGCATGTCGTCGCGTTCCGGCACCGCCAGGAGTAGCTCCGGGAGGCGGGCACCGGGGAGGACGACGCCTCCCGCTCCTCAGCCTCCGGGGGTCCCCTCCCTGGTGCTAGGCCGCTGGGGCCAGGCCCGCCCCGAAAGCCGGGCCCGGGCCCGGGCCTGCTTGCTCAGCCTTCCGTTGCCAGGGGCCTGAGCCTGGGGGCCTCCGCATGGGGAACCCTGAGACCCGCGCCACGAGTCCCCCCTACCGTCCCGGCGACAACGGCACCTTTAGAGGCTTCGTCCCAGCCGTGGAGTGAAAGATCACTCCGTTCCCCCACAGAGGCCAGCGCCCTCCACGGGCATCCCGGCCGCCAGCCATGGTGGAGTTGGACGCCCGGCCACGGCGCCTCCATCCACTCTGCTCGGGGAAAACTCCCCGGCGCCGTGGCCGCCGTCCGCGCCCCATCGTCGCGGCTCGATTTCCGGGTGGCCGCGCCATGCTCCGAGCGAGAAGGGGCCCTGCTCCACGCGGCACTGGGCGCTGACCATGGCTGCCCAACGCCGGCCAATACTCACGAGCGTTCTGCCAGAACGCTCGTGAGAATTGGCCGGAAAACGCCCGGCGAACACACTTCGGGCACCACAAGGCCGCAGGGCCGCCCCCCCGGGGCCCTGTCCGGGATCGCGTGTCGTCGCGTTCCGGCACCGCCAGGAGGAGCTCCGGGAGGCGGGCCCCGGGTAGGCCGACGCCTCCCGCTCCTCAGCCTCCGGGGGTCCCCTCCCTGGCGCCGGCCGCCGGGGCCGGGCCAGCCCCGAAAGCCGGGCCCGGGCCCGGGCCTGCTTGCTCAGCCTTCCGTTGCCAGGGGCCTGAGCCTGGGGGCCTCCGCATGGGGAACCCTGAGTCCCGCGCCACGAGTCCCCCCGACCGTCCCGGCGACAACGGCACCTTTCGCGGCTTCGTCCCAGCCGTGGAGTGAGAGATCACTCCGTTCCCCCACAGAGGCCAGCCCCCTCCACGGGCGCCCCGGCCGCCCGCCACGGCGGAGGCGGACGACCGGCCACGGTGCCTCCATCCACTCTGCTCGGGGAATACTCCCCGGCGCCGGGGCCGCCGGCCGCGCCCCATCGTCGCGGCTCGTTTTCCGGGTGGCCGCGACATGCCCCGAGCGAGAAAGGGCCCTGCTCCACGCGGCACTGGGCGCTGACCAGGGCTGCCCAACGCAGGCCAATTCTCACGAGCGTTCTGCCCAAATCGATCCCGATTTGGGAAGAACGCTCGTGAGAATTGGCCGGAAAACGCCCGGCGAACACACTTCGGGAACCACAGGGCCGCAGGGCCGCCCCCCCGGGGCCCTATCCGGGATCGCGTGTCGTCGAGTTCCGGCACGGCCGGGAGGAGCTCCGGGAGGCGGGCCCCGGGGAGGCCGACGCCTCCCGCTCCTCAGCCTCCGGGGGTCCCCTCCCTGGCGCCGGCAGCTGGGGCCGGGCCAGCCCCGATAGCCGGGCCCGGGCCCGGGCCTGCTTGCTCAGCCTTCCGTTGCCAGGTGCCTGAGCCTGGGGGCCTCCCCATGGGGAACCCTGAGTCCCGCGCCACGAGTCCGCCGACCGTCCCGGCGAAAACGGCACATTTCGCGGCTTCGTCCTAGCCGTGGAGTGAGAGACCAGTCCGATTCCCCACAGAGGCCAGCCCCCTCCAGGGGCGCCCCGGCCGCCCGCCACGCCGGAGGCGGACCCCCCGCCACGGCGCCTCCATCCACTCTGCTCGGGGAAATCTCCCCGGCGCATCGGTTGCCGGCCGCGCCCCATCGTCGCGGCTCGTTTTCCGGGTGGCCGCGACATGCCCCGAGCGAGAAAGGGCCCTGCTCCACGCGGAACTGGGCGCTGACCAGGGCTGCCCAACACCGGCCAATTCTCACGAGCGTTCTGCCCAAATCGATCCCGATTTGGGCAGAACGCTCGTGAGAATGGGCCGGAAAACGCCCGGCGAACACACACGGGCACCACAGGGCCGCAGCGCCGCCCCCCCGGGGCCCTGTCCGGGATCGCGTGTCGTCGCGTTCCGGCACCGCCAGGAGTAGCTCCGGGAGGCGGGCACCGGGGAGGACGACGCCTCCCGCTCCTCAGCCTCCGGGAGTCCCCTCCCTGGCGCCGGCAGCTGGGGCCGGGCCAGCCCCGAAAGCCGGGCCCGGGCCCGGGCCTGCTTGCTCAGCCTTCCGTTGCCAGGGGCCTGAGCCTGGGGGCCTCCGCATGGGGAACCCTGAGTCCCGCGCCAAGAGTCCCCCCGACCGTCCCGGCAACAACGGCACCTTTCGCGGATTCGTCGCAGCCGTGGAGTGAGAGATCACTCCGTTCCCCCACAGAGGCCAGCCCCCTCCACGGGCGCCCCGGCCGCCCGCCACGGTGGAGGCGGACGCCCGGCCACGGCGCCTCCATCCACTCTGCTCGGGGAAAACTCCCCGGCGCCGGGGCCGCCGGCCGCGCCCCATCGTCGCGGCTCGTTTTCCGGGTGGCCGCGCCATGCCCCGAGCGAGAAAGGGACCTGCTCCACGCGGAACTGGGCGCTGACCAGGGCTGCACAACGCCGGCCAATTCTCACGAGCGTTCTGCCCAAATCGATCCCGATTTGGGCAGAACGCTCGTGAGAATTGGCCGGAAAACGCCCGGCGAACACACTTCGGGCACCAGAGGACCGCAGGGCCGCCCCCCCGGGGCCCTGTCCGGGATCGCGTGTCGTCGCGTTCCGGCACCGCCGGGAGGAGCTGCGGGAGGCGGGCCCCGGGGAGGCCGACGCCTCCCGCTCCTCAGCCTCCGGGGGTCCCCTCCCTGGCGCCGGCCCATGGGGCCTGGCCAGCCACGAAAGCCGGGTCCGGGCCCGGGCCTGCTTGCTCAGCCTTCCGTTGCCAGGGGCCTGAGCCTGGGGGCCTCCGCATGGGGAACCCTGAGTCCCACGCCACGAGTCCCCCCGACCGTCCCGGCGACAACGGAACCTTTCGCAGCTTCGTCCCAGCCGTGGAGTGAGAGATCACTCCGTTCCCCCACAGAGGCCAGCCCCCTCCACGGGCGCCCCGGCCGCCCGCCACGGCGGAGGCGGACGTCCGGCCACGGCGCCTCCATCCACTCTGCTCGGGGAAAACTCCCCGGCGCCGGGGCCGCCGGCCGCGCCCCGTCGTCGCGGCTCGTTTTCCAGGTGGCCGCGCCATGCCCCGAGCGAGAAAGGGCCCTGCTTCACGCGGCACTGGGCGCTGACCAGGGCTGCCCAACGCCGGCCAATTCTCACGAGCGTTCTGCCAGAACGCTCGTGAGAATTGGCCGGAAAACGCCCGGCGAACACACTTCGGGCACCACAGGGCCGCAGCGCCGCCCCCCCGGGGCCCTGTCCGGGATCGCGTGTCGTCGCGTTCCGGCACCGCCAGGAGTAGCTCCGGGAGGCGGGCACCGGGGAGGACGACGCCTCCCGCTCCTCAGCCTCCGGGGGTCCCCTCCCTGGTGCTAGGCCGCTGGGGCCAGGCCCGCCCCGAAAGCCGGGCCCGGGCCCGGGCCTGCTTGCTCAGCCTTCCGTTGCCAGGGGCCTGAGCCTGGGGGCCTCCGCATGGGGAACCCTGAGACCCGCGCCACGAGTCCCCCCGACCGTCCCGGCGACAACGGCACCTTTCGAGGCTTCGTCCCAGCCGTGGAGTGAGAGATCACTCCGTTCCCCCACAGAGGCCAGCCCCCTCCACGGGCATCCCGGCCGCCAGCCATGGCGGAGTTGGACGCCCGGTCACGGCGCCTCCATCCACTCTGCTCGGGGAAAACTCCCCGGCGCCGTGGCCGCCGTCCGCGCCCCATCGTCGCGGCTCGATTTCCGGGTGGCCGCGCCATGCCCCGAGCGAGAAAGGGCCCTGCTCCACGCGGCACTGGGCGCTGACCATGGCTGCCCAACGCCGGCCAATACTCACGAGCGTTCTGCCAGAACGCTCGTGAGAATTGGCCGGAAAACGCCCGGCGAACACACTTCGGGCACCACAGGGCCGCAGGGCCGCCCCACCGGGGCCCTGTCCGTGATCGGGTTTCGTCGCGTTCCGGCACCGCCAGGAGGAGCTCCGGGAGGCGTGCCGCGGGGAGGCCGACGCCTCCCGCTCCTCAGCCTCCGGGGGTCCCCTCCCTGGCGCCGGCCCCTGGGGCCGGGCCAGCCCCGAAAGCCGGGCTCGGACCCGGGCCTGCTTGCTCAGGCTTCCGTTGCCAGGGGCCTGAGCCTGGGGGCCTCCGCATGGGGAACCCTGAGTCCCGCGCCACGAGTCCCCCCGACCGTCCCGGCGACAACGGCACCTCTCGCGGCTTCGTCCCAGCCGTGGAGTGAGAGATCACTCCGTTCCCCCACAGAGGCCAGCCCCCTCCACGGGCGCCCCGGCCGCCCGCCACGGCGGAGGCGGACGACCGGCCACGGTGCCTCCATCCACTCTGCTCGGGGAATACTCCCCGGCGCCGGGGCCGCCGGCCGCGCGCCATCGTCGCGGCTCGTTTTCCGGGTGGCCGCGACATGCCCCGAGCGAGAAAGGGCCCTGCTCCACGCGGCACTGGGCGCTGACCAGGGCTGCCCAACGCAGGCCAATTCTCACGAGCGTTCTGCCCAAATCGATCCCGATTTGGGCAGAACGCTCGTGAGAATTGGCCGGAAAACGCCCGGCGAACACACTTCGGGCACCACAGGGCCGCAGGGCCGCCCCCCCGGGGCCCTGTCCGGGATCGCGTGTCATCGCGTTCTGGCACCGCCTGGAGGATCTCCGGGAGGAGGGCCCCGGGGAGGCCGACCCCTCCCGCTCCTCAGCCTCCGGGGGTGCCCTCCCTGGCGCCGGCCGCTGGGGCAGGGCCAGCCCCGAAGCCGGGCCCGGGCCAGGGCCTGCTTGCTCAGCCTTCCGTTGCCAGGGGCCTGAGCCTGGGGGCCTCCCCATGGGGAACCCTGAGTCCCGCGCCACGAGTCCCCCGACCGTCCCGGCGACAACGGCACCTTTCGCGGCTTCGTCCTAGCCGCGGAGTGAGAGACCAGTCCGTTTCCCCACAGAGGCCAGCCCCCTCCAGGGGCGCCCCGGCCGCCCGCCACGGCGGAGACGGACGCCCGGCCACGGCGCCTCCATTCACTCTGCTGGGTGAAAACTCCCCGGCGCCGCGGCTGCCGGTCGCGCCCCATCGTCGCGGCTCGTTTTCCGGGTGGCCGCGACATGCCCCGAGCGAGAAAGTGCCCTGCTCCACGCGGAACTGGGCGCTGACCAGGGCTGCCCAACGCCGGCCAATTCTCACGAGC
Organism: Meles meles; assembly: GCF_922984935.1. NCBI lineage: Eukaryota > Metazoa > Chordata > Mammalia > Carnivora > Mustelidae > Meles > Meles meles. Next base: position 839,833 of record NC_060069.1, read on the forward strand.
GTTCTGCCCAAATCGATCCCGATTTGGGCAGAACGCTCATGAGAATTGGCCAGAAAACGCCCGGCGAACACACTTCGGGCACCACAATGCCGCAGGGTGGCCCCCCCCGGGGCCCTATCCGGGATCGCGTGTCGTCGAGTTCCGGCACGGCCGGGAGGAGCTCCGGGAGGCGGGCCCCGGGGAGGCCGACGCCTCCCGCTCCTCAGCCTCCGGGGGTCCCCTCCCTGGCGCCGGCCGCTGGGGCCGGGCCAGCCCCGAAAGCCGGGCCCGGGCCCGGGCCTGCTTGCTCAGCCTTCCGTTGCCAGGGGCCTGAGCCTGGGGGCCTCCCCATGGGGAACCCTGAGTCCCGCGCCACGAGTCCGCCGACCGTCCCGGCGAAAACGGCACATTTCGCGGCGTCGTCCTAGCCGCGGAGTGAGAGACCAGTCCGATTCCCCACAGAGGCCAGCCCCCTCCAGGGGCGCCCCGGCCGCCCGCCACGCCGGAGGCGGACCCCCCGCCACGGTGCCTCCATCCACTCTGCTCGGGGAAAACTCCCCGGCGCATCGGTTGCCGGCCGCGCCCCATCGTCGCGGCTCGTTTTCCGGGTGGCCGCGACATGCCCCGAGCGAGAAAGGGCCCTGCTCCACGCGGAACTGGGCGCTGACCAGGGCTGCCCAACACCGGCCAATTCTCACGAGCGTTCTGCACAAATCGATCCCGAATTGGGCAGAACGCTCGTGAGAATTGGCCGGAAAACGCCCGGCGAACACACTTCGGGCACCACAGGGCCGCAGCGCCGCCCCCCCGGGGCCCTGTCCGGGATCGCGTGTCGTCGCGTTCCGGCACCGCCAGGAGTAGCTCCGGGAGGCGGGCACCGGGGAGGACGACGCCTCCCGCTCCTCAGCCTCCGGGGGTCCCCTCCCTGGCGCCGGCAGCTGGGGCCGGGCCAGCCCCGAAAGCCGGGCCCGGGCCCGGGCCTGCTTGCTCAGCCTTCCGTTGCCAGGGGCCTGAGCCTGGGGGCCTCCGCATGGGGAACCCTGAGTCCCGCGCCACGAGTCCCCCCGACCGTCCCGGCAACAACGGCACCTTTCGCGGATTCGTCGCAGCCGTGGAGTGAGAGATCACTCCGTTCCCCCACAGAGGCCAGCCCCCTCCACAGGCGCCCCGGCCGCCCGCCACGGTGGAGGCGGACGCCCGGCCACGGCGCCTCCATCCACTCTGCTCGGGGAAAACTCCCCGGCGCCGGGGCCGCCGGCCACGCCCCATCGTCGCGGCTCGTTTTCCGGGTGGCCGCGCCATGCCCCGAGCGAGAAAGGGAACTGCTCCACGCGGAACTGGGCGCTGACCAGGGCTGCACAACGCCGGCCAATTCTCACGAGCGTTCTGCCCAAATCGATCCCGATTTGGGAAGAACGCTCGTGAGAATTGGCCGGAAAACGCCCGGCGAACACACTTCGGGCACCAGAGGACCGCAGGGCCGCCCCCCCGGGGCCCTGTCCGGGATCGCGTGTCGTCGCGTTCCGGCACCGCCGGGAGGAGCTCCGGGAGGCGGGCCCCGGGGAGGCCGACGCCTCCCGCTCCTCAGCCTCCGGGGGTCCCCTCCCTGGCGCCGGCCCATGGGGCCTGGCCAGCCACGAAAGCCGGGTCCGGGCCCGGGCCTGCTTGCTCAGCCTTCCGTTGACAGGGGCCTGAGCCTGGGGGCCTCCGCATGGGGAACCCTGAGTCCCACGCCACGAGTCCCCCCGACCGTCCCGGCGACAACGGAACCTTTCGCAGCTTCGTCCCAGCCGTGGAGTGAGAGATCACTCCGTTCCCTCACAGAGGCCAGCCCCCTCCACGGGCGCCCCGGCCGCCCGCCACGGCGGAGGCGGACGTCCGGCCACGGCGCCTCCATCCACTCTGCTCGGGGAAAACTCCCCGGCGCCGGGGCCGCCGGCCGCGCCCCGTCGTCGCGGCTCGTTTTCCAGGTGGCCGCGCCATGCCCCGAGCGAGAAAGGGCCCTGCTTCACGCGGCACTGGGCGCTGACCAGGGCTGCCCAACGCCGGCCAATTCTCACGAGCGTTCTGCCAGAACGCTCGTGAGAATTGGCCGGAAAACGCCCGGCGAACACACTTCGGGCACCACAGGGCCGCAGCGCCGCCCCCCCGGAGCCCTGTCCGGGATCGCGTGTCGTCGCGTTCCGGCACCGCCAGGAGTAGCTCCGGGAGGCGGGCACCGGGGAGGACGACGCCTCCCGCTCCTCAGCCTCCGGGGGTCCCCTCCCTGGTGCTAGGCCGCTGGGGCCAGGCCCGCCCCGAAAGCCGGGCCCGGGCCCGGGCCTGCTTGCTCAGCCTTCCGTTGCCAGGGGCCTGAGCCTGGGGGCCTCCGCATGGGGAACCCTGAGACCCGCGCCACGAGTCCCCCCTTCCGTCACGGCGACAACGGCACCTTTCGAGGCTTCGTCCCAGCCGTGGAGTGAGAGATCACTACGTTCCCCCACAGAGGCCAGCCCCCTCCACGGGCATCCCGGCCGCCAGCCATGGCGGTGGTGGACGCCCGGCCACGGCGCCTCCATCCACTCTGCTCGTGGAAAACTCCCCGGCGCCGTGGCCGACGTCCGCGCCCCATCGTCGCGGCTCGATTTCCGGGTGGCCGCGCCATGCCCCGAGCGAGAAAGGGCCCTGCTCCACGCGGCACTGGGCGCTGACCATGGCTGCCCAACGCCGGCCAATACTCACGAGCGTTCTGCCAGAACGCTCGTGAGAATTGGCCGGAAAACGCCCGGCGAACACACTTCGGGTACCACAGGGCCGCAGGGCCGCCCCCCCGGGGCCCTGTCCGGGATCGCGTGTCGTCGCGTTCCGGCACCGCCAGGAGGAGCTCCGGGAAGCGTGCCGCGGGGAGGCGGAAGCCTCCAGCTCCTCAGCCTCCGGGGGTCCCCTCCCTGGCGCCGGCAGCTGGGGCCGGGCCAGCCCCGAAAGCCGGGCCCGGGACCGGGCCTGCTTGCTCAGCCTTCCGTTGCCAGGGGCCTGAGCCTGGGGGCCTCCCCATGGGGAACCCTGAGTCCCGCGCCACGAGTCCGCCGACCGTCCCGGCGAAAACGGCACATTTCGCGGCTTCGTCCTAGCCGCGGAGTGAGAGACCAGTCCGATTCCCCACAGAGGCCAGCCCCCTCCAGGGGCGCCCCGGCCGCCCGCCACGCCGGAGGCGGACCCCCCGCCACGGCGCCTCCATCCACTCTGCTCGGGGAAAACTCCCCGGCGCAGCGGTTGCCGGCCGCGCCCCATCGTCGCGGCTCGTTTTCCGGGTGGCCGCGACATGCCACGAGCGAGAGAGGGCCCTGCTCCACGCGGAACTGGGCGCTGACCAGGGCTGCCCAACGCCGGCCAATTCTCACGAGCGTTCTGCCCAAATCGAAACCGATTTGTGCAGAACGCTCGTGAGAATTGGCCGGAAAACGCCCGGCGAACACACTTCGGGCACCACAGTGCCGCAGGGCGGCACCCCCCGGGGCCCTGTGCAGGATCGCGTCTAGTCGCGTTCTGGCACCGCCAGGACGAGCTCCGGGAGGCGTGCCCCTGGGAGGCCGACGCCTCCCGCTCCTCAGCCTCCGGGGGTCCCCACCTGGCGCCGGCAGCTGGGGCCGGGCCAGCCCCGATAGCCGGGCCCGGGCCCGGGCCTGCTTCCTCAGACTTCCGTTGCTAGGGGCCTGAGCATGGGGGCCTCCGCATGTGGAACCCTGAGTCCCGCGCCACGAGTCTCCCCGACCGTCCCGGCGACAACGGAACCTTTCGCGGCTTCGTCCCAGCCGTGGAGTGAGAGATCACTCCGTTCCCCCACAGAGGCCAGGCCCCTCCAGGGGCGCCCCGGCCTCCCGCCACGGCGGAGGCGGACGCCCGTCCACGGCGCCTCCATCCACTCTGCTCGGGAAAAACTCCCCGGCGCCGGGGCCGCCGGCCGCGCCCCATCGTCGCGGCTCGTTTTCCGGGTGGCCGCGACATGCCACGAGCGAGAGAGGGCCCTGCTCCACGCGGAACTGGGCGCTGACCAGGGCTGCCCAACGCCGGCCAATTCTCACGAGCGTTTGCCCAAATCGATCCCGATTTGGGCAGAACGCTCGTGAGAATTGGCCAGAAAACGCCCGACGAACACACTTCGGGCACCACAGGGCCGCAGGGCCGCCCCCCCGGGGCTTTGTGCGGGATCGCGTGTCGTCGCGTTCAGGCACCGCCAGGAGGAGCTCCGGGAGGCGGGCCCCGGGGAGGCCGACGCCTCCCGCTTCTCAGCCTCCGGGGGTCCCCTCCCTGGCGCCGGCCGCTGGGGCCGGGCCAGCCCCGAAAGCCGGGCCCGGGCCCGGGCCTGCTTGCTCAGCCTTCAGTTGCCAGGGGCCTGAGCCGGGGGGCCTCCGCATGGGGAACCCTGAGTCCCGCGCCACGAGTCCCCCCGACCGTCCCGGCGACAACGGCACCTTTCGCGGCTTCGTCCCTGCCGTGGAGTGAGAGATCACTCCGTTCCCCCACAGAGGCCAGCCCCCTCCACGGGCGCCCCGGCCGCCCGCCACGGCGGAGGCGGACGCCCGGTCACGGCGCCTCCATCCACTCTGCTCGGGGAAACTCCCCGGCGCCGGGGCCGCCGACCGCGCCGCATCGTCGCGGCTCGTTTTCCGGGTGGCCGCGCCATGCCCCGAGCGAGAAAGGGCCCTGCTCCACGCGGCACTGGGCGCTGACCAGGGCTGCCCAACGCCGGCCAATTCTCACGAGCGTTCTGCCCAAATCGATGCCGATTTGGGCAGAACGCTCGTGAGAATTGGCCGGAAAACGCCCGGCGAACACGCTTCGGGCACCACAGGGCCGCAGGGCCGCCCCCCCGGGGCCATGTCCGGGATCGCGTGTCGTCGCGTTCCGGCACCGCCAGGAGGAGCTCCGGGAGGCGGGCCCCGGGGAGGCCGACGCCTCCCGCTACTCAGCCTCCGGTGGTCCCCTCCCTGGCGCCGGCCGCTGGTGCCGGGCCAGCCCCGAAAGCTAGGCCCGGGCCCGGGCCTCCTTGCTCAGCCTTCCGTTGCCAGGGGCCTGAGCCTGGGGGCCTCCGCATGGGGAACCCTGAGTCCCGCGCCACGAGTCCCCCCGACCGTCCCGGCGACAATGGCACCTTTCGCGGCTTGGTCCCAGCCGTGGAGTGAGAGTTCACTCCGTTCCCCCACAGGGCCAGCCCCCTCCACGGGCGCCCCGGCTGCCCGCCACGGCGGAGGCGGACGCCCGGCCACGGCGCCTCCATCCACTCTGCTCGGGGAAACTCCCCGGCGCCGGGGCCGCCGACCGCGCCCCATCGTCGCGGCTCGTTTTCCGGGTGGCCACGACATGCCTCGAGCGAGAAAGGGCCCTGCTCACGCGGAATTGGGCGCTGACCAGGGCTGCCCAACGCCGGCCAATTCTCACGAGCGTTCTGCCCAAATCGATCCCGATTTGGGCAGAACGCTCGTGAGAATTGGCCGGAAAACGCCCGGCGAACACACTTCGGGCACCACAGGGCCGCAGGGCCGCCCCCCCGGGGCCCTGTCCGGGATCGCGTGTCGTCTCGTTCCGGCACCGCCAGGAGGAGCTCCGGGAGGCGGGCCCCGGTGAGGCCGACGCCTCCCGCTCCTCAGCCTCCGGGGGTCCCCTACCTGGCGCCGGCCGCTGGTGCCGGGCCAGCCCCGAAAGCTAGGCCTGGGCCCGTGCCTGCTTGCTCAGCCTTCCGTTGCCAGGGGCCTGAGCCTGGGAGCCTCCGCATGGGGAACCCTGAGTCCCGCGCCACGAGTCCCCCCGACCGTCCCGGCGACAATCGCACCTTTCGCGGCTTGGTCCCAGCCGTGGAGTGAGAGATCACTCCGTTCCCCCACAGAGGCCAGCCCCCTCCACGGGCGCCCCGGCCGCCCGCCACGGCGGAGGCGGACGCCCGGCCACGGCGCCTCCATCCACTCTGCTCGGGGAAAACTCCCCGGCGCCGGGGTCGCCGGCCGCGCCCCATCGTCGCGGCTCGTTTTCCGGGTGGCCGCGCCATGCCCCGAGCGAGAAAGCGCCCTGCTCCACGCGACACTGGGCGCTGACCAGGGCTGCCCAACGCCGGCCAATTCTCACGAGCGTTCTGCCCAAATCGATCCCGATTTGGGCAGAACGCTCGTGAGAATTGGCCGGAAAACGCCCGGCGAACACACTTCGGGCACCACAGGGCCGCAGGGCCGCCCCCCCGGGGCCCTGTCCGGGATCGCGTGTCGTCGCTTTCCGGCACCGCCAGGAGGAGCTCCGGGAGGCGGGCCCCGGGGAGGCCGACGCCTCCCGCTCCTCAGCCTCCGGGGGTCCCTTCCCTGGTGCCGGCCGCTGGGGCCGGGCCAGCCCCGAACCCGGGCCCCGGGCCGGGCCTGCTTGCTCAGCCTTCCGTTGCCAGGGGCCTGAGCCTGGGGGCCTCCGCATGGGGAACCCTGAGTCCCGCGCCACGAGTCCCCCCGACCGTCCCGGCGACAACGGCACCTTTCGCGGCTTGGTCCCAGCCGTGGAGTGAGAGATCACTCCGTTCCCCCACAGAGGCCAGCCCCCTCCACGGGCGCCCCGGCCGCCCGCCACGGCGGAGGCGGACGCCCGGCCACGGCGCCTCCATCCACTCTGCTCGGGGAAAACTCCCCGGCGCCGGGGCCGCCGGCCGCGCCCCATCGTCGCGGCTCGTTTTCCGGGTGGCCGCGCCATGCCCCGAGCGAGAGAGCGCCCTGCTCCACGCGGCACTGGGCGCTGACCAGGACTGCCCAACGCCGGCCAATTCTCACGAGCGTTCTGCCCAAATCGATGCCGATTTGGGCAGAACGCTCGTGAGAATTGGCCGGAAAACGCCCGGCGAACACGCTTCGGGCACCACAGGGCCGCAGGGCCGCCCCCCCGGGGCCATGTCCGGGATCGCGTGTCGTCGCGTTGCGGCACCGCCAGGAGGAGCTCCGGGAGGCGGGCCCCGGGGAGGCCGACGCCTCCCGCTACTCAGCCTCCGGTGGTCCCCTCCCTGGCGCCGGCCGCTGGTGCCGGGCCAGCCCCGAAAGCTAGGCCCGGGCCCGGGCCTCCTTGCTCAGCCTTCCGTTGCCAGGGGCCTGAGCCTGGGGGCCTCCGCATGGGGAACCCTGAGTCCCGCGCCACGAGTCCCCCCGACCGTCCCGGCGACAATGGCACCTTTCGCGGCTTGGTCCCAGCCGTGGAGTGAGAGTTCACTCCGTTCCCCCACAGGGCCAGCCCCCTCCACGGGCGCCCCGGCTGCCCGCCACGGCGGAGGCGGACGCCCGGCCACGGCGCCTCCATCCACTCTGCTCGGGGAAACTCCCCGGCGCCGGGGCCGCCGACCGCGCCCCATCGTCGCGGCTCGTTTTCCGGGTGGCCACGACATGCCTCGAGCGAGAAAGGGCCCTGCTCACGCGGAACTGGGCGCTGACCAGGGCTGCCCAACGCCGGCCAATTCTCACGAGCGTTCTGCCCAAATCGATCCCGATTTGGGCAGAACGCTCGTGAGAATTGGCCGGAAAACGCCCGGCGAACACACTTCGGGCACCACAGGGCCGCAGGGCCGCCCCCCCGGGGCCCTGTCCGGGATCGCGTGTCGTCTCGTTCCGGCACCGCCAGGAGGAGCTCCCGGAGGCGGGCCCCGGTGAGGCCGACGCCTCCCGCTCCTCAGCCTCCGGGGGTCCCCTCCCTGGCGCCGGCCGCTGGTGCCGGGCCAGCCCCGAAAGCTAGGCCTGGGCCCGTGCCTGCTTGCTCAGCCTTCCGTTGCCAGGGGCCTGAGCCTGGGAGCCTCCGCATGGGGAACCCTGAGTCCCGCGCCACGAGTCCCCCCGACCGTCCCGGCGACAATCGCACCTTTCGCGGCTTGGTCCCAGCCGTGGAGTGAGAGATCACTCCGTTCCCCCACAGAGGCCAGCCCCCTCCACGGGCGCCCCGGCCGCCCGCCACGGCGGAGGCGGACGCCCGGCCACGGCGCCTCCATCCACTCTGCTCGGGGAAAACTCCCCGGCGCCGGGGTCGCCGGCCGCGCCCCATCGTCGCGGCTCGTTTTCCGGGTGGCCGCGACATGCCCCAAGCGAGAAAGGGCCCTGCTCCACGCGGAACTGGGCGCTGACCAGGGCTGCCCAACGCCGGCCAATTCTCACGAGCGTTCTGCCCAAATCGATCCTGATTTGGGCAGAACGCTCGTGAGAATTGGCCGGAAAACGCCCGGCGAACACGCTTCGGGCACCACAGGGCCGCCGGGCCGCCCTCCGGGGCCCTGTCCGGGATCGCGTGTCGTCGCGTTCCGGCACCGCCAGGAGGAGCTCCGGGAGGCAGGCCCCGGGGAGGCCGACGCCTCCCACTCCTCAGCCTCCGGGCGTCCCCTCCCCGGCGCCGGCAGCCGGGGCCGGGCCAGCCCCGAAAGCCGGGCCCGGGCCCAGGCCTGCTTGCTCAGCCTTCCGTTGCCAGGGGCCTGAGCCTGGGGGCCTCCCCACGGGGAACCCTGCGTCCCGCGCCACGAGTCCCCCGAGCGTCCCGGCGACAACGGCACCTTTCGCGGCTTCGTCCCAGCCGTGGAGTGAGAGATCCATCCGTTCCCCCACGGAGGCCAGCCCCCTCCATGGGCGCCCTGGACGCCCGCCACGGCGGAGGCGGACGCCCGGCCACGGCGCCTCCATCCACACTGCTCGGGGAAACCACCCCGGCGCCGGAGCCGCCGGCCGCGCCCCATCGTCACGGCTCGTTTTCCGGGTGCCCGCGACATGCCCCGAGCGAGAAAGGGTCCTGCTCCACGCGGAACTGGGCGCTGACCAGGGCTGCCCAACGCCGGCCAATTCTCACGAGCGTTCTGCCCAAATCGATCCCGATTTGGGCAGAACGCTCGTGAGAATTGGCCGGAAAACACCCGGCGAACACGCTTCGGGCACCACAGGGCCGCCGGGCCGCCCCCCCGGGGCCCTGTCCGGGATCGCGTGTCGTCGCGTTCCGGCACCGCCAGGAGGAGCTCCGGGAGGCAGGACCAGGGGAGGCCGACGCCTCCCGCTCCTCAGCCTCCGGGGGTCCCCTCCCCGGCGCCGGCAGCCGGGGCCGGGCCAGCCCCGAAATTCGGGCCCGGGCCCAGGCCTGCTTGCTCAGCCTTCCGTTGCCAGGGAGCTGAGCCTGGGGGCCTCCCCACGGGGAACGCTGCGTCCCGCGCCACGAGTCCCCCGAGCGTCCCGGCGAAAACGGCACCTTTCGCGGCTTCGTCCCAGCCGTGGAGTGAGAGATCCATCCGTTCCCCCACGGAGGCCAGCCCCCTCCATGGGCGCCACGGACGCCCGCCACGGCGGAGGCGGACGCCCTGCCACGGCGCCTCCATCCACTCTGCTCGGGGAAAGCACTCCGGCGCCGGGGCCGCCGGCCGCGCCCCCTCGTCACGGCTCGTTTTCCGGGTGCCCGCGACATGCCCCGAGCGAGAAAGGGCCCTGCTCTACGCGGAACTGGGCGCTGACCAGGGCTGCCCAACGCCGGCCAATTCTCACAAGCGTTCTGCCCAAATAGATCCCAATTTGGGCAGAACGCTCGTGAGAATTGGCCGGAAAACGCCCGGCGAACACGCTTCGGGCACCACAGGGCCGCCGGGCCGCCCCCCCGGGGCCCTGTCCGGGATCGCGTGTCGTCGCGTTCCGGCACCGCCAGGGAGAGCTCCGGGAGGCAGGCCCCGGGGAGGCCGACGCCTCCCGCTCCTCAGCCTCCGGGCGTCCCCTCCCCAACGCCGGCAGCCGGGGCCGGGCCAGCCCCGAAAGCCGGGCCCGGGCCCAGGCCTGCTTGCTCAACCTTCCGTTGCCAGGGGCCTGACCCTGGGGGCCTCCCCACGGGGAATCCTTCGTCCCGCGCCACGAGTCCCCCGAGCGTCCCGGCGACAACGGCACCTTTCGCGGCTTCGTCCCAGCCGTGGAGTGAGAGATCCATCCGTTCCCCCACGGAGGCCAGCCCCCTCCATGGGCGCCCCGGACGCCCGCCACGGCGGAGGCGGACGCCCGGCCACGGCGCCTCCATCCACTCTGCTCGGGGAAACCACCCCGGCGCCGGGGCCGCCGGCCGCGCCCCATCGTCACGGCTCGTTTTCCGGGTGCCCGGACATGCCCCGAGCGAGAAAGGGCCCTGCTCCACGCGGAACTGGGCGCTGACCAGGGCTGCCCAACGCCGGCCAATTCTCACGAGCGTTCTGCCCAAATCGATCCCGATTTGGGCAGAACGCTCGTGAGAATTGGCCGGAAAACGCCCGGCGAACACGCTTCGGGCACCACAGGGCCGCCGGGCCGCCCCCCCGGGGCCCTGTCCGGGATCGCGTGTCGTCGCGTTCCGGCACCGCCAGGAGGAGCTCCGGGAGGCGTGCCGCGGGGAGGCCGACGCCTCCCGCTCCTCAGCCTCCGGGGGTCCCCTCCCTGGCGCCGGAAGCTGGGGCCGGGCCAGCCCCGAAAGCCAGGCCCGGGCCCGGGCCTGCTTGCTCAGCCTTCCGTTGCCAGGGGCCTGAGCCTGGGGGCCTCCCCATGGGGAACCCTCAGTCCCGCGCCACGAGTCCCCCGACCGTCCCGGCGACAACGGCACCTTTCGCGGCTTCGTCCCAGCCGTGGAGTGAGAGATCCATCCGTTCCCCCACGGAGGCCAGCCCCCTCCATGGGCGCCCCGGACGCCCGCCACGGCGGAGGCGGACGCCCGGCCACGGCGCCTCCATCCACTCTGCTCGGGGAAAACTCCCCGGCGCCGCGGCTGCCGGCCGCGCCCCATCGTCGCGGCTCGTTTTCCGGGTGGCCGCGACATGCCCCGAGCGAGAAAGGGCCCTGCTCCACGCGGAACTGGGCGCTGACCAGGGCTGCCCAACGCCGGCCAATTCTCACGAGCGTTCTGCCCAAATCGATCCCGATTTGGGCAGAACGCTCGTGAGAATTGGCCGGAAAACGCCCGGCGAACACGCTTCGGGCACCACAGGGCCGCCGGGCCGCCCCCCGGGGCCCTGTCCGGGATCGCGTGTCGTCGCGTTCCGGCACCGCCAGGAGGAGCTCCGGGAGGCAGGCCCCGGGGAGGCCGACGCCTCCCACTCCTCAGCCTCCGGGCGTCCCCTCTCCGGCGCCGGCAGCCGGGGCCGGGCCAGCCCCGAAAGCCGGGCCCGGGCCCAGGCCTGCTTGCTCAGCCTTCCGTTGCCAGGGGCCTGAGCCTGGGGGCCTCCCCACGGGGAACCCTGCGTCCCGCGCCACGAGTCCCCCGAGCGTCCCGGCGACAACGGCACCTTTCGCGGCTTCGTCCCAGCCGTGGAGTGAGAGATCCATCCGTTCCCCCACGGAGGCCAGCCCCCTCCATGGGCGCCCTGGACGCCCGCCACGGCGGAGGCGGACGCCCGGCCACGGCGCCTCCATCCACTCTGCTCGGGGAAACCACCCCGGCGCCGGGGCCGCCGGCCGCACCCCATCGTCACGGCTCGTTTTCCGGGTGCCCGCGACATGCCCCGAGCGAGAAAGGGCCCTGCTCCACGCGGAACTGGGCGCTGACCAGGGCTGCCCAACGCCGGCCAATTCTCACGAGCGTTCTGACCAAATCGATCCCGATTTGGGCAGAACGCTCGTGAGAATTGGCCGGAAAACACCCGGCGAACACGCTTCGGGCACCACAGGGCCGCCGGGCCGCCCCCCCGGGGCCCTGTCCGGGATCGCGTGTCGTCGCGTTCCGGCACCGCCAGGAGGAGCTCCGGGAGGCAGGACCAGGGGAGGCCGACGCCTCCCGCTCCTCAGCCTCCGGGGGTCCCCTCCCCGGCGCCGGCAGCCGGGGCCGGGCCAGCCCCGAAAGCCGGGCCCGGGCCCAGGCCTGCTTGCTCAGCCTTCCGTTGCCAAAGAGCTGAGCCTGGGGGCCTCCCCACGGGGAACGCTGCGTCCCGCGCCACGAGTCCCCCGAGCGTCCCGGCGAAAACGGCACCTTTCGCGGCTTCGTCCCAGCCGTGGAGTGAGAGATCCATCCGTTCCCCCACGGAGGCCAGGCCCCTCCATGGGCGCCGCGGACGCCCGCCACGGCGGAGGCGGACGCCCTGCCACGGCGCCTCCATCCACTCTGCTCGGGGAAAGCACTCCGGCGCCGGGGCCGCCGGCCGCGCCCCCTCGTCACGGCTCGTTTTCCGGGTGCCCGCGACATGCCCCGAGCGAGAAAGGGCCCTGCTCTACGCGGAACTGGGCGCTGACCAGGGCTGCCCAACGCCGGCCAATTCTCACAAGCGTTCTGCCCAAATAGATCCCAATTTGGGCAGAACGCCCGTGAGAATTGGCCGGAAAATGCCCGGCGAACACGCTTCGGGCACCACAGGGCCGCCGGGCCGCCCCCCCGGGGCCCTGTCCGGGATCGCGTGTCGTCGCGTTCCGGCACCACCAGGAAGAGCTCCGGGAGGCAGGCCCCGGGGAGGCCGACGCCTCCCGCTCCTCAGCCTCCGGGCGTCCCCTCCCCGGCGCCGGCAGCCGGGGCCGGGCCAGCCCCGAAAGCCGGGCCCGGGCCCAGGCCTGCTTGCTCAGCCTTCCGTTGCCAGGGGCCTGAGCCTGGGGGCCTCCCCACGGGGAACCCTGCGTCCCGCGCCACGAGTCCCCCGAGCGTCCCGGCGACAACGGCACCTTTCGCGGCTTCGTCCCAGCCGTGGAGTGAGAGATCCATCCGTTCCCCCACGGAGGCCAGCCCCCTCCATGGGCGCCCTGGACGCCCGCCACGGCGGAGGCGGACGCCCGGCCACGGCGCCTCCATCCACTCTGCTCGTGGAAAACTCCCCGGCGCCGGGGCCGCCGGCCGCGCCCCATCGTCGCGGCTCGTTTTCCGGGTGGCCGCGCCATGCCCCGAGCGAGAGAGCGCCCTGATCCACGCGGCACTGGGCGCTGACCAGGACTGCCCAACGCCGGCCAATTCTCACGAGCGTTCTGCCCAAATCGATGCCGATTTGGGCAGAACGCTCGTGAGAATTGGCCGGAAAACGCCCGGCGAACACGCTTCGGGCACCACAGGGCCGCAGGGCCGCCCCCCCGGGGCCATGTCCGGGATCGCGTGTCGTCGCGTTCCGGCACCGCCAGGAGGAGCTCCGGGAGGCGGGCCCCGGGGAGGCCGACGCCTCCCGCTACTCAGCCTCCGGTGGTCCCCTCCCTGGCGCCGGCCGCTGGTGCCGGGCCAGCCCCGAAAGCTAGGCCCGGGCCCGGGCCTCCTTGCTCAGCCTTCCGTTGCCAGGGGCCTGAGCCTGGGGGCCTCCGCATGGGGAACCCTGAGTCCCGCGCCACGAGTCCCCCCGACCGTCCCGGCGACAATGGCACCTTTCGCGGCTTGGTCCCAGCCGTGGAGTGAGAGTTCACTCCGTTCCCCCACAGGGCCAGCCCCCTCCACGGGCGCCCCGGCTGCCCGCCACGGCGGAGGCGGACGCCCGGCCACGGCGCCTCCATCCACTATGCTCGGGGAAACTCCCCGGCGCCGGGGCCGCCGACCGCGCCCCATCGTCGCGGCTCGTTTTCCGGGTGGCCACGACATGCCTCGAGCGAGAAAGGGCCCTGCTCACGCGGAACTGGGCGCTGACCAGGGCTGCCCAACGCCGGCCAATTCTCACGAGCGTTCTGCCCAAATCGATCCCGATTTGGGCAGAACGCTCGTGAGAATTGGCCGGAAAACGCCCGGCGAACACACTTCGGGCACCACAGGGCCGCAGGGCCGCCCCCCCGGGGCCCTGTCCGGGATCGCGTGTCGTCTCGTTCCGGCACCGCCAGGAGGAGCTCCGGGAGGCGGGCCCCGGTGAGGCCGACGCCTCCCGCTCCTCAGCCTCCGGGGGTCCCCTCCCTGGCGCCGGCCGCTGGTGCCGGGCCAGCCCCGAAAGCTAGGCCTGGGCCCTTGCCTGCTTGCTCAGCCTTCCGTTGCCAGGGGCCTGAGCCTGGGAGCCTCCGCATGGGGAACCCTGAGTCCCGCGCCACGAGTCCCCCCGACCGTCCCGGCGACAATCGCACCTTTCGCGGCTTGGTCCCAGCCGTGGAGTGAGAGATCACTCCGTTCCCCCACAGAGGCCAGCCCCCTCCACGGGCGCCCCGGCCGCCCGCCACGGCGGAGGCGGACGCCCGGCCACGGCGCCTCCATCCACTCTGCTCGGGGAAAACTCCCCGGCGCCGGGGTCGCCGGCCGCGCCCCATCGTCGCGGCTCGTTTTCCGGGTGGCCGCGACATGCCCCAAGCGAGAAAGGGCCCTGCTCCACGCGGAACTGGGCGCTGACCAGGGCTGCCCAACGCCGGCCAATTCTCACGAGCGTTCTGCCCAAATCGATCCTGATTTGGGCAGAACGCTCGTGAGAATTGGCCGGAAAACGCCCGGCGAACACGCTTCGGGCACCACAGGGCCGCCGGGCCGCCCTCCGGGGCCCTGTCCGGGATCGCGTGTCGTCGCGTTCCGGCACCGCCAGGAGGAGCTCCGGGAGGCAGGCCCCGGGGAGGCCGACGCCTCCCACTCCTCAGCCTCCGGGCGTCCCCTCCCCGGCGCCGGCAGCCGGGGCCGGGCCAGCCCCGAAAGCCGGGCCCGGGCCCAGGCCTGCTTGCTCAGCCTTCCGTTGCCAGGGGCCTGAGCCTGGGGGCCTCCCCACGGGGAACCCTGCGTCCCGCGCCACGAGTCCCCCGAGCGTCCCGGCGACAACGGCACCTTTCGCGGCTTCGTCCCAGCCGTGGAGTGAGAGATCCATCCGTTCCCCCACGGAGGCCAGCCCCCTCCATGGGCGCCCTGGACGCCCGCCACGGCGGAGGCGGACGCCCGGCCACGGCGCCTCCATCCACACTGCTCGGGGAAACCACCCCGGCGCCGGGGCCGCCGGCCGCGCCCCATCGTCACGGCTCGTTTTCCGGGTGCCCGCGACATGCCCCGAGCGAGAAAGGGCCCTGCTCCACGCGGAACTGGGCGCTGACCAGGGCTGCCCAACGCCGGCCAATTCTCACGAGCGTTCTGCCCAAATCGATCCCGATTTGGGCAGAACGCTCGTGAGAATTGGCCGGAAAACACCCGGCGAACACGCTTCGGGCACCACAGGGCCGCCGGGCCGCCCCCCCGGGGCCCTGTCCGGGATCGCGTGTCGTCGCGTTCCGGCACCGCCAGGAGGAGCTCCGGGAGGCAGGACCAGGGGAGGCCGACGCCTCCCGCTCCTCAGCCTCCGGGGGTCCCCTCCCCGGCGCCGGCAGCCGGGGCCGGGCCAGCCCCGAAATTCGGGCCCGGGCCCAGGCCTGCTTGCTCAGCCTTCCGTTGCCAGGGAGCTGAGCCTGGGGGCCTCCCCACGGGGAACGCTGCGTCCCGCGCCACGAGTCCCCCGAGCGTCCCGGCGAAAACGGCACCTTTCGCGGCTTCGTCCCAGCCGTGGAGTGAGAGATCCATCCGTTCCCCCACGGAGGCCAGCCCCCTCCATGGGCGCCACGGACGCCCGCCACGGCGGAGGCGGACGCCCTGCCACGGCGCCTCCATCCACTCTGCTCGGGGAAAGCACTCCGGCGCCGGGGCCGCCGGCCGCGCCCCCTCGTCACGGCTCGTTTTCCGGGTGCCCGCGACATGCCCCGAGCGAGAAAGGGCCCTGCTCTACGCGGAACTGGGCGCTGACCAGGGCTGCCCAACGCCGGCCAATTCTCACAAGCGTTCTGCCCAAATAGATCCCAATTTGGGCAGAACGCTCGTGAGAATTGGCCGGAAAACGCCCGGCGAACACGCTTCGGGCACCACAGGGCCGCCGGGCCGCCCCCCCGGGGCCCTGTCCGGGATCGCGTGTCGTCGCGTTCCGGCACCGCCAGGGAGAGCTCCGGGAGGCAGGCCCCGGGGAGGCCGACGCCTCCCGCTCCTCAGCCTCCGGGCGTCCCCTCCCCGGCGCCGACAGCCGGGGCCGGGCCAGCCCCGAAAGCCGGGCCCGGGCCCAGGCCTGCTTGCTCAACCTTCCGTTGCCAGGGGCCTGACCCTGGGGGCCTCCCCACGGGGAATCCTTCGTCCCGCGCCACGAGTCCCCCGAGCGTCCCGGCGACAACGGCACCTTTCGCGGCTTCGTCCCAGCCGTGGAGTGAGAGATCCATCCGTTCCCCCACGGAGGCCAGCCCCCTCCATGGGCGCCCCGGACGCCCGCCACGGCGGAGGCGGACGCCCGGCCACGGCGCCTCCATCCACTCTGCTCGGGGAAACCACCCCGGCGCCGGGGCCGCCGGCCGCGCCCCATCGTCACGGCTCGTTTTCCGGGTGCCCGGACATGCCCCGAGCGAGAAAGGGCCCTGCTCCACGCGGAACTGGGCGCTGACCAGGGCTGCCCAACGCCGGCCAATTCTCACGAGCGTTCTGCCCAAATCGATCCCGATTTGGGCAGAACGCTCGTGAGAATTGGCCGGAAAACGCCCGGCGAACACGCTTCGGGCACCACAGGGCCGCCGGGCCGCCCCCCCGGGGCCCTGTCCGGGATCGCGTGTCGTCGCGTTCCGGCACCGCCAGGAGGAGCTCCGGGAGGCGTGCCGCGGGGAGGCCGACGCCTCCCGCTCCTCAGCCTCCGGGGGTCCCCTCCCTGGCGCCGGAAGCTGGGGCCGGGCCAGCCCCGAAAGCCAGGCCCGGGCCCGGGCCTGCTTGCTCAGCCTTCCGTTGCCAGGGGCCTGAGCCTGGGGGCCTCCCCATGGGGAACCCTCAGTCCCGCGCCACGAGTCCCCCGACCGTCCCGGCGACAACGGCACCTTTCGCGGCTTCGTCCCAGCCGTGGAGTGAGAGATCCATCCGTTCCCCCACGGAGGCCAGCCCCCTCCATGGGCGCCCCGGACGCCCGCCACGGCGGAGGCGGACGCCCGGCCACGGCGCCTCCATCCACTCTGCTCGGGGAAAACTCCCCGGCGCCGCGGCTGCCGGCCGCGCCCCATCGTCGCGGCTCGTTTTCCGGGTGGCCGCGACATGCCCCGAGCGAGAAAGGGCCCTGCTCCACGCGGAACTGGGCGCTGACCAGGGCTGCCCAACGCCGGCCAATTCTCACGAGCGTTCTGCCCAAATCGATCCCGATTTGGGCAGAACGCTCGTGAGAATTGGCCGGAAAACGCCCGGCGAACACGCTTCGGGCACCACAGGGCCGCCGGGCCGCCCCCCGGGGCCCTGTCCGGGATCGCGTGTCGTCGCGTTCCGGCACCGCCAGGAGGAGCTCCGGGAGGCAGGCCCCGGGGAGGCCGACGCCTCCCACTCCTCAGCCTCCGGGCGTCCCCTCCCCGGCGCCGGCAGCCGGGGCCGGGCCAGCCCCGAAAGCCGGGCCCGGGCCCAGGCCTGCTTGCTCAGCCTTCCGTTGCCAGGGGCCTGAGCCTGGGGGCCTCCCCACGGGGAACCCTGCGTCCCGCGCCACGAGTCCCCCGAGCGTCCCGGCGACAACGGCACCTTTCGCGGCTTCGTCCCAGCCGTGGAGTGAGAGATCCATCCGTTCCCCCACGGAGGCCAGCCCCCTCCATGGGCGCCCTGGACGCCCGCCACGGCGGAGGCGGACGCCCGGCCACGGCGCCTCCATCCACTCTGCTCGGGGAAACCACCCCGGCGCCGGGGCCGCCGGCCGCACCCCATCGTCACGGCTCGTTTTCCGGGTGCCCGTGACATGCCCCGAGCGAGAAAGGGCCCTGCTCCACGCGGAACTGGGCGCTGACCAGGGCTGCCCAACGCCGGCCAATTCTCACGAGCGTTCTGCCCAAATCGATCCCGATTTGGGCAGAACGCTCGTGAGAATTGGCCGGAAAACACCCGGCGAACACGCTTCGGGCACCACAGGGCCGCCGGGCCGCCCCCCCGGGGCCCTGTCCGGGATCGCGTGTCGTCGCGTTCCGGCACCGCCAGGAGGAGCTCCGGGAGGCAGGACCAGGGGAGGCCGACGCCTCCCGCTCCTCAGCCTCCGGGGGTCCCCTCCCCGGCGCCGGCAGCCGGGGCCGGGCCAGCCCCGAAAGCCGGGCCCGGGCCCAGGCCTGCTTGCTCAGCCTTCCGTTGCCAAAGAGCTGAGCCTGGGGGCCTCCCCACGGGGAACGCTGCGTCCCGCGCCACGAGTCCCCCGAGCGTCCCGGCGAAAACGGCACCTTTCGCGGCTTCGTCCCAGCCGTGGAGTGAGAGATCCATCCGTTCCCCCACGGAGGCCAGCCCCCTCCATGGGCGCCGCGGACGCCCGCCACGGCGGAGGCGGACGCCCTGCCACGGCGCCTCCATCCACTCTGCTCGGGGAAAGCACTCCGGCGCCGGGGCCGCCGGCCGCGCCCCCTCGTCACGGCTCGTTTTCCGGGTGCCCGCGACATGCCCCGAGCGAGAAAGGGCCCTGCTCTACGCGGAACTGGGCGCTGACCAGGGCTGCCCAACGCCGGCCAATTCTCACAAGCGTTCTGCCCAAATAGATCCCAATTTGGGCAGAACGCCCGTGAGAATTGGCCGGAAAATGCCCGGCGAACACGCTTCGGGCACCACAGGGCCGCCGGGCCGCCCCCCCGGGGCCCTGTCCGGGATCGCGTGTCGTCGCGTTCCGGCACCACCAGGAAGAGCTCCGGGAGGCAGGCCCCGGGGAGGCCGACGCCTCCCGCTCCTCAGCCTCCGGGCGTCCCCTCCCCGGCGCCGGCAGCCGGGGCCGGGCCAGCCCCGAAAGCCGGGCCCGGGCCCAGGCCTGCTTGCTCAGCCTTCCGTTGCCAGGGGCCTGAGCCTGGGGGCCTCCCCACGGGGAACCCTGCGTCCCGCGCCACGAGTCCCCCGAGCGTCCCGGCGACAACGGCACCTTTCGCGGCTTCGTCCCAGCCGTGGAGTGAGAGATCCATCCGTTCCCCCACGGAGGCCAGCCCCCTCCATGGGCGCCCTGGACGCCCGCCACGGCGGAGGCGGACGCCCGGCCACGGCGCCTCCATCCACTCTGCTCGGGGAAACCACCCCGGCGCCAGGGCCGCCGGCCGCGCCCCATCGTCACGGCTCGTTTTCCGGGTGGCCGCGACATGCCCCGAGCGAGAAAGGGCCCTGCTCCACGCGGAACTGGGCGCTGACCAGGGCTGCCCAACGCCGGCCAATTCTCACGAGCGTTCTGCCCAAATCGATCCCGATTTGGGCAGAACGCTCGTGAGAATTGGCCGGAAAACACCCGGCGAACACGCTTCGGGCACCACAGGGCCGCCGGGCCGCCCCCCCGGGGCCCTGTCCGGGATCGCGTGTCGTCGCGTTCGGGCACCGCCAGGAGGAGCTCCGGGAGGCAGGACCAGGGGAGGCCGACGCCTCCCGCTCCTCAGCCTCCGGGGGTCCCCTCCCCGGCGCCGGCAGTCGGGGCCGGGCCAGCCCCGAAAGCCGGGCCCGGGCCCAGGCCTGCTTGCTCAGGCTTCCGTTGCCAGGGAGCTGAGCCTGGGGGCCTCCCCACGGGGAACGCTGCGTCCAGCGCCACGAGTCCCCCGAGCGTCCCGGCGAAAACGGCACCTTTCCCGGCTTCGTCCCAGCCGTGGAGTGAGAGATCCATCCGTTCCCCCACGGAGGCCAGCCCCCTCCATGGGCGCCGCGGACGCCCGCCACGGCGGAGGCGGACGCCCTGCCACGGAGCCTCCATCCACTCTGCTCGGGGAAAGCACTCCGGCGCCGGGGCCGCCGGCCGCGCCCCCTCGTCACGGCTCGTTTTCCAGGTGCCCGCGACATGCCTGGAGCGAGAAAGGGCCCTGCTCCACGCGGAACTGGGCGCTGACCAGGACTGCCCAACGCCGGCCAATTCTCACGAGCGTTCTGCCCAAATCGATCCCGATTTGGGCAGAACGCTCGTGAGAATTGGCCGGAAAACGCCCGGCGAACACGCTTCGGGCACCAAAGGGCCGCCGGGCCGCCCCCCCGGGGCCCTGTCCGGGATCGCGTGTCGTCGCGTTCCGGCACCGCCAGGAGGAGCTCCGGGAGGCAGGCCCCGGGGAGGCCGAAGCCTCCCGCTCCTCAGCCTCCGGGGGTCCCCTCCCCGGCGCCGGCAGCCGGGGCCGGGCCAGCCCCGAATGCCGGGCCCGGGCCCAGGCCTGCTTGCTCAGCCTTCGGTTGCCAGGGGCCTGAGCCTGGGGGCCTCCCCACGGGGAACCCTGTGTCCCGCGCCACGAGTCCCCCGACCGTCCCGGTGACAACGCGACCTTTCGCGGCTTCGTCCCAGCCGTGGAGTGAGAGATCCATCCATTCCCCCACGGAGGCCAGCCCCCTCCATGGGCGCCCCGGACGCCCGCCACGGCGGAGGCGGACGCCCGGCCACGGCGGAGGCGGACGCCCGGCCACGGCGCCTCCATCCACTCTGCTCGGGGAAACCACCCCGGCGCCGGGGCCGCCGGCTACGCCCAATCGTCACGGCTCGTTTTCCGGGTTCCCGCGACATGCCCCGAGCGAGAAAGGGCCCTGCTCCACGCGGAACTGGGCGCTGACCAGGGCTGCCCAACGCCGGCCAATTCTCACGAGCGTTCTGCCCAAATCGATCCCGATTTGGGCAGAACGCTCGTGAGTATTGGCCGGAAAACGCCCGGCGAACACGCTTCGGGCACCACAGGGCCGCCGGGCCGCCCCCCCGGGGCCCTGTCCGGGATCGCGTGTCGTCGCGTTCCGGCACCGCCAGGAGGAGCTCCGGGAGGCGTGCCGCGGGGAGGCCGACGCCTCCCGCTCCTCAGCCTCCGGGGGTCCCCTCCCTGGCGCCGGCAACTGGGGCCGGGCCAGCCCCGAAAGCCAGGCCCGGGCCCGGGCCTGCTTGCTCAGCCTTCCGTTGCCAGGGGCCTGAGCCTGGGTGCCTCCCCATGGGGAACCCTGAGTCCCGCGCCACGAGTCCCCCGACCGTCCCGGCGACAACGGCACCTTTCGCGGCTTCGTCCTAGCCGCGGAGTGAGAGACCAGTCCGTTTCCCCACAGAGGCCAGCCCCCTCCAGGGGCGCCCCGGCCGCCCGCCACGGCGGAGGCGGACGCCCGGCCACGGCGCCTCCATCCACTCTGCTCGGGGAAAACTCCCCGGCGCCGCGGCTGCCGGCCGCGCCCCATCGTCGCGGCTCGTTTTCCGGGTGGCCGCGACATGCCCCGAGCGAGAAAGGGCCCTTCTCCACGCGGAACTGGGCGCTGACCAGGGCTGCCCAACGCCGGCCAATTCTCACGAGCGTTCTGCCCAAATCGATCCCGATTTGGGCAGAACGCTCGTGAGAATTGGCCGGAAAACGCCCGGCGAACACGCTTCGGGCACCACAGGGCCGCCGGGCCGCCCTACCGGGGCCCTGTCCGGGATCGCGAGTCGTCGCGTTCCGGCACCGCCAGGAGGAGCTCCGGGAGGCAGGCCCCGGGGAGGCCGAAACCTCCCGCTCCTCAGCCTCCGGGGGTCCCCTCCCCGGCGCCGGCAGCCGGGGCCGGGCCAGCCCCGAATGCCGG
This sequence comes from Meles meles, assembly GCF_922984935.1. Lineage (NCBI taxonomy): Eukaryota > Metazoa > Chordata > Mammalia > Carnivora > Mustelidae > Meles > Meles meles. The sequence goes on from NC_060069.1 coordinate 861,154, forward strand.
GCCCGGGCCCAGGCCTGCTTGCTCAGCCTTCCGTTGCCAGGGGCCTGAGCCTGGGGGCCTCCCCACGGGGAACCCTGTGTCCCGCGCCACGAGTCCCCCGACCGTCCCGGCGACAACGCGACCTTTCGCGGCTTCGTCCCAGCCGTGGAGTGAGAGATCCATCCATTCCCCCACGGAGGCCAGCCCCCTCCATGGGCGCCCCGGACGCCCGCCACGGCGGAGGCGGACGCCCGGCCACGGCGCCTCCATCCACTCTGCTCGGGGAAACCACCCCGGCGCCGGGGCCGCCGGCCGCGCCCCCTCGTCACGGCTCGTTTTCCGGGTGCCCGCGACATGCCCCGAGCGTGAAAGGGCCCTGCTCCACGCGGAACTGGGCGCTGACCAGGGCTGCCCAACGTCGGCCAATTCTCACGAGCGTTCTGCCCAAATCGATCCCGATTTGAGCAGAACGCTCGTGAGAATTGGCCGGAAAACGCCCGGCGAACACGCTTCGGGCACCACAGGGCCGCCGGGCCGCCCCCCCGGGGCCCTGTCCGGGATCGCGTGTCATTGCGTTACGGCACCGCCAGGAGGAGCTCCAGGAGGCAGGCCCCGGGGATGCCGACGCCTCCCGCTCCTCAGCCTCCGGGGGTCCCCTCCCCGGCGCCTGCAGCCGGGGCCGGGCCAGCCCCGAAAGCCGGGCCCGGGCCCAGGCCTGCTTGCTCAGCCTTCCTTTGCCAGGGACCTGAGCCTGGGGGCCTCCCCACGGGAACCCTGCGTCCCGCGCCACGAGTCCCCCGAGCGTCCCGGCGACAACGGCACCTTTCGCGGCTTCGTCCCAGCCGTGGAGTGAGAGATAAATCCGTTCCCCCACGGAGGCCAGCCCCCTCCATGGGCGCCCCGGACGCCCGCCACGGCGGAGGCGGACGCCCGGCCACGGCGCCTCCATCCACTCTGCTCGGGGAAACCACCCCGGCGCCGGGGCCGCCGGCCACGCCCCATCGTCACGGCTCGTTTTCCGGGTGCCCGCGACATGCCCCGAGCGAGAAAGGGCCCTGCTCCACGCGGAACTGGGCCCTGACCAGGGCTGCTCAACGCCGGCCAATTCTCACGAGCGTTCTGCCCCAATCGATCCCGATTTGAGCAGAACGCTCGTGAGAATTGGCCGGAAAACGCCCGGCGAACACGCTTCGGGCACCACAGGGCCGCCGGGCCGCCCCCCCGGGGCCCTGTCCGGGATCGCGTGTCGTCGCGTTCTGGCACCGCCAGGAGGAGCTCCGGGAGGCAGGACCAGGGGAGGCCGACGCCTCCCGCTCCTCAGCCTCCTGGGGTCCCCTCCCCGGCGCCGGCAGCCGGGGCCGGGCCAGCCCCGAAAGCCGGGCCCGGGCCCAGGCCTGCTTGCTCAGCCTTTCGTTGCCAGGGGCCTGAGCCTGGGGGCCTCCCCTCGGGGAACCCTCCGTCCCGCGCCACGAGTCCCCCGAGCGTCCCGGCGACAACGGCACCTTTCGCGGCTTCGTCCCAGCCGTGGAGTGAGAGATCCATCCGTTCCCCACGGAGGCCAGCCCACTCCATGGGCGCCCCGGACACCCGCCACGGCGGAGGCGGACGCCCGACCACGGCGGAGGCGGACGCCCGGCCACGGCGCCTCCATCCACTCTGCTCGGGGAAACCACCCCGGCGCCGGGGCCGCCGGCTACGCCCAATCGTCACGGCTCGTTTTCCGGGTTCCCACGACATGCCCCGAGCGAGAAAGGGCCCTGCTCCACGCGGAACTGGGCGCTGACCAGGGCTGCCCAACGCCGGCCAATTCTCACGAGCGTTCTGCCCAAATCGATCCCGATTTGGGCAGAACGCTCGTGAGAATTGGCCGGAAAACGCCCGGCGAACACGCTTCGGGCACCACAGGGCCGCCGGGCCGCCCTACCGGGGCCCTGTCCGGGATCGCGAGTCGTCGCGTTCCGGCACCGCCAGGAGGAGCTCCGGGAGGCAGGCCCCGGGGAGGCCGAAGCCTCCCGCTCCTCAGCCTCCGGGGGTCCCCTCCCCGGCGCCGGCAGCCGGGGCCGGGCCAGCCCCGAATGCCGGGCCCAGGCCCAGGCCTGCTTGCTCAGCCTTCCGTTGCCAGGGGCCTGAGCCTGGGGGCCTCCCCACGGGGAACCCTGTGTCCCGCGCCACGAGTCCCCCGAGCGTCCCGGCGACAACGGCACCTTTCGCGGCTTCGTCCCAGCCGTGGAGTGAGAGATCCATCCGTTCCCCCACGGAGGCCAGCCCCCTCCATGGGCGCCCAGGACGCCCGCCACGGCGGAGGCGGACGCCCGGCCACGGCGCCTCCATCCACTCTGCTCGGGGAAACCACCCCGGCGACGGGGCCGCCGGCCGCCGCCCATCGTCACGGCTCGTTTTCCGGGTGCTCGGGACATTCCCCGAGCGAGAAAGGGCCCTGCTCCACGCGGAACTGGGCGCTGACCAGGGCTGCCCAACGCCGGCCAATTCTCACGAGCGTGCTGCCCAAATCGATCCCGATTTGGGCAGAACGCTCGTGAGAATTGGCCGGAAAACGCCCGGCGAACACACTTTGGGCACCAGAGGGCCGCCGGGCCGCCCCCCCGGGGCCCTGTCCGGGATCGCGTGTCGTCGCGTTCCGGCACCGCCAGGAGGAGCTCCGGGAGGCGGGCCCCGGGGAGGCCGACACCTCCCGCTCCTCAGCCTCCGGGGGTCCCCTCCCTGGCGCCGGCCGCCGGGGCCGGGCGAGCCCCGAAAGCCGGGCCTGGGCCCGGGCCTGCTTGCTCAGCCTTCCGTTGCCAGGGGCCTGAGCCTGGGGGCCTCCGCATGGGGAACCCTGAGTCCCGCGCCACGAGTCCCCCCGACCGTCCCGGCGACAACGGCACCTTTCGCGGCTTCGTCCCAGCCGTGGAGTGAGAGATCACTCCGTTCCCCCACAGAGGCCAGCCCCTTCCACGGGCGCCCCGGCCGCCCGCCACGGCGGAGGCGGACGCCCGGCCACGGCGCCTCCATCCACTCTGCTCGGGGAAAACTCCCCGGCGCCGGGGCCGCCGGCCGCGCCCCATCGTCGCGGCTCGTTTTCCGGGTGGCCGCGCCATACCCCGAGCGAGAAAGGGCCCTGCTCCACGCGGCACTGGGCGCTGACCAGGGCTGCCCAACGCCGGCCAATTCTCACGAGCGTTCTGCCCAAATCGATCCCGATTTGGGCAGAACGCTCGTGAGACATGGCCGGAAAAAGCCCGGCGAACACACTTCGGGCACCAGAGGGCCGCAGGGCCGCCCCCCCGGGGCCTTGTCCGGGATCGCGTGTCGTCGCGTACCGGCACCGCCAGGAGGAGCTCCGGGAGGCGGGCCCCGGGGAGGCCGACGCCTCCCGCTCCTCAGCCGCCGGGGGTCCCCTCCCTGGCGCCGGCCGCCGGGGCCGGGCCAGCCCCGAAAGCCGGGCCCGGGCCCGGGCCTGCTTGCTCAGCCTTCCGTTGCCAGGGGCCTGAGCCTGGGGGCCTCCGCATGGGGAACCCTGAGTCCCGCGCCACGAGTCCCCCCGATCGTCCCGGCGACGACGGCACCTTTCGCGGCTTCGTCCCAGCCGTGGAGTCAGAGATCACTCCGTTCCCCCACAGAGGCCAGCCCCCTCCACGGGCGCCCCGTCCGCCCGCCACGGCGGAGGCGGACGCCCGGCCACGGCGCCTCCATCCACTCTGCTCGGGGAAAACTCCCCGGCGCCGGGGCCGCCGGCCGCGCCCCATCGTCGCGGCTCGTTTTCCGGGTGGCCGCGCCATGCCCCGAGCGAGAAAGGGCCCTGCTCCACGCGGCACTGGGCGCTGACCAGGGCTGCCCAACGCCGGCCAATTCTCACGAGCGTTCTGCCCAAATCGATCCCGATTTGGGCAGAACGCTCGTGAGAATTGGCCGGAAAACGCCCGGCGAACACACTTCGGGCACCAGAGGGCCGCAGGGCCGCCCCCCCGGGGCCCTGTCCGGGATCGCGTGTCGTCGCGTTCCGGCACCGCCAGGAGGAGCTCCGGGAGGCGGGCCCCGGGGAGGCCGACGCCTCCCGCTCCTCAGCCTCCGGGGGTCCCCTCCCTGGCGCCGGCCGCCGGGGCCGGGCCAGCACCGAAAGCCGGGCCCGGGCCCGGGCCTGCTTGCTCAGCCTTCCGTTGCCAGGGGCCTGAGACTGGGGGTCTCTGCACGGGGAACTCTGAGTCCTGAGCCACGAGTCCCCACGACCGTCGCGGCGACAACGGCACCTTTCGCGGCTTGGTCCCAGCAGTGGAGTGAGAAATCTGTCCATTCCCCCACAGAGGCCAGACCCCTCCATGGGCGCCCCGGCCGCCCGCCACGGTGGAGGCGGGCGCCCGGCCACGGGCCTCCATCCACTCTGCTCGGGGAAAACTCCCCAGCGCCGGGGCCCACGGCCGCGCCCCACCGTCGCGGCTCGTTTTCCGGGTGGCCGCGCCATGCCCCGAGCGAGAAAGGGCCCTGCTCCACGCGGAACTGGGCGCTGACCAGGGCTGTCCAACGCCGGCCAATCCTCACGAGCGTTCTGCCCAAATCGATCCCGATTTGGGCAGAACGCTCGTGATAATTGGCCGGAAAACGCCCGGCGAACACACTTCGGGCACCAGAGGGGCGCTGGGCCGCCCCCCCGGGGCCCTGTCCTGGGTCGCGTGTCGTCGCGTTCCGGCACCGCCAGGAGGAGCTCCGGGAGGCGGGCCCCGGGGAGGCCGACGCCTCCCGCTCCTCAGCCTCCAGGGTTCCCCTCCCCGGCGCCGGCAGCTGGGGCCGGGCCGGCCCAGAAAGGCGGGCCCGGGCCCGGGCCTGCTTGCTCAGCCTTCCGTTGCCAGGGGCTTGAGACTGGGGGCCTCTGCACGGGGAACACTGAGTCCCGCGCCACGAGTCCCCACGACCGTCGCGACGACAACGGCACCTTTCGCGGCTTCGTACCAGCCGTGGAGTGAGAGATCAGTCTGTTCCCCCACAGAGGCCAGCCCCCTCCACGGGCGCCCCGGCCGCCCGCCACGGCGGAGGCGGGCGCCCGCCACGGCGCCTCCATCCCCTCTGCTCGGGGAAAACTCCCCGGCGCCGGGGCCGCCGGCCGCGCCCCATCGTCGCGGCTCGTTTTCCGGGTGGCCGCGACATGCCCCGAGCGAGAAAGGGCCCTGCTCCACGCGGCACTGGGCGCTGACCAGGGCTGTCCAACGCCGGGCAATTCTCACGAGCGTTCTGCCCAAATCGATCCCGATTTGGGCAGAACGGTCGTGAGAATTGGCCGGAAAACGCCCGGCGAACACACTTCGGGCACCACAGGGGCTCAGCGACGCCCCCCCCGGGGCCCTGTCCGGGGTCGCGGGTCGTCGCGTTCCGGCACCGCCAGGAGGAACTCCGGGAGGCGGGCCCCGGGGAGGCCGACGCCTCCCGCTCCTCAGCCTCCGGGTGTCCCCTCCCCGGCGCCGGCAGCTGGGGCCGGGCCGGCCCCGAAAGGCGGGCCCGGGCCCGGGCCTGCTTGCTCAGCCTTCCGTTGCCAGGGGCCTGAGCCTGGGGGCCTCCTCACAGGGAACCCTGAGTCTCGCGCCAGGAGTCCCCCCGACCGTCCCGGCGACAACGGCACCTTTCGCGGCTTCGTCCCAGCCGTGGAGTGCGAGAGCAGTCCATTCCCCCACAGAGGTCAGCCCCCTCCATGGGCGCCCCGGCCGCCTGCCATGGCGGAGGCGGGCGCCCGCCCATGGCGCCTCCATCCACTCTGCTCGGGGAAAACTCCCCAGCGCCGGGGCCGCCGGCCGCGCCCCAGCGTCGCGGCTCGTTTTCCGGGTGGCCGCGACATGACCCGAGCGAGAAAGGGCCCTGCTCCACGCGGCACTGGGCGCTGACCAGGGCTGCCCAACGCCGGCCAATTCTCACGAGCGTTCTGCCCAAATCGATCCCGCAGAACGCTCGTGAGAATTGGCCGGAAAACGCCCGGCGAACACACTTCGGGCACCACAGGGCCGCAGGGCCGCCCCCCCGGGGCCCTGTCCTGGATCGCGTGTCGTCGCGTTCCGGCACCGCCAGGAGGAGCTCCGGGAGGCGGGCCCCGGGGAGGCCGACGCCTCCCGCTCCTCAGCCTCTGGGGGTCCCCTCCCTGGCGCCGGCAGCTGGGGCCGGGCCAGCCCCAAAAGGCATGCCCGGGCCCGGGACTGCTTGCTCAGCCTTCCGTTGCCAGGGGCCTGAGCCTGGGGGCCTCCGCACGGGGAACCCTGAGTCCCGCATCAGGAGTCCCCCCGACCGTCCCGGCGACAACGGCACTTTTCGCGGCTTCGTCCCAGCCATGGAGTGAGAGATCAGTCCGTTCCCCCACAGACGCCAGCCCCCTCCACGGGCGCCCCGGCCGCTGCCACGGAGGAGGCGGGCGCCCGCCCATGGCGCCTCCATCCACTCTGCTCGGGGAAAACTCCCCCGCGCCGGGGCCGCCGGCCGCGCCCCATCGTCGCGGCTCGTTTTCCGGGTGGCCGCGACATGCCCCGAGCGAGAAAGGGCCCTGCTCCACGCGGCACTGGGCGCTGACCAGGGCTGACCAACGCCGGCCAATTCTCACGAGCCTTCTGCCCAAATCGATCCCAATTTGGGCAGAACGCTCGTGAGAATTGGCCGGAATACGCCCGGCGAACACACTTCGGGCACCACAGGGGCGCAGGTCCGCCCCCCCGGGGCCCTGTCAGGGGTCGCGTGTCGTCGCGTTCCAGCACCGCCAGGAGGAGCTCCGGGAGGCGGGCCCCGGGGAGGCGGACGCCTCCCGCTCCTCAGCCTCCGGGGGTCCCCTCCCTGGCAACCCACGGAATGGGAGAAGATATTTGTAAATGACAGTTCAGACAAAATGTTGATATCCAGGATCTAGAAAGAACTTCTCAAACTCAACACACACAAAACAGATAATCATATACAAAAATGGGCAGAAGATATGAACAGACACTCCTCCAACGAAGACATACAAATGGCTATCAGACACATGACAAAATGTTCATCATCACTAGTCATCAGGGAGATTCAAATTAAAACGACATTGAGATACCACCTGACACCAGTTAGAAAGGCCACAATTAGCAAGACAGGAAACAACGTGTGTTGGAGAGGATGTGGAGAAAGGGGTACCCTCTTACACTGTTGGTGGGAATGCAAGTTGGTGCAGCCACTTTGGAGAACAGTGTGCAGATGACTCAAGAAATTAAAAAGAGAGCTTCCCTATGACCCTGCAATTGCACTGCTGGGTATTTACCCCAAAGATACAGATGTAGTGAAAAGAAGGGCCATCTGTACCCCAATGTTTATAGCAGCAAAGGCCTCGGTCACCAAACTGTGGAAAGAACCAAGATGCCCTTCAATGGACGAATGGATAAGGAAGATTTGGTCCATATACAAGATGGAGTATTATGCCTCCATCAGAAAGGATGAATACCAACTTTTGTAGCAATATGGACGGGAGTGGAAGAGATTATGCTGAGTGAAATAAGTCAAGCAGAGAGAATCAATTATCATATGGTTTCACTTATTTGTGGAGCATAACAAAGAACAAGGAGGACATGGGGAGATGGAGAGGAGAAGGAAGTTGTGGGAAATGGGAAGGGGAGGTGAACCATGAGAGACTACGGACTCTGAAAAAGAACCTGAGGGTCTTGAATGGGTGGGGAGTGGGAGGTTGGGAGAACAAGGTGGTGGGTATTAGGGAAGGCACGTGTTGCATGGAGCACTGGGTGTGGTGCAAAAATAAGGAATACTGTTACGCTGAAAAGAAATAATATAGATAGATAGATAGATATTGAAAGTGAAAAAAAAAAGGAATGTGCTGAACCTACAGAGCAGAAGAAACCAGAATGCCTCCCTGACGCCACCCCCAATACCGGCGCCCCTGAGGAGCAGGAATGAGGATTCTCACGGTCCTGCAGACTCACGTCCTCAACTCAGGCATCGGGATTGGTCATCACTGTGCCGGCAGATCCGGGCCGCCATGCCCCTGTGACCTAAACCTAACCCTCGGTTGGGTGTTCAGGCTTCAGTCCCCAGAGGACTGGCTCCCTAGCCCTCCAGACTGGGGACCCCATATTCCCAACGTAGGACTCTGGCTGCCACCCATGATGAAACTTGACCACATGGACCTTTGCAGAACGCTCCTTGCCGGAGAAACCTCCATGACCCCTAAAGCCAACCACATCTTCTGAGCACCCCCACACCACAATTCCTTAGCCTTACAGGCCGCCAGAACAATGCCCTCAGCCCAGCCCTCCAGAGAGCCTGAGTCCATGCTGGCACATCAGGCCTGCCATTCTCCCAGGACCAAACCCTAAGCCTAGGTTGGGTGTTCAGGTTCTAGAACCCTGACACCCAATTCCACCCATGGGTGGGAGCATCAAACTGATGGCATGACTCAGCTTCTCAACCAGCAGGAGATTCCATTTGGTGCTCTCCAACACCCTCAGAGCCCTAGGAACCGGCCAAGCTGCCCTGAGGCCATTCCCGCCATCTTTGCACCTCCAGGCCAAAAACCCAGGGCCTGAGAAGCCTCCGGAGCCCTGCCCTCAACTCAGCCCTTGAGTGAGCCAATATCTGTGCTGGCAGATCCCACATGCCTTCTCCCTAAGACATAACCTTAACGCTAAGCCTAACCCTAATACTAACTCTAGCCCAGGTTGTGTGTTCAGGCATCCCTCCTCCATAGCCTGGTCCCCCAAACGGCCAGATGGGGGACCCCTGAGCTGCACCCCATAATTGCGCCTGATCCCAGGAGGAAACCCTGCCCTTTAGAAATGTGTTGAACCCGCAGAGCGGGAGAAACCTGCATGCCTCCCAGAGGCCACTGCCACTTCTGGCACACCCAAGGACCAGGAACCAGGACTCTCACAGTGCTACAGACTCGCGCCCTCAACTCAGGCATTGGGAAGCATCACCACAGCGCCATCAGATCGGGGCTGCCATGCCCTTACAACCCTACCCTAACCCTAGGTTGGGTGTCAGGCTTCTGTCCCCTGAGGACTGGACCCCTAGCCCTCCAGACTGGGGACCCTGGATTCCCAATGCAGGACTCTGGCTGCCACCCACGATGAAACTGGACCATATGATCCTGTGCAGTATGCTCCTGGCCACAGAATCCTCCATGCCCCCTAAAGCCAGCCACGCCTTCCAAGAAATGCCACACCACAAACCCAGAGCCTGACAGGCCACCAGAGCAATGCCCTCAACTCAGCCCTCCGGAGAACCTGAGCCGCACTGGCAGGCCTGCCATTCTCCCAGGACGAAACCCTAACACTAGGTTGGGTGTTCAGGCATTGGACCCAGAGGCCTGACACCCAATTCCTCCCATGGGTTGAGCATCAGACTGTTGGCAGGACTCAGTTCTCAGCCAGGAGGAGACCTTTTCATTTGGTGTTCTCTCACACCCTCAGAGCAGTAGCAACCAGCCATTCTCCCTTGAGGCCATTCCCACCAGCTTTGCTCCTCCAGGCCAAGAACCCAGGGCCTGAGGAGCCTCCTGAGTCCTGCCCTCAACTCAGCCCTTGGGTGAGCCCGTATCTGTGCTAGCAGATCCGACATGCCCTGTCCCTAAGCCTAACACTAACCATAATACTAAACCTAGCCCAGGTTGTGTGTTCAGGCGTCCATACTCTGACTCCTGGTCCCCAAGGCCCCAGATGGGGGACCCGTGAGCGATACCCCATCATTGAACCTGACACCAGGAGGAAACCATGCTGTTTAGAATTGTGCTGAACCCACAGAGCGGGATAAATTGGAATGTCTCCCTGAGGCCACCCCACTTCCAGCGCCCCCAAGGACCAAGAACCAGGAGTCTCATGGTTCTGCAGACACACGCTCTGAACTCAAGCATTGGGATGGGTCACCACAGCGCCAGCAGATTGGGGCTGCAATGCCCCTACAACCTAACCCTCACAGCAGGACTCACCCTCTCAGCCAGAAGGTGACCTTTCATTTCGTGCTATCTAATGCCCTGAGAATTGTAGAAACTGGCATGCTCCCCTGAGGCGATTTCCAACATCTTTGCCCGTACAGCCCAAAACCCCAGTGCCCGAGGAGCCTCCTGAGTCCCGCCCTCAACTCAGCCCTTGGGTGAGCTGATATCTGTGCTTGCATATCCGACATGCCTTGTCCCTAAGACATAACCTTAACCCTAATCCTAATACTAACCCTAGCCCAGGTTCGTGCTCAGGCATCATCCTCCCACAACTGGTCGGTCCTCAAAACCCCAGATAGGGGACCCCTGAGTTGCACCCCATAATTGCACATGATCCCAGCATGAACCGTGCCGTTTAGAAATGGGCTGAAGCCACAGAGCAGGAGAAGCCTGCAAGTCTCCCTGAGGCCAAAGCACTTCTGGACCCTCCCAAGGACCGGGAACCAGAGTCTCAATGTCCTGCAGACATAGCCTCAACTCAGGCATCAGGATGGGTCACCACAGCACCGGCAGATCGGGGTTACCATGCCCCAAAGACTTAACCATAATGCTAGGATGGGTGTTTATGCTTCGATCCACAGAGGCCTGGCTCCCTAGCCGTCCAGACTGGGGACCCTGTACTTGCAATGCTGGACTCCGGCTGCCACCCACAAGGAAAATGGCCCACATGGCCCTGTGCAGTACGCTCCTGGCCGGAGAAACCTCCATGCCCCCTAAAGACACCCACACCTTCCGAGGACCCACACACCACCGCCCAGTGCCTGATGGGCCACCAGAGCAATACCCTCAACTCAGCCCTCCGGAGAGCCTGAGTCCGCACTGGCACCTCAGGCCTGCCATGCTCCCAGGACCAAACCCTAATACCCTAGCTCAGGTGGTCAGGCTCTGGACCCCAGAGGCCTGATACCCAATTCCATCCCAGTGGATAGGATCATCAGACTGATGGCAGGACTCAGCCTCTCAGCCAGGAGAATAAATGAAATAAACCATTTCATTTAGTGCTATCTAACACTCTCAGAGACCTAGAAACCAGCATGCTCCCCTGAGGCCATTCCCACCATCTTTACCTTCTAGGAAAAAAACCCAGGGCCTAAGGATCCTCCTGAGTCCCGCCTTCAACTCAGCCCTTGGGTGAGCCCATATAAGTGTTACCAGATCCAACATGCCTCGTCCCTAAGACATAACCCTAACCCTAATCTTTTTATTTTTTTTAAGATTTTATTCATTTCTTTGACAGAGACAGATCAGAAGAAGGCACAGAGAGGACGAAGCACGCTCCCCGCTCAGCAGAGAGCCTGATGTGGGGCTCGATCCCAGGACCCTGAGATCATAACCTGAGCGAAAGGCAGAGGCTTTAACCAACTGAGCCACCCAGGCGCCCCACCTTAACACTAATCTTAACACTAACCCTAACCACAAAACCTAACCCTAACCTCTAAACCTAACATAACAACCTCGGAGCAGTAGAAACCATCATGCTCCCCAGAGGCGATTCCCACATTCTTTGCCCCTCCAGTCCAAAAATCCAGGGCCTGAGGAGACTCCTGAGTCCCGCCCTCAACACAGCCCTTGGGTGAGTCCATATCTGTGCTGGCAGATCTGACATGCCTTGTCCCTAAGACATACGCCTAACCCTAAGCCTAACCCTAAACCTTACCTCTAACCCTATCCCCTAACTCCTAACCCTAACCCTAACCCTAACCCTAACCCCTAACAACTAACCCTAACACTCTCCGAACCTCTATCCCTAACCCTAACCCTCCAGACTGGGGATTCCAAAGTCACAACACAGGACTCTGCCTGCCCTCCAGAAAGAAAGGTGCATGAGCACCTAATCACACCCGCCATTGGCAATGCCCCAGACATAATGCCAGATTCTGCCACAACGCCAGATGCATGTCATCCACTCAGCCCTGAGGGAGCCCGCCTCAACACAGCATATCAGCAGCATATCAGAACTGCCATGCCCCTAGGCCTTAACCCTAACCCTAGGTTGGGTGTACAGTCTTCCGTACCCAGAGGCCTAGCCCCCAAACCCGCCAGATTGTGGATGCATGAGACTCACTCTGGCAGTCTGGAGGCTGCCTATGCTGTTACAGTGCCATTTGGAGCTACTTAGACCTCAGAGCAAAAGATAACTTCATGCCCCCCAAGGCAAGCCCCAGCATCTGAGCCCCTCCTGAACACAAACCCAGATTCACACTAGCCACCTATCACCGACCCTCAACTCAGGCCACCGGGGAGTCCGCCTCAGCACTGGCAGATTGGGCCTGTCGCGCCCCAAGACCTCAACCTTAGTTTGAGTTTCCAGGCTTCCATCCCAAGAGGCCTAGCCTCCAGGCCCCCTGGATTAAGGACCCCTGAGTGACATTGCAGGACTCCAACAGCCACGCAGGATGAAACCTTGCAGTTTGGAGCTGCTGAATACTCAGAGGGTGAGAAACCTTCAAGCCCCCGTAAAGCTATCTGCACAATTTGCGGCACCCCAGGCCAGAAAGCTGTTTTCTATGAAGCTACCGGACATATGCCCTCAACTCAGCCCTGAGGGGAGCTCATCTCAGCGCCGGCAGATTGGGCCTGCCATGACCCTAGACCCTAACCCTAACCCTAGGTCGGGTATACAGCCTTCCGTGCCCAGAGGCCTGTACCCCAAGCCCATCAGACTGGGGATGACTGAGACTCCCGCCAGCACTCCTCCAGCCTCCTAGGGCAAAATGGTGCCATTTGGAACTGTGCAGGAACCTCAGAGCAGGAGAAAGCTGCATGCCCCCCAAGAACACCACTAGCTTCTTTGCCCCCACAAACACAAACACAGACCTCAAGTCCTGCCTGATTCCCACCCTCCATTCGGCCTATCCAGGAGACCACCTCAATTGCAGCAGATCGGGCCTGCCATGTCCCTAAGCCTTAACCCTAACCCTAGTTTGGATTTTCAGGCTTCCATCCCAAGAGGCCTGGCCCCCACGCCCCCCAGATTAAGGACTTCTGAGCAACACCACAGGACACAGCCTGTCACACAAGTGGAAACCTTGTGGTTTGGAGCTGCAATGAACCCTCAGATGGGGAGAAACTTTCATGCCACCCTAAAGCCACCCCAATAATCAACAGCCACTCTGGCCATAGAGCTGGATTCCATCCCGCCACCAAATGCATACCCTCAACTCAGCCCATACGGGATCCCGCCTCAGCACTGGCAGATCGGGCCTGCCATTGCCCCTAGGCCCTAACCCTAACACAAGTTTGGGTGTTCAGTCTTCCATGCTGAGGGTCCAGGCAACAAAATCCCCTGGATTAAGGAATCTTGACATACACCTCAGGACTCCGCTTGCCACACAGTAGGAACCTGTGCCTTGGAGTTGTACTGAACCCTCAGAGGGGGAGAAACTTGCCCCTCTAAAGGCACTCCCATCATCTGCACCCGTCCCCCCGGCCATAAACCAGATTCTGCTGAGCTGCCGGATGCATGCCATAAATTCAGACCCTAGGGCGCCCCACCTCAACATAAGCAGATCGGGCCACCATGCCCCTAGGCCCTTACCAGAACCCCTCTTTAGGTTTTCAGGCTTCCATCCCAGGGGGCCTGCCTCCCATGTCCCCCCAGATTAAGGTCTACTGAGCGCCACCACGGGACTCCACCTGGCACTCATGAGGAAAACTTGTGGTTTAGAGCTGCACTGAACACTCAGACGGGGAGAAACCTGCAAACCCCCGTAATGCCACCCCACCATGAGTCACCCCCATGGCCATAAAACCAGATTCTCCTGCGATGCCAGATCTATGCCCTCAACTCGACCCTTAGGGGAGCCCGCATCAGCACCGGCACATTGGACCTGCCATGCCCTTCGGCCCTAACCATAAACCTAGGTGGGGTGTACAGGCTTTCATGAACAGAGGCCTGTCCCCCAAGCCCGCCAGATTGGGCACCTCCGAGATTCATGCCAGTAGAGATTAAGGATTCCTCAGTGACACCCCAGGACTGCGTCTGCCACACGGGAGGAAACCATGCCATTTGGAGCTCTGCAGAACCCTCAGGGTAGGAGAAAACTGCATGCAACCCTGAGGTCACGCCCAGCTTCTGTGGCATCCCTGGACACAAACTCTGAGTCTGACATGCCACCTGATACCCACCCTGAAGTCAGCCCACCAGGGAGCCCACCTCAGCAGTAGCAGATTGAGCATGCCATGCCCCTATGCCCTTACCGTAGCTCTAGTTTCTGATTTCGGGCTTCCATCCCAAGAGGCCTGGCCCGCAAACTCCCCAGATTCAGGACCCCTCTGTAACAAGCCAGAAACCTGAATGCCATGCAGGGGGAAGCCATGACATTTGGAGCTCCAAAGTTTCCTCAGAGAGGGAGAAACCAGCATGCCCCTCTAAAGCCACCCCCACGATCAGCCGTCCCTCTGGCCAGAAACCCTGACTCTTCTGCATTGCAGGATGCATTTCCTCAACTCAATTCTGAGGGTATCTCACCTCTGTGTCGGCTGATCAGGCCTGTCCTGCCCAGCCCATTACCCTTAACCCTATGTTGCATTTTCAGGCTTCCTTCCCCAGGGGCCTATCCACCAAGCCCTCTAGATTGGTAAACTTGGAGCCACACTGTAGGAGTCCCCCTGCCACCCAGCAGGAAACTTGTCCCTTTGGAGCTGTGCAGAACCCTCAGAGCCAGAGAAACCTGCATGACCCCATTAGGACTCCCCCACATTCTGCAGCCCCCTGGCCACAAACCCAGAGCCTGATTCACCACCTGACCCCCATTCTCAACTCAGCTCCTTGGGGAACTCACCTCAACACCAGAAGTTCGGGCCTGCCACGCCACTAGCTCAGCTCTGCTCATGGACACCACCAGCTCTAGGCAGACCTAGAACTCCCCTGTCTGCGGCAAAGCTCTGGGATCCCCCCTCCTTCTTCCCAATTTACACTGGCCCAGGCATTCATGCGAAAGGGGAAGGCTACCTCTTGAATGCTTAATACCTCCTTTCCTCTTCAGCCCTATTTCTCTCCACTTACCTTTGCACCTGGGCAAACTGAAAGTAACATATCAATGGAACATGTACATGCTCTGAGATCTAAATCTTTCATGGCAACTTTCTGAGGGCTCCTTATGCAATAGGAAACTAGTGTATCCTGCCACAGAGTGTTTCATAATGAACAGCTACAGAACAGGAGAGCAAAAGTCATTCCAGTTTTACCTCAGTCTTCATGAAGTAGAACATGGTCTTCTTTTCTTCATTGACTTCAATTCCAATTCGTTTCCATGCAATGTTCATTCCTCTCCTTCAGGGGTAGGATTTTGTGATTCCTCACCTGCATAGAACACCCAGAGCTCATCACAACAAGTACTCTCCCTAATAGCTGTCACCCACTTAACCCTTCGTCCCACACCCCTGCCCCCCTAGCAACCCTCGATTTTGCTCTAGGTTAGAGTCTGTTTCCTCATTGGCCTTTCTCTCCTCACTATGTTCATCTGTTTTCTTTCTGAAATTCCATAGAGGTCAAGATATAGGCTATTGGTCTTTTCTTACTGATTTTACATAGCTAAATCCACTGTAGATCCATCCACATCCTTGCAGATGGTAAGATTTCATCCTTTTTGAACCTGGATCCTATTCCATTAAGAAGATGTGGGAGAATGAATACACACACACACACACACACACACACACACACATATGATATATACGAGTGATATATATATATCTCACTCATCAGTGAATGGACATTTGTCTCCCTCCATTGTTTTACAATGGTTGAAAATGCTGCTGTAAATATCACGGTGCTTATACCCCACTGAATGTGCATTTTTGTGCCCTTTAGGGAAATAACTAGGAGGGCAATTGCTGGATCCTACTGTTGTTCAGTTCTTAGCTTTTGGAGGACACACTGTATTCTTTCCAAGAGTGGCTGCAACAACACGCATGCCCACCAACAATGTAGGAGGGTTCCGGTTTTGGGTGTTTTTTTTTTTTTTTAGATTTTATTTATTTATTTGACAGAGGTCACAAGTAGGCAGAGAGGCAGGCAGAGAGAGAGGACGAAGCAGACTCCCCGCTGAGCAGAGAGCCCAATGCGGGGCTCAATCTCAGGACCCTGAGACCATGACCTGAGCCGAAGGCAGTGGCTTAACCCACTGAGCCACACAGGTGCCCCCGAGGGTTCCACTTTAAACAGAACATTCCCTGCCAGCAATTTCCTAAGGAGGAAATATAAAACCTGTGGGAAAACCTGACTCACTGAGCATCAGGAAAGCAGCCACAGAAATTCAGCCCAGGGTTCCTGACACCAAGTCCCTTGAAGCCAACAGAGTGCCTTTATCCAGGGAAATTCCCAAAGACTCTCCTTCTGACTTCACTACCCATGAAACTGCAGAGAAAATACAGCATGTCCAACCATATATAGCCGTTTGAGTGAACCTAGGAAGACAAGCATCCCTTTTAAATTGTCCAAGACTCCTTGGAATCATTTTGAATTTTCCCTCTGCCCTCATTGGAACTCTTTGGATTCAAAGACGAATCCATTAGGATACATCACCTTGGACAAAGAGGAAGCCATCATCCAAGTCTCTATCTGACCACAAACAGCCACCTCACTCTAGATGTCAGCCGTTCCACCAGAGCCTAGGCCCAGTGGAGTAAACACTGTTCGGTGAAGGAATACTTTCTATGTTCAAAAGGCACACCAAGTCAATCTCACATTCCCTTTCGAATCCAAGGGATTTCCTAGGAAAGAGATGTTCCAAATACCTTTGTAAGCCAGAAATAAACAGAGAAAATGAGATCCCTGCCAGGTGCTCCCTGCAGAGAAACTCAGGAGCTCTGGCACCCGCACGAGATTGCTTACAGCTGGTTCAGTGTGCCATTTGTGAGCTCCACTGGAGACAAGAGAAAAGCCCAGGAAATTTG
Organism: Meles meles; assembly: GCF_922984935.1. Classification (NCBI taxonomy): domain Eukaryota; kingdom Metazoa; phylum Chordata; class Mammalia; order Carnivora; family Mustelidae; genus Meles; species Meles meles. The sequence continues at coordinate 877,967 of NC_060069.1, forward strand.
GGGTGAAAGGGAATTTTTACCTGCCATCCTGGCATGGATGTGACATTGTGACCCACAGGCCTGCTGTTTTCTCTGAACACTGACGTCCTGGGACAAGCTGCATGACTGACTCAGACGCTGACTTCCAAACTTCAGGTCTCATGGAGCCAGAGTGAAGAAGGGTTGTCAGGTGCAGATAAGCAGGCGTCTCCCACCTAAAGCCTGCACACCTGCTCTGATTCCTGGGAGAAGGAGAGACACAGGCTTGTTTCTTAACTGGTCATTCACTTCCCTCTCAAGCTGGTCAATGCCCTTGTCCTTTTTGGAGAAACAAACATGCTTTTCCAAACAAACACTCAGCTCCTCGGTTCCAAATGCACCATGAGTCGGGTTTGGTTCCCCTGGCTGCAGAGCCCAACTGGGAGGACCCTCCTGAACCATCCTGACAGCACATTACCAGCAAACCTGGGGAAAGAGGGCACAATGCTGAGTGGGGGACAGGCTCCATCAATTCTTACCACCACCCTTGAGCCTGGAGAAACAGAGACTATACAGCTCACCACTCCATCCTGTAAAAATAAGCTGTAGTGCCTCACGTTTCAGGGTCTCTCACTGTGCACCTCCGCCCTGCCTTCAGAGCCAGCAAGCTGCACTGACTCCTCTTCAGGTGTGTTTCCCATGGCAGCTCGCCGCTGCCTCCAGTGGTGGCAAGCAGCATCGCCATGCCTTCCAGGGTATCTCACACCACTGCTCACCACTCCCTCCAGTGGAGTGAACTGGCACTGCCGGGCCTTCCATAGACTCATTTTTTTTTTTTATTTGTTTATTTACAGCATAACAGTGTTCATTGTTTTGGCATCACACCCAGTGCTCCATGCAGTACGTGCCCTCCCTATTAACCACCACCTGATTCCTCAAACTCCCACCCCACCCTGCCCCTCCAAAACCCTCTGGTTGTTTTTCAGAGTCCATAGTCTCTCATGGTTCATCTCCCCTTCCAGTTTCTCTCAACTCCCTCTCCTCTCCATCTCCCTATGTCCTCCGTGTTATTTGCTATGCTCCACAAATAAGTGAGACCATATGATACATGATTCTCTCTCTGCTTGACTTATTTCGCTCAGCATAATTTCTTCCAGTCCCGTCCATGTTGCTACAAAAGTTGGGTATTCATCCTTTCTGATGGAGGCATAATACTCCATTGCATATATGTACCACATCTTCCTTATCCATTCATCCGTTGAAGGGCATCTTGGTTCTTTCCACAGTTTGGTGAGCATAGCCATTGCTACAATAAACATTGGGGTACAGATGGCCCTTCTTTTCACTACATCTGTATCTTTGGGGTAAATACCCAGCAGTGCAATTGCAGGGTCATAGGGAAGCTCTATTCTTAATTTCTTGAGGAATCTCCACACTGTTCTCCAAAGTGGCTGCACCAACTTGCATTCCCACCAACAGTGTAAGAGGGTTCCCCTTTCTCCACATCCTCTCCAACAATCGTTGTTTCCTGTCTTGCTAATTTTGGCCATTCTAACTGGTGTCAGGTGGTATCTCAATGTGGTTTTAATTTGAATCTCCCTGATGGCTAGTGATGATGAACATTTTTTCATGTGTCTGATAGCCATTTGTATGTCTTCGTTGGAGAAGTGTCTGTTCATATCTTCTGCCCATTTTTGGATATGATTATCTGTTTTGTGTGTGTTGAGTTTGAGAAGTTCTTTCTAGATCCTGGATATCAACCTTTTGTCTGTACTGTCATTTGCAAATATCTTCTCCCATTCCGTGGGTTGCCTTTTTGTTTGGTGGACTGTTTCCTTTGCTGTGCAGAAGCTTTTGATCTTGATGAAGTGCCAAAAGTTTATTTTCGCTTTTGTTTCCTTGGCCTTTGGAGACATATCTTGAAAGAAGTTGCTGTGGCTGATATCGAAGAGGTTACTGCCTATGTTCTCCTCTAGGATTCTGATGGATTCCTGTCTCATGATGAGGTCTTTTATCCATTTCGAGTGTAAGAGAATGGTTGAGTTTCATTATTCTACATATAGCTGTCCAGTTTTCCCAGCACCATTGATTGAAGAGACTGTCTTTTTTTCCATTGAATATTTTTTCCTGTTTTGTCGAAGATTATTTCACCGTGGAGTTGAGGGTCCATATCTGGGCTCTCCACTCTGTTCCACTGGTCTATGTGTCTGTTTTTATGCCAGGACCACGCTGTCTTGGTGATCGCAGCTTTGTAGTAAAGCTTGAAATCGGGTAACGTGATGCCGCCAGTTTTGTTTTTGTTTTTCAACATTTCCTTAGCAATTCGGGGTCTCTTCTGATTCCATACAAATTTTAGGATTATTGGCTCCAGCTCTTTGAAAACTACCGGTGGAATTTTGATCGGAATGGCATTAAAAGCATAGATTGCTCTAGGCAGTATAAACATTTTAACAATGTTTATTATTCCAATCCAAGAGCATGGAATTGTCTTCCATCTTTTTGGGTCTTCTTCAATTTCTTTCATGAGTGTTCTGTAGTTCCTCGAGTACAGGTCCTTTACCTCTTTGGTTAGGTTTATTCCCAGGTATCTTATGGTTCTTGGTGCTCTAGTAAATGGAATCGATTCTCTAATTTCCCTTTCTGTATTTTCATTGTTAGTGTATAAGAAAGCCACTGATTTCTGTACATTGACTTTGTATCCTGCCACGTTACTGAATTGCTGTATGAGTCTAGTAGTTTGGGGGTGGAGTCTTTGGGGTTTTCCATATAAAAAATCATGTCATCTGCGAAGAGAGAGAGTTTGACTTCTTCCTTGCCAATTTGGATACCTTTTATTTCTCTTTGTTGTCTGATTGCCGTTGCTAGGACTTCTAATACTATGTTGAACAAGAGTGGTGAGAGTGGGCATCCAAGCCCATTAGAATAACGTCAGACCTTTTCACAGAGACCTGGCAAGCCAGGAAGGGCTGGCAAAATATATTCAGAGTACTAAATGAGAAGAACATGCAACCAAGAATACTCTATCCGGCAAGACTGACATTTAAAATGGATGGAGAGATAAAGAGTTTCCAAGACCGGCAAGGCTTAAAAGACTATGCAACCACCAAGCCGACACTGCAGGAAATATTAAGGGGGGGTCCTATAAAAGAGAAAAAATCCTAAGAATATCATTGAACAGAAATATAGAAACAATCTACAGACAGAAAGACTTCAAAGGCAACATGACATGAATCAAAACCTATCTCTCAATAATCACTCTCAATGTGAATGGCCTAAATGCGCCCATAAAACGACACAGGGTTGCAGATTGGATAAAACGACAGGACCCATCCATATGTTGTCTACAAGAGACCCATTTTGAACCTAAGGATACACCCAGACTGAAAGTGAACGGATGGAGAAGCATCTTTCATGCCAATGGGCCTCAAAAGAAGGCCGGGGTAGCGATTCTCATATCAGATAAATTAGATTTTAAACTAAAGACTGTAGTCAGAGATACAGAAGGACACTACATAATTCTTAAAGGGACAATCCGCCAAGATGATCTAATCATTGTGAATATCTATGCCCCCAATATGGGACCACCCAATTCCATAAGAAAACTATTAATCAAGATAAAGAGTCATATTGATATGAATACAATAATAGTAGGAGATCTTCATACGCCTCTCTCAAAAATAGACAGATCATCGAAGCAGAAAATTAAAAAAGAAATAAGAGCATTGAATGAAACATTGGACCAGATGGACCTCATAGTCATATACAGAACATTCCACCCTAAAACAACAGAATACACATTCTTCTCAAGTGCACATGGAACCTTCTCCAGAATAGACCACATACTGTGTCACAAGGATTGAGGATGCCTGATACTCATGCTGGGAATCTGCCTGCCACGCAGGGCACCGCTGTGCTGTTTGGAGCTGCACTGAACCCTCAGAGCTGGAGAAACTTCCATGCACCCCTGAAGTCACCCCCAGGTTATGCGAACGTCTGGACACACACCTAGAGGCTAAGACCCCGTCTGACACCCGAGCTCAACTCAGCGCACCAGGGCACCTGCCTCTGCACTGGCATATCAGGTCTACCATGGCCCTAGGCCTTAACCCTATCCCTAATTTTGGTTTTCAGGTATCATCCCCAAGAGTCCTGACCCCAAGACCCCAAGATTAAAGAATCCTGAGTGACACCTCAGGACTCTGTCCACCATGCAGGAGGAAACCATGCTGTTTGGAGCTGTGTCGAATCCTCAGAGCGGGAGAAACCTGCACGGTTCACCCGAGGCTATCCCCCACCCTCTGCGCACTATTGTGCCACAAATGTGGAGGCTGGCACTCAGCCTGCCTACCACCCAGGAGGAAACCGTGCCATTTGAAACTGAGTAGAACACTCAGAGTGGGAGAAACTGCATGCCTCCCTGAGCACAACCCCCTCCTTCAGCGGTCCCCTGACCACAAACCTGGACCCTCTCATGCCACTGGACCTCTGCCCTCAATTCATCCCCCTGGGATCCCTTCTCAGTGCCAGCAAATTGGGCCTGCCATGTCCCTGACCCTAACCTTAAGCCTAGGTTGCATTTTCAGTCTTCATCCCCAGAGGCTGGTCCCCCAATTCCTCCATATTTGGACCCCTGAGCCACAACCCAGTGCTCTGTCTGCCACCCGGGAGGAAACCGTTCTGTTTGGAGCTGCACAGAACCATCGGAATGGGAGAAATCTTCATGCTCCCTGAAGCCACCTCCAACTTCGGCCACCCCCCAGGCACAAACCCAGATCGTAATGCACCACCTGACCATGGCCCTCAACTCAGTACCCCAGACATCTAGCCTCAGCACCAGCAGATCAGGCCAGCCATGCCCCTGTGCTCTTTTCCAAGCCCTAGGTTGTGTTTTCAGTCTTCTGTCCTCTGATGATTGACACCAAAGCTCCGCTGATGGGTTACACCTGAACTATACCAGAATATTTCTTGGCCCCCTGAGGCTATCCCACTTTCAGCACCCCCCATTCACACCTGGATCTTAACACTCACACTGACCCACGTCCTCAACTCTGCTCCCCAGGTCACTCCTCTCAGGGTGGCCTATTGAGACTGACATGACCCTCAGCCCTAACCAAAACTTAGGTACATTTTCTGTCTTGTGTCCCAAGAATACAGGTACCAAAGCCCCACATATGTGGGACCCCTGAGAAATGCCAGAGGACTCTGTCTTCAACCCAGAAGGAAACAGTAGAATTGGAACTCTGCCAAGGACTGAGAGCAGGAGAAATCTGCCTTTCCCCCCATGGCCACCAACCCGGAGCCTGACTCAGACTGACCCATGTTCTCTACTCAGTCCCCGTGAGAGCTCTGCACAGCACCAGCGAATCAGGCCTGTCATGTTGCTGGGACCTAGCCCTAACCCTAGGTTGGGGTTTCATGCTCTGTCCCCAGAGGACTGGCACCCAAGTCCCACGGATGGCGACCCCTGAGCAATATTTGAGATCTCTGCCTGCCACCCAGAAGGAAACCATACCATTTGGGACTCTGCAAAGGATTCTGAGCAGGAGAAATCTGCCACGCACCACTGAGTTCACCCAGAGTCAGCAGCTGGACACAAGCCTGAACCTGACACTTACTCTATCCATCCCTCTGTACTCAGCCCTCTGGATAGCTTGCCACACCACCATCAGATTGGGCCTGCCATGCTCCTAACCCCTAACTGAAGCTTAGTTTGTGTTCTGAGCATTCAATTCCTAGGGGTCTGGCTCCCTACCCCACGGACTGGGGTCACCTTAGCCATACCACAGGACTCATCCTAACACACAGGAGGAAAGCGTGCCATGTAGACCTCTAGAAAGTATTCAAATCAGGATAAAATGCCTGCCCATCTGAGCCTATACCAGCAAACCCCCAATTTCAGTGGCCTCTAGGTCACAAACCCTGTGCCTGACCAGAACCAGAACACTCATCCTTAATTCCAGCCTCTAGGAACCACACACACTGTCAGCTGTTTGGGCCTGCAATGTCCTTTGGCCCTAACTCTATCCCTAGCTTGGGTTCTCATGTCTCTGTCCCCTAAGGGTGGGCTCCAAAGCCCTAGGATTTGGGGATGCCTGAGCAATACCACAGGACTCAGCCTCACACCCAGATGGAAATCTTTCCATAATGGACTCCAGTAAGTATATAGGTCAGTATAAATATGAAGGCCCATCTGTGTCCATCCCAGTGAACTCCCACATTCAAGGGCTCATGGATTCAAACCCTGAGCCGGACACTCACCCTGACCCATGTCCTCAACTCAGCCCTCCAGGACACTCACCACACGGTTGGCAATTCAGAACTTCCATTTTCCTAGGTCCTAACCCTAACCCTATTTGGAGTTCTGAGAGGTCCATCTGTAGAGGCCTGGATCCCAAGCCCCGGGTATTGGGAACACTTTAGCAAAACCAGAGGATCAGCCCGCCACACAAAAGGAAACTCCTTTTTTTACTCCAAACTGGATTCAGAGCATGAGACATCTGAATGCAAACCTGAGACAATGTCAGTGAACCTACACTTCCATCCACCCTCTTAAGACAATCCCTGAGCTTGATACACACCCTAAATCTCCATTGTATCTCAGACCTTGTGAAAATCTCCAAAGTTCTGGCTGATTGTATCTTCTAGGCTTCTGGGCCTTAATCCAACGGAAGGTCTAGACATGGGCGAAAATATGAACAGATATTTCTCCAATGATGACACGCATGTGACCAACAGATATATACATAAATGTTCTATATCACATGGCTTCTGGGAAATGCAAATCTAAACCACATTGAGGTGTCCTATCACACCAGGCAGAATGTCTAAAGTTAACAGGACATGAAACCACAAATATTGGTGAGGATGCAGAGAATGGAGAACCCTCCTACACTCCTGGTTGGAATGCAGACTGTTATATCCACTCTGGAAAATAGTACGGGGTTTCCTCAAGAAGTTAAAATAAAGTTACCCTAAAACACAGCACTTGCACTACAGGGCTTTTACCACAAAAATAGAGATGTAGGGGAAAGAACTGGCACCTGCACCCCAGTGTTCATTGCAACAATATCCACTATAGATAAACTATGGAAAGAACCCAGATATCTATGGACAGAGGAATGGATAAAGAAGATGTGGTTCATATATTCAATGGAATATTCCTCAGCCATCAGAAAGGATGAATACTTACCATCACATCAACCTGGATGGGTCTGGAAGATATTATGCTGAGTAAAATATGTCAATGAAAGGAACACAATTATCATAGGGTTTCACTCATATGTGAAATATCAGAAACAGGGCAGAGAACCGTAGGCAAAGGAAGGGGAAACAGAATGGGAAGTCATCAGAGATGGGGAAAAAACCATGATAGACTCTTAACTATAGCAACCAACTGAGGGTTGCTGGATGGGGGGTGGGGGGGGTAACTGGGGTGATGGGCATTAAGGAGGGCACGTGATGCAATACACATCTGATATATTATTTAACACTACATCTGAAAATAATGATGTATGATAAGTTGGCTCATTGAATTCAAATAAAAAATGAAAGAACTCAAATAAACTACCCTAACAATTTGTATGGAATCACAAAAGATACTGAACAACCAGCACAATGTTATGAAGAAAAACAAAGCTGGAGGCGTCACAATTCCATATTTCATATTATACTACAAAGCTGCATTCATCCTCACAGTATGGGACTGGCAAAAAAAAAAAAAAAATACACACAGTGACCAAGGAAACGGAATAGAAGCTCAGACATCAGCCCACAATCACGTGCCCAATTAATCTTCTGCAAAACAGGCAAAACTATTAAAAGGGAAAAGGACAGTTTCTACAACAAATGGTGTTGGGAAAACTGAACAGCTATGCACAAAACAATGAAATTAGACTGCTTTCTTACACCATATGGACAAATAAACTCAAAACAGTTTCAAGACCTCAATGTGAGACCTTAAATCATAAAAATCCTACAAGAGGGCACAGACAGTAACTTCTCTGACATGAACCATACATTTAATAGACATGCCTCCTAAGGCAAAGGAAACAAAAGCAAAAATAAACTTCTAGAGCTCCATCAATATAAAAACTTACCGCACAGCAGAACAGCAATGAAAATGTAATAAATAGAATACAACGTACTTAAGAGGAGAAGATGTTTGCAAATATCATGTGCAATAAAGGGGTAGTGTCCAAAATATGTAGAACTGATACAACGCAACAACCAAAAAACAAAAAATCCAATTAAAAAATAGACAGAAGACATGAACAGACATTGCTCCAAAGAAGACATACAGATGGCCAACAGTCACGTGAGAAGATGTTCACATCGGCCATCAACAGGAAAATCCAAATGAAAAGGTCCATGAGATATTACCTCATACTATCAGAATGGCTAACAGCACCAGCACAAGAAAACAAATGTTGGGAGGATGTGGGTAAAAGGGAACCCTCTTGCACTGTGGTGGGAATTCTAGCTGCTGCAGTCCCTGTGGAAAACAGTATCACTGTTCCTCAAAACGTTAAATATTAGAACTACCTTATAATCCAGCAATCACACTACCGGGTGATTACCCGACGAATATGAGAACAGTAACTCAAAAGGATACATGTGCCCCTATGTTTCTTGCAACATTAATTACAATATTACAATATGGAAACAATCCAAGTATTTCTTGATAACTTGATAAATGAGATGATAAATGTATACACACACACACACACACACACACACACACACACACAGTGCGAAATTACTCAGCCATAAAAAATCTTGCCATTTGCAGACACATGGATGGAGCTAGAGAATACTATCCTAAGTGAAATCAGTCAGAGAAAGACAAAGGCCTTTGGCTGTCACTCTTCCATGGAATTTAGGAAACAAACATACATAAATAAAGGAGAAAGAAGATACAAAACAAAAACCGACTCTGTGGTTACCAGAGTGGAAGTGGATGGAGGGATGAGTGATATAGATGACGGGGTCTAAGAGTAAAATATTCTTTTTTTTTTATTTGTTTATTTTCAGCATAACAGTGTTCACTGTTTTTGCACCACACCCAGTGCTCCATGCAGTACGTGCCCTCCCTATTACCCACCACCTGGTTCCCCAACCTCCCAACCCCCGCCCTTCCAAAACACTCAGGTTGTTTTTCAGAGTCCATAGTCTCTCATGGTTCATCTCCCCTTCCAGGTTCCCTCAACTCCCTCTCCTCTCCATCTCCCCATGTCCTCCGTGTTCTTTGTTATGCTCCACAAATAAGGGAGACCATATGATATTTGACTCTCTCTGCTTGACTTATTTCACTCAGCATAATCTCTTCGAGTCCCGTCCATGTTGCTACAAAAGTTGGGTATTCATCCTTTCTGATGGAGCCATATACTCCATTGTGCATATGGACCACATCTTCCTTATCCATTCATCCGTTGAAGGGCATCTTGGTTCTTTCCACAGTTTGGCGACCGTGGCCATTGCTGCAATAAACATTGGGGTACAGATGGCTCTTCTTTTCACTCCATCTGTATCTTTGGGGTAAATACCCATCAGTGTAATTGCAGGGTCATAGGGAAGCTCTATTTTTAATTTCTTGAGTCATCTGCACATTGTTCTCCAAAGTGGCTGCACTAAATTGCAGTCTCACCAACAGTGTAACAGGGTTCCACTTTCTCGACATCCTCTCCAACAAACGTTATTTCCTGTCTTCCTAATTTTGGACATTCTAACTGGTGTTAGGTGGTATCTCAATGTAGTTTTAATTAGAATCTCCATGATGGCGAGGCAGACGCCTCCCTCTCCACAGATTCTGGGGGTCTCACCTTGGCGGTGGCAGCTGGGGCCGGGCCTGCCAGGAAATCCGGGCCCGGACCCAGGCCTGCTTGTTCAGCCTTCCATTGCCAGGGGCCTGTACCTAGGGCCTCACCCCGGGAATCCTGAGTCCCGGGCCACAAGTCCGCCACAGTCCCAGAGACAATGGTGCCTTTCGTGGCTGCGTCCCAGCCGAGGAGTGAGAGATCAATTCGTTCCTCCACAGAGGCCAGACCCCTCCATGGGCGCCCCGGGGGCCTGCCACAGCGAAGGCGGACGCCCGGGCACAGCCCCTCGATCAACTCTGCTCAGGGAAAACTCCCCGGCGCCGGGACCACCGACCGCGCCCCATCGTCACGGCTCGTTTTACGGATGGCCGCGACATGCCCCGAGAGAGAAAGGGCCCTGGTCCATACGGAACTGGGCGGTCACCATGGCTGCCGAAAGCCGGCCAATTCTCACGAGTGTTCTGCCCAAATCGATCCCGATTTGGGCAGAACGCTCATGAGAATAGGACAGAAAACAGGCGGCAAACACACTTCGGGCAAGACAGGGCCACAGGGCCGCCCCCCTGGGCCATGCCCGGGATCGCGTGTCGTCGCGTTCCGGCACCGCCAGGAGGAGCTCCGGGAGGCGTGCCCCGGGGAGGCCGACGCCTCCCGCTCCTCAGCCTCCGGGGGTCCCCTCCCTGGCGCCGGCAGCTGAGGCCGGGCCAGCCCCGAAAGCCGGGCACGGGCCCAGGCCTGCTTGCTCAGCCTTCCGTTGCCAGGGGCCTGAGCCTGGGGGCCTCCCCATGGGGAACCCTGAGTCCCGCGCCACGAGTCCCCCGACCGTCCCGGCGACAACGGCACCTTTCGCGGCTTCGTCCTAGCCCCGGAGTGAGAGATCAGTCCGTTTCCCCACAGAGGCCAGCCCCCTCCAGGGGCGCCCCGGCCGCCCGCCACGGCGGAGGCGGACGCCCGGCCACGGCGCCTCCATCCACTCTGCTCGGAGAAACCACCCCGGCGCCGGGGCCGCCGGCCGCGCCCCATCATCACGGCTCGTTTTCCGGGTGCCCGCGACATGCCCCGAGCAAGAAAGGGCCCTGCTCCACGCGGAACTGGGCGCTGACCAGGGCTGCCCAACCCCGGCCAATTCTCACGAGCGTTCTGCCCAAATCGATCCCGATTTGGGCAGAACGCTCGTGAGAATTGGCCGGAAAACGCCCGGCGAACACACTTCGGGCACCACAGGGCCGCAGGTCACCCCCCCGCGGCCCTGCCCTGGATCGCGTGTCGTCGCGTTCCGGCACCTCCAGGAGGAGCTCCGTGAGGCTGGCGTGGGCAAGTCGACGCCTCGCGCTTCTCAGACTCTGGTGGTCCCCTCCCTTCACTGGCAGCTGGGGCCGGGCCAGCCCCGAAAGCCGGGCCCGGTCCAGGCCTGCTTGCTCAGCCTTCCGTTGCCAGCGGCCTGAGCCTGCGGGCCTCCCCATGGGGAACCCTGAGTCCCGCGCCACGAGTCCCCCGACCGTCCCGGCGCCATCGGCCCCTTTCGTGGCTGCGACACAGCTGTGGAGCGACAGATATTTTTGTTCCCCCAGAGAGGCCAAGCCCTTCCTGGGCGCCCCGGCCTCCCTCCAAGGCGGAGCCGGATGCCCGACCACAGCCTCTCCATCAACTCTGCTCGGAGCAAGCTCTCCGGCTCTGAGGCCCCCGGCCGGCCCCGTCGTCTTGGCGCGTTTTTGGGTGGCTGGGACATACCCCGAGCGAGAAAGGGTCCTGGGCCACGCGGAACAAGGCGGTCCCCATGGTTGTCCAACGCCAGCTAATTTTCATGAGCGCTCTGCCCAAATCGATCCCGATTAGATATGGACCCTCAACTCTATTGTGATATAATCGTCGAGAAATCAGGAAAAAATATTCAATGTAACAAAAGACATTCTCCTCAATCAATGGTGCTGGGGAAACTGGACAGCGATATGTAGAAGAATGAAACTCGACCATTCTCTTACACCATACACAATGATAAACTCGAACTCGATAAAGGAGCTCAACGTGAGACAGGATTCTCTCAGAATCCTAGAGGAGTACATAGGCAGTAACCTCTTCGATATCAGCCACAGCAACTTCTTTCAAGACATGTCTCCAAAGGCCAAGGAAACAAAAGCGAAAATGAACTTTTGGCACTTCATCAAGATCAAAAGCTTCTGCACAGCAAAGGGAACAGTCCACCAATCAAAAGGCAACCCACGGAATGGGAGAAGATATTTGTAAATGACAGTTCAGACAAAAGGTTGATATCCAGGATCTAGAAATAACTTCTCAAACTCAACACACACAAAACAGATAATCATATCCAAAAATGGGCAGAAGATATGAACAGACACTCCTCCAACGAAGACATACAAATGGCTATCAGACACATGACAAAATGTTCATCATCACTAGCCATCAGGGAGATTCAAATGAAAAAGACATTGAGATACCACCTGACACCAGTTAGAAAGGCCACAATTAGCAAGACAGGAAACAACGTGTGTTGGAGAGGATGTGGAGAAAGGGGAACCCTCTTACACTGTTGGTGGGAATGCAAGTTGGTGCAGCCACTTTGGAGAACAGTGTGGAGATTCCTCCAGAAATTAAGAATAGAGCTTCCCTATGACCCTGCAATTGCACTGCTGGGTATTTACCCCAAAGATACAGATGGAGTGAAAAGAAGGGCCATCTGTACCCCAATGTTTATAGCAGCAAAGGCCTCGGTCGCCAAACTGTGGAAAGAACCAAGATGCCCTTCAATGGACGAATGGATAAGGAAGATGTGGTCCATATACAAGATGGAGTATTATGCCTCCATCAGAAAGGATGAATACCAACTTTTGTAGCAATATGGACGGGAGTGGAAGAGATTATGCTGAGTGAAATAAGTCAAGCAGAGAGAGTCAATTATCATATGGTTTCACTTATTTGTGGAGCATAACAAAGAACAAGGAGGACATGGGGAGATGGAGAGGAGAAGGAAGTTGTGGGAAATGGGAAGGGGAGGTGAACCATGAGAGACTATGGACTCTGAAAAAGAACCTGAGGGTCTTGAATGGGTGGGGAGTGGGAGGTTGGGAGAACAAGGTGGTGGGTATTAGGGAGGGCACGTGTTGCATGGAGCACTGGGTGTGGTGCAAAAATAAGGAATACTGTTACGCTGAAAAGAAATAATATAGATAGATAGATAGATAGATATTGAAAGTGAAAAAAAAAGGAATGTGCTGAACCTACAGAGCAGAAGAAACCAGAATGCCTCCCTGACGCCACCCCCAATACCGGCGCCTCTGAGGAGCAGGAATGAGGAGTCTCACGGTCCTGCAGACTCACGTCCTCAACTCAGGCATCGGGATTGGTCATCACTGTGCCGGCAGATCCGGGCCGCCATGCCCCTGTGACCTAAACCTAACCCTCGGTTGGGTGTTCAGGCTTCAGTCCCCAGAGGACTGGCTCCCTAGCCCTCCAGACTGGGGACCCCATATTCCCAACGTAGGACTCTGGCTGCCACCCATGATGAAACTTGACCACATGGACCTTTGCAGAACGCTCCTTGCCGGAGAAACCTCCATGATCCCTAAAGCCAACCACATCTTCTGAGCACCCCCACACCACAATTCCTTAGCCTTACAGGCCGCCAGAACAATGTCCTCAGCCCAGCCCTCCAGAGAGCCTGAGTCCGTGCTGGCACATCAGGCCTGCCATTCTCCCAGGACCAAACCCTAAGCCTAGGTTGGGTGTTCAGGTTCTAGAACCCTGACACCCAATTCCACCCATGGGTGGGAGCATCAAACTGATGGCATGACTCAGCTTCTCAACCAGCAGGAGATTCCATTTGGTGCTCTCCAACACCCTCAGAGCCCTAGGAACCGGCCATGCTGCCCTGAGGCCATTCCCGCCATCTTTGCACCTCCAGGCCAAAAACCCAGGGCCTGAGAAGCCTCCGGAGCCCTGCCCTCAACTTAGCCCTTGAGTGAGCCAATATCTGTGCTGGCAGATCCCACATGCCTTCTCCCTAAGACATAACCTTAACGCTAAGCCTAACCCTAATACTAACTCTAGCCCAGGTTGTGTGTTCAGGCATCCCTCCTCCATAGCCTGGTCCCCCAAACGGCCAGATGGGGGACCCCTGAGCTGCACCCCATAATTGCACCTGATCCCAGGAGGAAACCCTGCCCTTTAGAAATGTGTTGAACCCGCAGAGCGGGAGAAACCTGCATGCCTCCCAGAGGCCACTGCCACTTCTGGCACACCCAAGGACCAGGAACCAGGACTCTCACAGTGCTACAGACTCGCGCCCTCAACTCAGGCATTGGGAAGCATCACCACAGCGCCATCAGATCGGGGCTGCCATGCCCTTACAACCCTACCCTAACCCTAGGTTGGGTGTCAGGCTTCTGTCCCCTGAGGACTGGACCCCTAGCCCTCCAGACTGGGGACCCTGTATTCCCAATGCAGGACTCTGGCTGCCACCCACGATGAAACTGGACCATATGGCCCTGTGCAGTATGCTAATGGCCACAGAAACCTCCATGCCCCCTAAAGCCAGCCACGCCTTCCAAGAAATGCCACACCACAAACCCAGAGCCTGACAGGCCACCAGAGCAATGCCCTCAACTCAGCCCTCCGGAGAGCCTGAGCTGCACTGGCAGGCCTGCCATTCTCCCAGGACGAAACCCTAACACTAGGTTGGGTGTTCAGGCATTGGACCCAGAGGCCTGACACCCAATTCCTCCCATGGGTTGAGCATCAGACTGTCGGCAGGACTCAGTTCTCAGCCAGGAGGAGACCTTTTCATTTGGTGTTCTCTCACACCCTCAGAGCAGTAGCAACCAGCCATTCTCCCTTGAGGCCATTCCCACCAGCTTTGCTCCTCCAGGCCAAGAACCCAGGGCCTGAGGAGCCTCCTGAGTCCTGCCCTCAACTCAGCCCTTGGGTGAGCCCGTATCTGTGCTAGCAGATCCGACATGCCCTGTCCCTAAGCCTAACACTAACCATAATACTAAACCTAGCCCAGGTTGTGTGTTCAGGCATCCATACTCTGACTCCTGGTCCCCAAGGCCCCAGATGGGGGACCCGTGAGCGATACCCCATCATTGAACCTGACACCAGGAGGAAACCATGCTGTTTAGAATTGTGCTGAACCCACAGAGTGGGATAAATTTGAATGTCTCCCTGAGGCCACCCCACTTCCAGCGCCCCCAAGGACCAAGAACCAGGAGTCTCATGGTCCTGCAGACACACGCTCTGAACTCAAGCATTGGGATGGGCCACCACAGCGCCAGCAGATTGGGGCTGCAATGCCCCTACAACCTAACCCTCACAGCAGGACTCACCCTCTCAGCCAGAAGGTGACCTTTCATTTCGTGCTATCTAATGCCCTGAGAATTGTAGAAACTGGCATGCTCCCCTGAGGCGATTTCCAACATCTTTGCCCGTACAGCCCAAAACCCCAGTGCCCGAGGAGCCTCCTGAGTCCCGCCCTCAACTCAGCCCTTGGGCCAGCTGATATCTGTGCTTGCATATCCGACATGCCTTGTCCCTAAGACATAACCCTAACCCTAATCCTAATACTAACCCTAGCCCAGGTTCGTGCTCAGGCATCATCCTCCCACAACTGGTCGGTCCTCAAAACCCCAGATAGGGGACCCCTGAGTTGCACCCCATAATTGCACATGATCCCAGCATGAACCGTGCCATTTAGAAATGGGCTGAAGCCACAGAGCAGGAGAAGCCTGCAAGTCTCCCTGAGGCCAAAGCACTTCTGGACCCTCCCAAGGACCGGGAACCAGGAGTCTCAAGGTCCTGCAGACATAGCCTCAACTCAGGCATCAGGATGGGTCACCACAGCACCGGCAGATCGGGGTTACCATGCCCCAAAGACTTAACCATAATGCTAGGATGGGTGTTTATGCTTCGATCCACAGAGGCCTGGCTCCCTAGCCGTCCAGACTGGGGACCCTGTACTTGCAATGCTGGACTCTGGCTGCCACCCACAAGGAAAATGGCCCACATGGCCCTGTGCAGTACGCTCCTGGCCGGAGAAACCTCCACGCCCCCTAAAGACACCCACACCTTCCGAGGACCCACACACCACCGCCCCGTGCCTGATGGGCCACCAGAGCAATACCCTCAACTCAGCCCTCCGGAGAGCCTGAGTCTGCACTGGCACCTCAGGCCTGCCATGCTCCCAGGACCAAACCCTAATACCCTAGCTCAGGTGGTCAGGCTCTGGACCCCAGAGGCCTGATACCCAATTCCATCCCAATGGATAGGATCATAAGACTGATGGCAGGACTCAGCCTCTCAGCCAGGAGAATAAATGAAATAAACCATTTCATTTAGTGCTATCTAACACTCTCAGAGCCCTAGAAACCAGCATGCTCCCCTGAGGCCATTCCCACCATCATTACCTTCTAGGAAAAAAACCCAGGGCCTAAGGAGCCTCCTGAGTCCCGCCTTCAACTCAGCCCTTGGGTGAGCCGATATAAGTGTCACCAGATCCAACATGCCTTGTCCCTAAGACATAACCCTAACCCTAATCTTTTTATTTTTTTTAAGATTTTATTCATTTCTTTGACAGAGACAGATCAGAAGAATGCAGAGAGGACGAAGCACGCTCCCCGCTGAGCAAAGAGCCTGATGCAGGGCTCGATCCCAGGACCCTGAGACATGACCTGAGCTGAAGGCAGAGGATTTAACCAACTGAGCCACCCAGGCGCCCCACCCTAACACTAATCTTAACACTAAACCTAACCACAAAACCTAACCCTAACCCCTAAACCTAACATAACAACCTCGGAGCAGTAGAAACCATCATGCTCCCCAGAGGCGATTCCCACCTTCTTTGCCCCTCCAGTCCAAAAATCCAGGGCCTGAGGAGGCTCCTGAGTCCCGCCCTCAACACAGCCCTTGGGTGAGTCCATATCTGTGCTGGCAGATCTGACATGCCTTGTCCCTAAGACATAGGCCTAACTCTAAGCCTAACCCTAAACCTTACCTCTAACCCTATCCCCTAACTCCTAACCCTAACCCTAACCCTAACCCCTAACAACTAACCCTAACCCTCTCCCTAACCTCTATCCCTAACCCTAAACCTCCAGACTGGGGATTCCAAAGTCACAACACAGGACTCTGCCTGCCCTCCAGAAAGAAAGGTGCATGAGCACCTAAACACACCCGCCATTGGAAATGCCCCAGACATAATGCCAGATTCTGCCACAACGCCAGATGCATGTCATCCACTCAGCCCTGAGGGAGCCCGCCTCAACACAGCATATCAACAGCATATCAGAGCTGCCATGCCCCAAGGCCTTAACCCTAACCCTAGGTTGGGTGTACAGGCTTCTGTACCCAGAGGCCTAGCCCCCAAACCTGCCAGATTGTGGATGCATGAGACTCACTCTGGCAGTCTGGAGGCTGCCTATGCTGTTACAGTGCCATTTGGAGCTACTTAGACCTCAGAGCAAAAGATAACTCCATGCGCCCCAAGGCAAGCCCCAGCATCTGAGCCCCTCCTGAACACAAACCCAGATTCACACTAGCCACCTATCACCGACCCTCAACTCAGGCCACCGGGGAGTCCGCCTCAGCACTGGCAGATTGGGCCTGTCGCGCCCCAAGACCTTAACCTTAGTTTGAGTTTCCAGGCTTCCATCCCAAGAGGCCTAGCCTCCAGGCCCCCTGGATTAAGGACCCCTGAGTGACATTGCAGGACTCCAACAGCCACGCAGGATGAAACCTTGCAGTTTGGAGCTGCTGAATACTCAGAGGGTGAGAAACCTTCAAGCCCCCGTAAAGCTATCCGCACAATTTGCGGCACCCCAGGCCAGAAAGCTGTTTTCTATGAAGCTACCGGACATATGCCCTCAACTCAGCCCTGAGGGGAGCCCATCTCAGCGCCGGCAGATTGGGCCTGCCATGACCCTAGACCCTAACCCTAACCCTAGGTCGGGTATACAGCCTTCCGTGCCCAGAGGCCTGTACCCCAAGCCCATCAGACTGGGGATGACTGAGACTCCCGCCAGCACTCCTCCAGCCTCCTAGGGCAAAATGGCGCCATTTGGAACTGTGCAGGAACCTCAGAGCAGGAGAAAGCTGCATGCCCCCCAAGGACACCACTAGCTTCTTTGCCCCCACAAACACAAACACAGACCTCAATTCCTGCCTGATTCCCACCCTCCATTCAGCCTATCCAGGAGACCACCTCAATTGCAGCAGATCAGGCCTGCCATGTCCCTAAGCCTTAACCCTAACCCTAGTTTGGATTTTCAGGCTTCCATCCCAAGAGGCCTGGCCCCCACGCCCCCCAGATTAAGGACTTCTGAGCAACACCACAGGACACAGCCTGTCACACAAGTGGAAACCTTGTGGTTTGGAGCTGCAATGAACCCTCAGATGGGGAGAAACCTTCATGCCACCCTAAAGCCACCCCAATAATCAACAGCCACTCTGGCCATAGAGCTGGATTCCGTCCTGCCACCAAATGCATACCCTCAACTCAGCCCATAGGGGATTCCGCCTCAGCACTGGCAGATTGGGCCTGCCATTGCCCCTAGGCCCTAACCCTAACACAAGTTTGGGTGTTCAGTCTTCCATTCTGAGGGTCCAGGCAACAAAATCCCCTGGATTAATGAATCTTGACATACACCTCAGGACTCCACTTGCCACACAGTAGGAACCTGTGCCTTGGAGTTGTGCTGAACCCTCAGAGGGGGAGAAACTTGCCCCTCTAAAGGCACTCCCATCATCTGCACCCATCCCCCCGGCCATAAACCAGATTCTACTGAGCTGCCGGACGCATGCCATAAATTCAGACCCTAGGGCGCCCCACCTCAACATCAGCAGATCGGGCCACCATGCCCCTAGGCCCTTACCAGAACCCCTCTTTAGGTTTTCAGGCTTCCATCCCAGGGGGCCTGGCTCCCATGTCCCCCCAGATTAAGGTCTACTGAGCGCCACCATGGGACTCCACCTGGCACTCACGAGGAAAACTTGTGGTTTAGAGCTGCACTGAACACTCAGACGGGGAGAAACCTGCAAACCCCCGTAATGCCACCCCACCATGAGTCACCCCCATGGCCATAAAACCAGATTCTCCTGCGATGCCAGATCTATGCCCTCAACTCGACCCTTAGGGGAGCCCGCATCAGCACCGGCACATTGGACCTGCCATGCCCTTCGGCCCTAACCATAAACCTAGGTGGGGTGTACAGGCTTTCATGAACAGAGGCCTGTCCCCCAAGCCCGCCAGATTGGGCACCGCCGAGACTCATGCCAGTAGAGATTAAGGATTCCTCAGTGACACCCCAGGACTGCGTCTGCCACACGGGAGGAAACCATGCCATTTGGAGCTCTGCAGAACACTCAGGGTAGGAGAAACCTGCGTGCAACCCTGAGGTCACGCCCAGCTTCTGTGGCATCCCTGGACACAAACTCTGAGTCTGACATGCCACCTGATACCCACCCTGAAGTCAGCCCACCTCAGCAGTAGCAGATTGAGCATGCCACGCCCCTACGCCCTTACCGTAGCTCTAGTTTCTGATTTCGGGCTTCCATTCCAAGAGGCCTGGCCCCCAAACTCCCCAGATTCAGGACCCCTCTGTAACAAGCCAGAAACCTGAATGCCATGCAGGGAGAAGCCATGACATTTGAAGCTCCAAAGTTTCCTCAGAGAGGGAGAAACCAGCATGCCCCTCTAAAGCCACTCCCACGATCAGCCGTCCCTCTGGCCAGAAACCCTGACTCTTCTGCACTGCAGGATGCATTTCCTCAACTCAATTCTGAGGGTATCCCACCTCTGTGTCGGCTGATCAGGCCTGTCCTGCCCAGCCCATTACCCTTAACCCTATGTTGCATTTTCAGGCTTCCTTCCCCAGGGGCCTATCCACCAAGCCCTCTAGATTGGTAAACTTGGAGCCACACTGTAGGAGTCCCCCTGCCACCCAGCAGGAAACTTGTCCCTTTGGAGCTGTGCAGAACCCTCAGAGCCAGAGAAACCTGCATGACCCCATTAGGACTCCCCCACATTCTGCAGCCCCCTGGCCACAAACCCAGAGCCTGATTCACCACCTGACCCCCATTCTCAACTCAGCTCCTTGGGGAACTCACCTCAACACCAGAAGTTCGGGCCTGCCACGCCACTAGCTCAGCTCTGCTCATGGACACCACCAGCTCTAGGCAGACCTAGAACTCCCCTGTCTGCGGCAAAGCTCTGGGATCCCCCCTCCTTCTTCCCAATTTACACTGGCCCAGGCATTCATGAGAAAGGGGAAGGCTACCTCTTGAATGCTTAATACCTCCTTTCCTCTTCAGCCCTATTTCTCTCCACTTACCTTTGCACCTGGGCAAACTGAAAGTAACATATCAATGGAACATGTACATGCTCTGAGATCTAAATCTTTCATGGCAACTTTCTGAGGGCTCCTTATGCAATAGGAAACTAGTGTATCCTGCCACAGAGTGTTTCATAATGAACAGCTACAGAACAGGAGAGCAAAAGTCATTCCAGTTTTACCTCAGTCTTCATGAAGTAGAACATGGTCTTCTTTTCTTCATTGACTTCAATTCCAATTCGTTTCCATGCAGTGTTCATTCCTCTCCTTCAGGGGTAGGATTTTGTGATTCCTCACCTGCATAGAACACCCAGAGCTCATCACAACAAGTACTCTCCCTAATAGCTGTCACCCACTTAACCCTTCGCCCCACACCCCTGCCCCCTAGCAACCCTCGATTTTGCTCTAGGTTAGAGTCTGTTTCCTCATTGGCCTTTCTCCCCTCACTATGTTCATCTGTTTTCTTTCTGAAATTCCATAGAGGTCAAGATATAGGCTATTGGTCTTTTCTTACTGATTTTACTTAGCTAAATCCACTGTAGATCCATCCACATCCTTGCAGATGGTAAGATTTCATCCTTTTTGAACCTGGCTCCTTTTCCATTAAGAAGATGTGGTAGAATGAATACACACACACACACACACACATGATATATACGAGTGATATATATATATATTTGGTTTTTTTTTCTTTTTGTTTGTTTGTTTTTGTTGTTTTTTTTTTTTTAGATTTTATTTATTTATTTGACAGAGGTCACAAGTAGGCAGAGAGGCAGGCAGAGAGAGAGGACGAAGCAGACTCCCCGCTGAGCAGAGAGCCCAATGCGGGGCTCAATCTCAGGACCCTGAGACTATGACCTGAGCCGAAGGCAGTGGCTTAATCCACTGAGCCACACAGGTGCCCAGGAGGGTTCCACTTTAAGCAGAACATTCCCTGCCAGCAATTTCCTAAGGAGGAAATGTAAAACCTGTGGGAAAACCTGACTCACTGAACATCAGGAAAGCAGCCACAGAAATTCAGCCCATGGTTCCTGACAACAAGTCCCTTGAAGCCACCAGAGTGCCTTTATCCAGGGAAATTCCCAAAGATTCTCCTTCTGACTTCACTACCCATGAAACTGCAGAGAAAATACAGCATGTCCAACCATATATAGCCGTTTGAGTGAACCTAGGAAGACAAGCATCCCTTTTAAATTGTCCAAGACTCCTTGGAATCATTTTGAATTTTCCCTCTGCCCTCATTGGAACTCTTTGGATTCAAAGACGAATCCATTAGGATACATCACCTTGGACAAAGAAGAAGCCATCATCCAAGTCTCTATCTGACCACAAACAGCCACCTCACTCTAGATGCCAGCCGTTCCACCAGAGCCTAGGCCCAGTGGAGTAAACACTGTTCGATGAAGGAATACTTTCTATGTTCAAAAGGCACACCAAGTCAATCTCACATTCCCTTTCGAATCCAAGGGATTTCCTAGGAAAGAGATGTTCCAAATACCTTTGTAAGCCAGAAATAAATAGAGAAAATGAGATCCCTGCCAGGTGCTCCCTGCAGAGAAGCTCAGGAGCCCTGGCACCCGCATGAGATTGCTTACAGCTGGTTCAGTGTGCCATTTGTGAGCTCCACTGGAGACAAGAGAAAAGCACAGGAAATTTGGGGTGAAAGGGAACTTTTACCTGCCATCCTGGCATGCATGTGACATTGTGGCCCACGGGCCTGCTGTTTTCTCTGAACACTGACGTCCTGGGACAAGCTGCATGACTGACTCAGACGCTGACTTCTAAACTTCAGGTCTCATGGAGCCAGAGTGAAGAAGGGTTGTCAGGTGCAGATAAGCAGGCGTCTCCCACCTAGAGCCTGCACACCTGCTCTGATTTCTGGGAGAAGGAGAGACACAGGCTTGTTTCTTAACTGGTCATTCACTTCCCTCTCAAGCCGGCCAATGCCCTTGTCCTTTTTGGAGAAACAAACATACTTTTCCAAACAAACACTCAGCTCCTCGGTTCCAAATGCACCATGAGTCGGGTTTGGTTCCCCTGGCTCCAGAGCCCAACTGGGAGGACCCTCCTGAACCATCCTGACAGCACATTACCAGCAAACCTGGGGAAAGAGGGCACAATGCTGAGTGGGGGACAGGCTCCATCAATTCTTACCACCACTCTTGAGCCTGGAGAAACAGAGACTATACAGCTCACCACTCCGTCCTGTAAAAACAAGCTGTAGTGCCTCACGTTTCATGGTCTCTCACCCGGCACCTCCCCACTGCCTTCAGAGCCAGCAGGGTGCAGGGACTCCTCTTCAGGTGTGTTTCCCATGGCAGCTCGCCACCTCCTCCAGTGGTGGCAAGCAGCATCGCCATGCCTTCCAGGGTCTCTCGCACCAACGCTAACCACTCCCTCCAGTGGCATGAACTGGCACTGCCGGGCCTTCCATAGACTCCTTTTTTTTGTTTGTTTGTTTATTTACAGCATAACAGTGTTCATTGTTTTGGCATCACACCCAGTGCTCCATGCAGTATGTGCCCTCAATATTACCCACCACCTGGTTCCTCAACTTCCCACACCCCGCCCCTTCAAAACCCTCTGGTTGTTTTTCAGAGTCCATAGTCTCTCATGGTTCATCTCCCCTTCCAGTTTCCCTCAACTCCCTCTCCTCTCCATCTCCCCGTGTCCTCCATGTTCTTTGTTATGCTCCACAAATAAGTGAGACCATATGATACTTGACTCTCTCTGCTTGACTTATTTCGCTCAGTCTAATCTCTTCCAGTCCCATCCATGTTGCTACAAAAGTTGGGTATTCATCCTTTCTGATGGAGGCATAATACTCCATCTTGTATATGGACCACATCTTCCTTATCCATTCATCCATTGAAGGGCATCTTGGTTCTTTCCATAGTTTGGCGACCGAAGCCATTGCTGCAATAAACATTGGGGTACAGATGGCCCTTCTTTTCACTCCATCTGTATCTTTGTGGTAAATACCCAGCAATGCAATTGCAGGGTCATCAGGAAGCTCTATTCTTAATGTCTTCAGGAATCCCCACACTGTTCTCCAAAGTGGCTGCACTAACTTGCTTTCCCACCAACAGTGTAAGAGGGTCCCCCTTTCTCCACATCCTCTCCAACACACGTTGTTTCCTGTCTTGCTAATTTTGGCCATTCTAACTGGTGTCAGGTGGTATCTCAATGTGGTTTTAATTTGAATCTCCCTGATGGCTAGTGATGATGAACATTTTTTCATGTGTCTGATAGCCATTTGTACGTCTTCGTTGGAGAAGTGTCTGTTCATGTCTTCTGCCCATCTTTGGATATGATTATCTGTTTTTTGTGTGTTGAGTTTGAGAAGTTCTTTATAGATCCTGGATATCAACCTTTTGTCTGTACTGTCATTTGCAAATATCTTCTCCCATTCCGTGGGTTGCCTTTTTGTTTAGTGGACTGTTTCCTTTGCTGTGCAGAAGGTTTTGATCTTGATGAAGTCCCAAAAGTTCATTTTCGCTTCTGTTTCCTTGGCCTTTGGAGACATATCTTGAAAGAAGTTGCTGTGGCTGATATCGAAGAGGTTACTGCCTATGTTCTCCTCTAGGATTCTGAGAGATTCCTGTATCACGTTGAGGTCTTTTATCCATTTCGAGTTTATCTTTGTGTACGGTGTAAGAGAATGGTCGAGTTTCATTCTTCTACACATCGCTGTCCAGTTTTCCCAGCACCATTGATTGAAGAGACTGTCTTTTTTCCATTGAATGTTTTTTCCTGTTTTGACGAAGATTATTTCACCATGGAGTTGAGGGTCCATATCTGGGCTCTCCACTCTGTTCCACTGGTCTATGTGTCTGTTTTTATGCCAGGATCACGCTGTCTTGGTGATCACAGCTTTGTAGTAAAGCTTGAAATCGGGTAACGTGATGCCGCCAGTTTTGTTTTTGTTTTTCAACATTTCCTTAGCAATTCGGGGTCTCTTCTGATTCCATACAACTTTTAGGATTCTTTGCTCCAGCTCTTTGAAAAATACCGGTAGAATTTTGATCGGAATGGCATTAAAAGTATAGATTGCTCTAGGCAGTATAGACATTTTAACAATGTTTATTCTTCCAATCCAAGAGCATGGAACAGTCTTCCATCTTTTTGTGTCTTCTTCAATTTCTTTCATGAGTGTTCTGTATTTCCTCGAGTACAGGTCCTTTACCACTTTGGTTAGTTTTATTCCCAGGTAATTTATGGTTCTTGGTGCCATAGTAAATGGAATCGATTCTCTAATTTCCCTTTCTGTATTTTCATTGTTAGTGTATAAGAAAGCCACTGATTTCTGTACATTGACTTTGTATCCTGCCACGTTACTGAATTGCTGTATGAGTTCTAGTAGTTTGGGGGTGGAGTCTTTGGGGTTTTCCATATAAAAAATCACGTCATCTGCGAAGAGAGAGAGTTTGACTTCTTCCTTGCCAATTTGGATTCCTTTTATTTCTCTTTGTTTTCTGATTCCGTTGCTAGGACTTCTAATACTATGTTGAACAAGAGTGGTGAGAGTGGGCATCCAAGCCCATTAGAATAACGTCAGACCTTTCCACAGAGACCTGGCAAGCCAGGAAGGGCTGGCAAAATATATTCAGAGTACTAAATGAGAAGAACATGCAACCAAGAATACTCTGTCCAGCAAGACTGACATTTAAAATGGATGGAGAGATAAAGAGTTTCCAAGACCGGCAAGGCTTAAAAGACTATGCAACCACCAAGCCGACACTGCAGGAAATATTAAGGGGGGTCCTATAAAAGAGAAAAAATCCCAAGAATATCATTGAACAGAAATATAGAAACAATCTACAGACAGAAAGACTTCAAAGGCAACATGACGTCAATAAAAACCTATCTCTCAATAATCACTCTCAATGTGAATGGCCTAAATGCGCCCATAAAACGACACAGGGTTGCATTGGATAAAACGACAGGACCCATCCATATGTTGTCTACAAGAGACCCATTTTGAACCTAAGGATACACCCAGACTGAAAGTGAAGGGATGGAGAAGCATCTTTCATGCCAATGGCCTCAAAAGAAGGCTGGGGTAGCGATTTTCATATCAGATAAATTAGATTTTAAACCAAAGACTGTAGTCAGAGATACAGAAGGACACTACATAATTCTTAAAGGGACTATCCGCCAAGTTGATCTAACAATTGTGAATATCTATGCCCCCAATATGGGAGCACCCAATTACATAAGAAAATTATTAATCAAGATAAAGAGTCATATTGATATGAATACAATAATAGTAGGAGATCTTAATCTGCCTCTCTCAGAAATAGACAGATCATTGAAGCAGAAAATTAATAAAGAAATAAGAGCATTGAATGAAACATTGGACCAGATGGACCTCATCGACATATACAGAACATTCCACCCTAAAACAACAGAATACTCGTTCTTCTCAAGTGCACATGGAACCTTCTCCAGAATAGACCACATACTGGGTCACAAAGCAGGACTCAACCGATACCAAAAGACTGACATTATTCCCTGCATATTCTCAGATCATAATGCTTTGAAACTGGAACTCAATCACAAGGAAAAGTTCCGAAGGAACTCAAACACCTGGAAGCTAAAGACCACCTTGCTTAAGAATGCTTGGATCCACCAGGAGATCAAAAATGAACTGAAACAATTCATGGAAACCAATGAGAATGAAGACACTTCGGTCCAAAACCTATGGGATACAGCAAAGGCGGTTCTAAGGGGGAAATACATAGCCATCCAAGCCTCCCTCAAAAACATTGAAAAATCCAGAATACACCAGCTGTCTCTACACCTTAAAGAACTGGAGAATCAACAACAAATCCAACCAACTCCACATGCAAGAAGGGAAATAATCAAGATTAGAGCAGAAATCAATGAGGTAGAAACGAGAGATACAGTAGAACGTATCAATGAAACTAGAAGCTGGTTTTCTGAAAGAATCAATAAGATCGATAATCCATTGGCCACACTAATCCAAAAGAAAAGAGAGAAAGTCCAAATTAGTAAAATTACGAATGAAAAGGGAGAGATCACAACTAACACCAAGGAAATAGAAACAATCATCAGAAATTATTACCAACAGTTATACGCCAATAAGCTAAGCCACCTAGATGAAATGGATGCATTCCTGGAAAACTACAAACTCCCAAAATTGAACCAGGAAGAGATTGACAACCTGAATAGACCGATATCTAGTAATGAGATTGAAACAGTGATCAAAAACCTCCCAAAAAACAAGAGCCCAGGACCTGACGGATTCCCTGGGGAATTCTTCCATAGACTCCTAATGCAGCTCCCAAACCCTGCACAGGTCTAAAGCCACACTGGCACTGTCCCTCCAGATTGGGGATCTCTGGGCCACACCCCAGGAGTCCACCTGCCACCCAGGAGGAAACTAACATTCGAAGCTGAGCAGAACCCTCAGAATGGAACAAACCCACACGCCTACCTGAGGACACCCCCAGCTTCAACAATCCCCACAGTCACAAACTCACAGCCTGATGTGCTTCCTGACCCCCATGTTTGACTCAGCCCCTGGGGATCCAGCCTCAGCACCAGGACGTAGGGCCTGGATACCCCTAAGCCCTTACCCAAACCCTTGGTTGTGTTTTCAGGCTTCCGTGCCCAGAGACATGGCCAAAAATCCCTCCAGATTGGGAACCCCTGAGCCACAACCAAGGACTCCTCCTACCATCCGGGAGAAAACCATGCCATTCGGAGCTACCCAGAACCCTCAGACCAGGAGAAACCCACATGCATTCCAGAGGCCACCCTCACTTCTGATGGCCCACAGGGCAAAATCCAGAGATTGACATACCACTTGACCCCCTTCCTGGACTCAGCCCCTTGGGGCATCCCGCCTCAGCAATGGAAGATTGAGTCTGCCATGCCCCTAGGCCCAACCCTAATCCTACGTTGGCTTTTCAGCTTCTGTCCCCAGAGACCTAGCCCCCAAGCCCTCCAGACTGGGGACACCTGAGACACACCCTAGGACTCTGGCTGCCACCCAGGAAGAAACTGTGCTGTTAGGAGCTGCACAAAACCCACAGAGCAGGAGAAACCTGCATGCCCCGCTAAAGCCACCCCACCATTGGTGCCACCACCCCCAGACTTGAAGTCGGATTCTGCCATGCCGCCAGACACATACCCTCAACTCAGCCCTGAGGTGAGCCCACCTCAGCGCTGTCAGATAGGGCCTGCCATGCCCCTAGACCCTAAGCCTAACCCCAGGTCAGGTGTACAGGCTTCTGTACCCAGAGGGCTGGCTCCCAAGCCTGTCAGGTTGGGGACACCTGAGACTCACGCCAGCACACTGCCAGCTTCCTAGGATGAAATTGTGCCATTTGGAGCTGCGCAGAAAACTCAGAGCGGGAGAAAACTGTATGACCCTGGGTCAGCGCCAGCATTTGCATACCCCCTAGACACAAACCAGAATTCCAATACACCACCTGACACCCACCCTCAATTCAGCCACCAGGGAGCCAGTCTCAGCACTGGCAGGTCGACCCTATCATGCCCCTAGACCCTAACCCTAACTCTAGTTTGGGTTTTCAGGCTTCCATCCCAACAGGCCAGGCCCCCAAGCCCCCTGGATAAAGGATCCCTGAGCGAGAACCCAGGACTCCACCCACCACGCAGGAGGAAACCTTGTGGTATGAAGCTGCTCCAAACCCTCAGAGGAGGAGAAACCTGCATGCCCCCTAAAGCCACTCCCACCATCAGCAGACCCCCTGGCCATAAAGTGGGATTCTGCCTGGCACCAGATGCATGCCTTCAACTCAGCCCTGAGGGGAGCCTGTCTTAGCTCTGGCAGGTCGGGTCTGTATTGCCCCAGGCCCTAACCCTAATGCTAGTTTGGGTTCAGGCTTCCATTCTGAGGGGCTTGTCTTCCAAGCTGCCCGGATTAAGGACATCTGAGTGATGCTGCAGGACTCCGCCAGCCATGCAGTATGAAACTGTACCATTTCAAGCTGCTCTGAGCCCTTGGAGGGGGAGAAAGCTGCATGACCCCCCTTAAGCCACCTCAACCATGGCTGCCCCTGGCCATAAAGCCAAAAACTGCCACACCACTGGATGCGTACCCTCAACTAAGCACTGAGGGGAGACCGCTTCAGTGCCAGGAGATTGGTCATGCCATGTCCCTAGGCCCTAACCCTAACCCTAGTTTGGGTTTTCAGGCTTCCATTCTGAGGGGCCTGGTCAACAAGCCCCCCGAATTATGGACCCCTGAGTCACACCCCATGACTCCGCCTGGCACCCAGGAGGAAACTGCTATTTGAAGCTGCACTAAACCCTCAGAGTGGGAGAAACATGCATGCCCCCTTTGAGGTCACCCCTACCATTCACACCCCACCAGGCTGCAAATAGGGAGGTGACGCTCAGCTGGAACCCCTCCATCAACTCTGAATCCAGAGAGCTCCCCAGCATGGGGGCCTGGCCCATGTTCTTGGATGGCCGCGGCATGCACCTAGTGAGAAGCCCTCTAGACTACGGGCACAAGCGCGGCCCGAATCACCGCCAAATGCTGGCCAATTCTCATTAATTTGCTGCCCAGAAAACTCTTGAGAACTGGCCAGAAGACCTCCCGGAGAACTCCATCCTGAAGGCTCAGGCGCATAGGGCTGCTTCTTGATCCTGGCCTAGGGTGCCGAGTGTTCTGAACACTCGTGGCCTGAACCCTGCAAGAAAGCCATCTACGAGTAAGGCATACACAAGACCAAAGCCTCCTGTTACTCAGCTCCCAGTAATGACCACCCAGGCGCTGGCCTGAACCCTGCGAGAAAGTCACCTACAAATAAGGCATACACAAGACCAAAGCCTCCTGTTACTCAGCTCCCAGTAATGCCCACCCCGGCAATGGCAAATCAGGACTGCCATGGCCCTAGGCCCTGGCCCTAACCCTCATTTCGGTTTTCAGTCTTCCATCCCCAGGGCCCTTTCCCATGAGCCCTCACATTGGGGACCCCTGATACACACCCTATGACTCTGCCTGCTACCCAGGAGGAAACTGTGCTGTTCAGAGCTGCACAAAGTCCTCAGGGTTGGAAAAACATGCATGCCACCCCTGAGGCATTCCCCCACCTTCAGCTCCCCACCAGACCACAAGCACAGAGACTGACGCTCAGCCAGAACACCCACCTCAACTCTGCCCCCGGAAAGCTCTCTTGCACGGAGGCCCTCACGGGAGCCTGGCCGTGTTCCCAGATGGCCAGGACAAGCACCTGGCAAGAAAGCACTCAAGACCGCGGATGCCTGCACAGCCTGAATTTCCACCCAACACCACACAAGTCTCAAGAGCTTTCTGCCCAAATCGACATCTATTTGGGCAGAAAGCTTGTGAGAATTGGCTGGAAAACCCCTGGTGAACTCGCTACCAGCAGCATGGGTCCACAAGGCCACCACTTGGCACTGGCCCGGGGTCTGGTCACAGCCAGAACCCTGCCAGAAAACCCTCTATGACCCAGGTGCACACGAGGTCAATGCCTCCCAATACTCAGCCCCCCAGGGTGTCTGAAATGGCACTGGGGGATCAGACCTGCCATGCCCCTACGCCCTCACCCTAACACACATTTGGGTTTTTAGCCTTCTCTTCCCAGGGGCCTGTTCCTCGAGTCCTCCAGATAGGGGGCCCCTGAACCACACCCCATTAATCTGCCTGCCACCCAGATAGAAACCATGCCATTTGAAGCTGCAAACAACCCTCAGAGCGGGAGAAAAGGGCATGCCCCCCATGAGGCCATCCACATTCGACTCAACACTGGGCCAGAAACACAGAGGTTGATGCCCAGTCGTACCCGCTGCTTAACTCTGCCCCTGGAAAGCTCCCTGCGCCGGGGTCCTCGTGGGAGCCGCATGGGCCCGGCTCATGTTCCCAGATGGCCATGTCACACTCCTAGCGAGAAAGTTCTGTAGACTGCAGGCGCCAGTGTAACGCAAAATGCCACCCAACACCAGCAAATTCTTATGAGCTTTATGCACAAATCAATGTTAATTTGGGCAGAAAGCTATTGAGAACTAGCCGGGAAAACCCCGGTGAACTTGATTCCTCCAGTGCATGTCTGCAGGGCCTCTGCCTGGGCCTCGCCTGTGATCCCGAATGGTCCAGTCCCCAACCCTGCAAGAAAGCCCTCTACGATCCAGGCGCATGTAAGGCCAATGCCTCCCGCTAATCAGCCCCATGGGATGCCCAGTCAGGCACTGGAAAATCTGGCCTCTCATGCTCCTAGGCCCTAGCCCTAACACCCTGTTGGGTTTTCAGGCATCTGTCTCCTGGGATCTGTCCCTCAAGTCCTCAAGATTGGGGATCCTTGAGCTACAACCTATGATTCTGCCTGCCATTCAGGTAGAAACTGTGCCATTCGGAGCTGCACAAAATCCTCAGAGTGGGATTAACCTGCATGGCCCCCTGAGGCCACCCCCCACCTTCAGTCCCCTACCAGGCCCCAAACATGGAGGCTGATGTCCAGCTGTACCCCCTCCCTTAACTCTGTCCCTGGGAAATCTCCCCTGTGTGGGGGCCAAGGGGGAGCTGTGTAGGCCTCCTGTCTTCCCGGATGGCCACAACAAGCACCTAGTGAGAAAAACACTATAGATCAAGGGCGCCAGTGAGGCCTGAATCGCCACCCAATGCCAGCCAATTCTCATAAGCTTTCTGCCAAAACAGATGTTGATTTGGGCAGAAATCTCCTGAGTATTGGCTGGGAAACCTCCGCCGAACTTGCTTCCTGTGCTACATGTCTGCAGGTCCTCTGCCTATGCCATAACCCTCTGTTGGGTTTTCAGGCTTCCGTCCCAGAACCATGTACCTCAAGTCCTCCAGATAGGGGACCCCTGAGCCATACCCCACGACTCTGCCTACCACCAAGGAGGAAACCATGCCTTCAGAGCTGCACAAAACTCTCAGAGCAGGAGAAACCTGCATACCCCCACTGAGGCCAGCCACACCTATGGAATCCCACTGAGCCACAAACTTGGAGGCTGAGGCTCAGCAGGAACCCGCCCTTCAACTCTACCCTGGGAAAGCTCTCCTGTGCAGGCTCCCTCGCTGGAGCTGCCTGGGCCCGACCCATGTTCTCTGATGGCCGTGACATTCACCTACCAAAAAAAGCGCTCTAGATCATAGGCGCCTGTGCAGCCTGAATTGCTGCCCACTGCCAGCCAATTCTCACGAGCTTTCTGTCCAAAATTGATACTGATTTGGGCAGAAAGCTCGTGAGACCTGGCCGGAAAACCCCTGGCGAACTCGTTCCTGTGGCACATGTCTACAGAGCCTCTACTTGGGCCCGGCCTGGAGTTCTGAGTGGTCTAGCATGAACCTAGTGAAAAAATGCTCTACAAGGCAGGTGCACATGAAACTTCCTCCTGCTACTCAGCCCCTTGGGGTGCCTGCACTGAAATCGTCAGATTTGACCTGCCATGCCCATAGGCCCTGGCTGTAACTCTCAGTTGGGTTTTCAGGCTTCCAATCCCAGGGGCCTTTCCCCCAAGCCCTCCAGATTGTTGACCCCAGAGCCACACCCCACACTGCCACCAAGGAAGAAACAGTGCCATTCACACCTTTGCAGAATCCTCAGAACGGAACAAATCCACATGCTTCCCTGAAACCACCCACACCTCTGGTGCCGACCCCCGCCCTGACCAAAAAACCCAGAGCCTGATGTGCCAATGGACCCCCATCCTCAACTCAGCCACCCAGGGATCCCGCCATGGCACCGGCAGATCGGTCCTGCCATGACCCTAGGCCCTAACCCTAACCCCAGGTTGGCTTTTCAGGCTTCTGTCCCTAGAGACCTGGCTCCCAAGCCCTCCAGATTGGGGACCCCTGAGCCTCAACCCAGGATTCTGCCTGCCACCCAGGAGGAAATCATACCATTAGGAGCCACGCAAAACCCTCAGAGTGGGAGTAACCTTCATGTCTCCCCATAGGCTAACCCCACCTTCAGCGCCCCACCAGGCTGCAAACATGGAGGCTGACACTCAGCTAGACACCCTCTGTCAACTCTGCTCCTGGAAAGCTCCCCTGTATGGAGGCCTTTGGGGGAGCCACATGGGCCCAGCCCATGTCCCCTGATGGCCACGACATGCACCTAGTGAGAAAGTGCTCTAGACTGTGGGCACCAGCATGACCCAAATCACCACCCAATGTCGGACATTCTCTTAAGCTTTCTTCCCAAATCGATATCAGTTTGGGTAGAAAGCTCCTGAGAATTGGCCAGGAAACTGCCGGTGAACTCACTTCCTGTGGGGCTTGCCTGCAGGACCTCTGCCTGTGCCTAGCCTCACGTCCTGAGTGGCCACAGCCGAAGCCCTGCAAGAAAGCCCTCCACAAGGTAGGTACATGCAAGGTAAATGCCTCCCATTACTCAGTCCCCTGGGGTGCCTGCCCAGGACTGGCAAATTGGGTCTGCCATGCCCCTAGGCCCTGGCCCTAACTCTCAGTTGGGTTTTCAGGTTTCCATCCCCAGGGCCTGTCCCCCAAGCCCTCCAGTCTGAGGATCCTGGAGCCACGCCCCAGGACTCTGCCTGCCATCCAGGAGAAACCGTGCCCTTCGGGGCTGCATAGAACCCTCAGAGAGGGAAAAACTGCATGCCCCCACTGAAGCCTCCCCCACCTTCAGCACTCCACCATGCGGCAAAAATGGAGGGTGACGTTCAGACGGCCCCCTCCATCAAATCTGACTCGAAAAAGATCCCCTGCATGGGCGCCCTCAGGGATCCATGTCAGCCCAGCCTGAGTTCCCTGATGGCCGCAACAGGCATCTAATGAGAAAGCATTCTAGACCGCAGGAGCCAGTGCGGCCCGAATTGCCATCCAACACTGGCCAGTTCTCACGAGATTTCTGCCCAAATCAATGTCGATTTGGGCAGAAAGCTCATGAGAATTGGCCAGAAAATCCCTGGCGAACTTGCTCACAGGGTGCGGCCCCGCAGGTCACTGACTGGGCCTGCCCCGGAGTCCCAAGTGCTCACGGCCTGGACACTGGAAGAAAGCATGCTATGAAGCAGGCACATGCAAGGCCAAAGCCTCCTGCTACGAAGCCCCTTGGGGTGCCCCCCACAGCAGTGGCAGATCGAGCCTGCCCTGACTCTAGGCCCTGGACCTAACCCATGGCTGGATTTTCAGGCTTCCGTCCCCAGGGGCCTGTCCCCCAAGCCCTCCAGATTGGGGACCCCAGAGCCACGCCCCAGGAGTCCACCTACCACTCAGGAGGAAATGCAACCACGCAGAACCCTCAGAACAGAACAAACCCACATGCTTCCTTGAGACCACCCCAACCTCCAGCTGCCCACCCAGCAACAAAACCAAGAGCCTGATGCGCTGCTCAGCCCCTGTCCTCAACTCAGCCACCCAGGGGTCCTGCTTTAGTGTGGGCACATTGACCCAGTCATACCGCTAGGCCCTTACAGTAAACCTAGGGGGGGTTCTCAGGCTTCTGTCCCCATAGAACTAGCCACCAGTCCCTCCAGATTGTGGACTCCTGAGCCGCAGACCAGGATTCTGTCTGCCACCCAGGAGGGAACTGTGCTGCTTGGAGCTGTGCAAAACCCTCAGAGTGGGAGAAACCCACATATCCCCCCACATTTGGTTCCCCACCAGACCACAAACATGCAGACTGGTGCTCAGCTGGACACCCCTCCCTCAACTCTGCCTTTGGAAAACTCCACTGCATGGGGGCCCTCAGGGGAGCCGTATGGGCCCGACCCATGTTCCCAGATGGCCAAGACACACACCAAGTGAGAAAGAACTCTAGACTGCATGTGCCAGCATGGCCTGAATCACTGCCCAATGCTGGCCAATTCTCACAGCTTTCTGCCCAAACTGATATCAATTTGCGCAGAAAAAAATGTCAGATTTACCCAGAAAAACAGGCGAACTTGCATTCAGCAGCATGGGCTGGCAAGGCCACTGCCTGAGACTGGCCCAGGGTCCCAAGTAGCTGCAGTGCAAACCCGGCAAAGAAGCCCTCTATGAGGCAGGTGCATGTGATTCCAACCACTCCCACTACTCCAACCCTGAGGTGCACACCCTGGCACTGGCAGATCAGATCTGCGATGCCCCTAGGCCCTGACCCTAACCCTCAGTTGGGTTTTCAGGCTTCCATCTCCAGGGGCCAGTCGCCTGAGTCCTCCACATCAGGAAAACCAGAGCCACACTGCAAGAGTACATCTGCCCCCAGGAGGAAACCGGGCCATTAGGAGCTGTGCGATACCCTCAGAGCTGGAGAAACCTGCATGCCCCCCACCCAGTCCACCCCCACCTTTGACTAGGCACTGGGCCACAAAAGCGGAGGCTGAGTAGCTTTTCATGCTTCTGTCCCCAGAGACCTGGCCCACAAGCCCTCCAGATTGCAGATGCCTGAGACACACCCCAGGACTCTGCCTGCCATCCAGGAGGAAACCATATGGTTTAGAGCCTCCCAAAACCCCCAGAGCAGGAGAAACCTTCATGTCCCCCCAAGGCCGCTCCCACCTTCAGGCGCCCAGCTTGGCCATAAACATGGAGCCTGATGCTCGGCCAGAACCCCTGCCTCAACTGTGTCCACGGAAAACCCTCTATGCGGGGGCCCTCGAGGGAAGCGTCATGGTCCTGGCCCATGTTTCGAAGATGTCCACTACAAGCACCTAGTGAGAATGTGCTCTAGACTGTGGGTGCCAGTGTGGACCGAATTGCCACCCAACAATAACCTATTCTCATGAGGTCTCTGCCAAATTGATATCGATTTGAACAGAAAGCTTGTGAGAAATGGCTGGAAAACCCCCAGAAACTTGCGCCCGGTGGCTCGGAGCCACAGGGCGACCACCTGGGCCTGGCATGGGGTCTGGAGTAGTGCAGCCCAAACCCTGCGAGGAAGCCATCTACGAGCCACGTGCACATGTGGCCAACCCCTCCAGCTACTCAGTCCCCTGGTGTGCGCACCCCGGCGCTGGCAGATCAGGCCTGCCATGTCCCCAGGCCCTCACCCTAATGCTCAGTTGTGTTTTCAGGCTTCCATCCCCAGGGGTCTGTCCCCCGAGCCCTCCAGATTAGGGATACCAAAGACACACCCCAGGCGACCGCCTGCCACCAAGGAGGACAGCTGTGCCTTTTGGAGCTGTGCAGAACCCTCAGACAGGGAGAAACCCGCATTTCAACCTGAGGCCACACCCACCTGTGGCAGCCCCCTGGCCACAAAACCCGGCCACTGATGCACCGCCTAACCACCCTCCTTGATTCGCCCTCTAGGGAATCTCACCTTGGTGCCAGCATATCGCACCTGTCTTGCCCCTAGGCCCTGACCCTATCATAGGTTGATTTTTCAGACTTCTGTCCCCAGAGACCTGGCCCCAATGTCCTCCAGATTGAGGACCCCTGAGCCCCACCCAGAACTCCACTGCCGTGCAGGATGAAACTGCTGTTCAGAGCTGCCCAAAACCCTCAGAGTGGGAGAAAACTTGCATGCCCTGCCAAGGCCACCCACATCCATCGCCCCACTAGGCCACAAGCAAGAAGGCTAATGCTCAGCCTTACCCCCTCCCTCAACTCTGCCCCTGGGATGCTCCCCTGGTGGGGGTACTCAGTGGAGCCACGTGGGACCAGCCCGTGTTCCCACATGGTTGTGACATGCACCTAGCAAGAAAGTGCTCTAGACCAAGCCACACGTGCAGCCCAGAAAGCCACCTATGCTGGCCAAATCTCACAAGATTTATGCCCAAATCAATATCAGCTTGGGCAGAAAAATTGTCAGAATTGGCAGGAAAATGCCAGGAGACCTTGCTTGGGCAACACGGGCTGGCTGGGTCACCACCCAGGCCTGAGCCGGCGTGATCACAGACCACACCCTGAGAGAAAGCCCTCTGCGAGGCAGGTGCATGGGGGTCAACCATTCCTGCTACTCAGGCCCTGGGGTGCCCGCCCTGGAACTGGCAGATCAGATCTTTCGTGCCCCTAGGCCTCGGACCCATAGCTCAGTTTTGTTTCCAGTTTTCCATCCCCAGGAGCCTGTCCCCCGAGCCCTAAAGATTGGGGACCCCAGAACCACACCCCAGGAATCCATCTGCCACCCGAGAGGAAACCGTGCCAGTTGGACCTGTGCAGAACCCTCAGACCGGGATAAATCCGCATGCCTCCCTGAGGCTAACCCCACCTCTGGCGGCCACCCCTGGCCACAAAAAATGAAGCCTGAAGCACTGACCACCAACCTTCACCCAGCACCCCTGGGATCCCAACTCAGTGCCACGAGATGGGCCTACCATGCCCCTAGGCCCTAATCCTAACCCTACTTTGGTTTTCTGTCCCCAGAGACATGGCCCCTAAGCTCTCCAGGTTGGGGAACTCTGAGCCACACCCCAGGACTATGCCTGCCACCCAGGAGGAAACTGTGCCATTCATAGCTGTGCAAAACCCTTAGAGCAGGAGATACCTGCATTCCCCCCTAAAGCCACCCCCACCATCTTCACCCCAATAGGCAACAAACACAGAGGGTGACACTCAGCCAGACAAAATCCCTCAACTCTGCCCCTGGAAAGCTCCCCTGCACGGGGGCCCTCAGGGGAACCGAATGGGCCTGGCCCATGTTCCAGGATGGCCGCAAAACCCAACTAGCAAGAAAGTGCTGTAGACCGCGGGTGCCACCATGGCCCAACTTGCTGCCTAACCACGATATCAATTTGGGCAGAAAGCTTATGAGAATTGGACACAAAATACCCGGTGAACTCACTTCTGGAGGCGCAGGCCTACAGGCCTGCTTCCTTGGCGTGGTCCAGGGTCCCAAATGTCACAGCCCTTTGGGAACCTGAGATAGCCTGAGAGATAGCCCCCTATGAGCCAGCCATATGGGTGGCCAATCCCTCCTGCTACTCACTCCCCTGGGGTGCCCACCCCGGTGCTGGCAGTTTGGGCCTGCAAAGCGCCTAGGCCTTCGTACTAACCCTGTTTGCTTTTGACACTTCCGTCCCCAGGGGCGTGTCTCATAAGCCCTCAAGATTGGGGATGCCTGATCCACACTACAGGAATATACCTGGCACCCAGGAGGAAACCATGCCATTCAGACTTGCTCAAAACCCTCAGACCAGGAGAAACCCACATGCCTCCCAATGTCCACCCCTACCTCTGGGGGCCCCTCAGTAACAAAACACAGAGCTTGACACACCACCTGTCACCCACACTTGACTCAGCCAAATGGGGATCCTGCCTCAGTGCCAAAAGATTGGTCCTGCCATGCTCCTAGGCCCTAACCTTAACCCTAGTTTGGCTTTTCAGGCTTCCATCCCCAGAGACCTGGCCACCAAGCCCTCCAGATTGGGGAACCCTGAGCCACAACCCAGGACTCCGCCTGCCACCCAGGAGGAAACCATGCTATTTGGAGCTGCACAAAACCCACAGAGCAGGAGAAACCTCTTTGACTCCCTGAGGCCACCCTAACATTTGTTGCACCACCGTGCCATAAACATGGAGGATGATGTTCAGGAAGACACCCTGACTCAGCACAGGCCCCAGAAGGCTCCACTGGGTGGGGTGCCTGAGGGAACCACGTGGGCTCAGCCAATGTTCCCAGATGGCCAGGACACACACATAGCGAGAAACTGCTCTAGACCCTGGGCACCTGCACCGCCCAAATTGCTGCCCAACGCGGGCCAATTCTCATAAGCTTTCTGCTCAAATCGATACTGATTTAGGCAGAAAGCTCATGAGAATTGTTCAGAAAACCCGCAGCGAACTAGCTGGCAGTGCCAGGGGCTGCCACAGGGCTGCCGCCTGGGCCTGCCCTTGAATCCCGAGTGGTCATGGTCTGTACCCTGCTATATTGCCCTCTATGAGCCAGGGCCATCACAGCCTACCACTCCTGCTATTCGGTCCTGTGGGGTGCCTGCCCCAGCGCTGTTGGATCAGGCCTGCCAGGCCTCTAGGCCCTCGCCCTAAGCCTCCCTTGGATTTTCAGGCTTTGGATCCTGGAACCTATCCCCTGAGCGCTCCAGATTGGGGACCCCAGAGCCACACCCCAGGAGTCCGCCTGCCACCATGAAGGATACTGTGGCCTTTGGAACTGTGCAGAACCCTCAGACTGGGAGAAAACCGCAAGCATCTCTGAGGCCACCCCCACCTCTGGTGGCCCGCGCCCATCCACAAAACCAGGAGTCTGACACGTCGATTGACCCTCATCCTCAACTCACCCCCCCTCTGAGGATCCTGCCTCAGAGTTGGCTTATCAGGCCTGTCATTCTCCTAGACCCTAACGATAACCATAGGGTGGGTTCTCAGGCTTCTGTCCCAAAGAACTGGCCCCCAGTCCCTCCAGATTGAGGACCCCTGAGCCACACCCCAGGCCTCTGCCTGCCACCAGGAGGAAACTGTGCCGCCACCAGGAGGAAATGAGCTGACCAAAAGCAGGAGAAACCTGCATGCGCACCCTGCCCCGCGAGGTCACCCCCCAACTTCAGCACTCCAGCAGACCACAAACACAGAGGCTGACCCTCAGCTGGACCCCTTCCCTCAACCTGGACTCTGACTCCCCGCCTGACCCTTGTCTTTGTCTCAGACCCCCAGGGATCCTGCCTCAGTGCCAGCAGATCAAGCCTGCCATTCCCCTTGGCCCTAATCCTAACCCTAGTTTGGGTTTTCATACTTCCATCCAAAAAGTCCTGGCCCCCAAGCCCCACAGATTAAGGACACCTGAGTGACACCTCAGGGCTGTGCCCACCACACGGAAGGAAACCATGCCATTTGTAGCTGGGTGGTACCCTCAGACAAGGAGAAACCTGCATGCCACCCTGAGGCCACTCCCAGCTTCTACAGACCCTGGACACAAAGCCAGACTCTGACATGCTGCCTGATGCCCGCCCCCAAGTCAGCCCAGCAGATAGCCCTCCTCCTCACCAGAAGATCAGGCCTGTCGTGCCTCAAGGCCCTAAACCTAACCCTAGTTGTGCTGTACAGGCGTCCATGCCCAGAGACATGGCCCCTAAGCCTACCAGATTGGGGATCTTTGTACTCAACCCCAGGACTCCACCAGCTGCCCAGAGTGAAATGTGTCCATTTGGAGTTGGGCAGAACCCTCAGAACGGGAGGAACCTGCATGTCGCCTGAGACACCCTCAGCTTCTGCGGCACCCCTGAACACAAACCCAGGGTCTGACATGCCACCTGATGCACACCTTCAACTCAGCCCACCATGGAGCCTGCCTCAACACTGGCAGTTCAGATCTGCCATAGCCCTAGGCCCTAAACCTAACCCTAAGTTGCATTTTCAGGCTTCCATCCTCAGGGGTCTGTCCCCCAAGTCCTCTAGATTGGGAGCCCTGGAGCTCCACTGTAGGAGTCCATCTGCCACCCAGCAGGAAAACCAGTCCATTTGGATCTGTGAAGAACCCTCGGAGCTGGAGAAACCTGCATGCCCACATGAGAACTCCCCCACGTTGTGCAGCTCCCCAGTTACAAATCCAGAGCCTGATGCACCACCTGACCGCCATTCTCAACTCAGTTCCTTGGGGAACTCACCTCAGCACCAGCAGTTCGGGCCCACCACACCGCTAGCTCAGCTCTCCTTATGGACCCCTGCCAGCTCTAGGCAGACTTAGAACTCCCCTGTCTGCGGAAAAGCTCTGGGATCCCCGCACCTTCTTCTCAAGTTACACTGGCCCAGGCATTCATGAGAAAGAGGAAGGCTGCCTCCTGAATGCTTAACACCTCCTTTTCTCTTCTGCCCTATTTCTCTCCACTTACCTTTGTACCTGGGCAGACTGGAAGGGACATTTCAATAGAAAATGGACATGCTCTGACATCTGAATCTTCCTGGCAGCTTTCTGAGGGCTCCTTATGCAAACAGAAACTAGTGTATCGTACCATAGTGTGTTTGAAAATGATCATTGACAGAACAAGAGAGTGAAAATCCCTCCATTTTTACCTCACTCCTCATGAAGTAGAACATGGTCTTCTTCTTTCCTTCCTTGACTTCCATTTCAATTCGTTTCCATGCAGTATTCATTCCTTTGCTTCAGGGGTAGGATTTCATGATTCCTCACCTGCATAGAACACCCAGAGCTCATCACAACAAGTACTCTCCCTAATAGCCATCACCCGTTGAACACATCCCCCCACACCCCTGCCCTCTAGCAACCCTCGGTTTGTGCTCTAAGGCTAAGACTGTTCCCTCATTGGCATATCTTTCTCCCCTCACTATGTTCATCTGTTTTCTTTCTGAAATAGGAGTCAAATCATAGGCCATTGGCCTTTTCTTACTGATTTTTCTTACCTTAATCCACTCTAGATCCTTCCACGTCTTTGGTGATGGCAAGATTTCATTCTTTTTGAGGCTGGGTCCTATTCCTTTGGATAGATAGATAGATAGATAGATAGATAGACAGATAGATCTCTCACATCTTCTTTCGCCATTCATCAGTGAATGGACATTAGGACTCCCTCTATTGTTTTGCTATTGTTGATAATGTTGCTTTAAACATCACGTGCTTGTACCCCACTGAACGTGCATTTTTTTGTCCTTTGGATAAATACCTAGGACTGCAATTGCCGGGTCCTAGGATTGTTCAGATTTTAGCTTTTGGAGGAATCTCCATACTCTTTTCCAAAGAGGCTGCAACAACCTACATGCCCACCGACAGTGCAGGAGGGCTCTGCTTTAAGCAGAACGTTACCTGCCTGCAATTCCCTAGGAGGAAATGGAAAACATGTGGGATAACCTGACTCACCGAGTGTCAGGCAAGCAGCCCCAGAAATTCACCCCAGAGTTCCTGACGCCAAGCCCCTTGAAGCCATCAGAATGCCTCTATCCAGG
Source organism: Meles meles (assembly GCF_922984935.1). NCBI lineage: Eukaryota > Metazoa > Chordata > Mammalia > Carnivora > Mustelidae > Meles > Meles meles. The sequence continues at coordinate 918,856 of NC_060069.1, forward strand.
GGAATTCCCAAAGACTCTCCTTCTGACTTCACCACCCATGAAACTGCAGAGAAAATACGTCTGTCCAACTATCTAGATGGTACATTTAGTGAAACTAGAAGGTCAAGCTTCCCTTTTAAATCATCCAAGCCTCCTCAGAATTATTTTGAATGTTCCCTCTGCCCTCACTGGAACTCTTCCGATTGGATACATTAGGATACATCACCTTTGACAAAGGAAAATACATCATCCAAGTCACTATCTGACCTCACACAGCCACATAACTCTAGATGCCTGCCATTCCACCACAGCCTAGACCCAATGGAATAAACAATGTTAGATGAAGGAACACATTCTATATTCAAAACACATACCAAGTCAATCCCATCTGTGATTCATGAACTGGCATGAGTCTCCTAATGCAGCTCACAACTCACAGGTCTCAAACCACAATGGCACTGTCCCTCCAGACTAGAGACCCCTGAGACAGACCAGAGGATTACGCTTGCCACGCAGCATGAGACCATGACTTTTGGAGCTGCACAAAACCCTCAGAGCAGGAAAAATACTGCATGCCTCCTGAGGCCACCACCACTTTCAGAGCCCTCACAGGCCACAAAACCAGTGCCTGGTGTTCACTCTGACCCCCATCCTCAACTGTGCCCTCATCAGTGTGGGCTCTCAGGGACCCGTGCTGGCCCAGTCCATGGTCACGGGTGGCTGCTACATGAACCTAGACACAAAGAATTCCAAACACTAGGAGCATGCGTGACCACAATCGCTCTGCTATGACGGCCAATTCTCACAAAATTTCTGTCCAGATCAACATCGTTTGGGCAGAAATCTCATTTGAATTGGCCAGAAACCTCCTTTGAACTCACATGCAGAAGTGGGAGCCCTCAGAGAAGCTGGCTGGATCTGGGCCATTGTCCTGAGGGGTCGCAGCCCAAACCTCACCAGAAAGAGTTCTAAACTCTAGATGCACAAGTGCTCAGAATTGCCTCAGAACACTGGCAATCCTGGCCTCTACTCGGTCCCCTGCGTGGCCAGCCTCAGCACTGGCAGAAAGGGTGTGCCCTGCCCCTAGGACCTAAACCTAACCCTAGGTTGGGTGTTCAGGCTTACATCCCCAGAGACCTGGCCCCAATCCCTCCAGATTGGGAACCCCAGAGCTGCACCCCAGGACTCCACTCCCACAAAGGAGGAAACAGTACTGTTCTGAGCTGCAGAAAACCCTCAGATGGGGAGAAACCTTCATAAACTCCTGAGGCCACCCCACCTTCAGCACCCAAACGGGCCACAAATAGGGAGCCTCATTCTCAGCCTGAGACCCTCCCTCAACTCTACCCCCAGAAATCTCCCATCTGATGGGGCGCTCAGGGGAGCAGTGTTGGACCAGTCCAAGTTCCTGGATGGTCGCAACATGCACCTAGGGAGAAAGCACTCTAAACAGCGGGGGTGAGTGCATCCCAAATTGCTGCCCAATGCCAGCCAATTTTCATGAGCTTCTTGCCCAGCTCAATATCCATTTGGGCATAAAGTTCATGAGAATTGGCCAGAAAATCCCCGAGTGAAATGGCTTCTGGCAGCACGGACCTGCAGGGCAGCCACCTGGGCCTGGCACATGATCTCAAGTGGTCGCGGCCCAAACCCCATAAGAAAGCAGTCTAAAATCCAGGTGCAAACATGGCCAAACCCTCACTCTACTCAACCCCCTGGAGTGCTGTCTCAGCAATTTCAGATCAGGCTGCCATGTCCCATACCCTATCCCTAACCCTAGGTTGGGTTTTCAGGCTTCCATCTGCAGGGCCCTATCCCCCAAGGCCTCCAGATTGAGGACCCCAGAGCCACACCCCAGGAATCCACCTGCTACCCAGATGGAAGCTGTGCCATTGGAGCTGCACCCAACCCTCTGAGCAGGAGAAAACTGCATGCCTCCCGAGGCCATGCCCACCTTCAGTAGCCGCCACAGTCACCAACCCAGAGACTGAGGCACTGCATGATGCCCTCTCTCAACTCAGCCCACCGGGGAGCCCGCATCAGCACCAGCAGATCTGGCCTGCCATGCCCTTAGGCCCTAACCCTAAACTTTGTTTGGGTTTCAGGATTCCACCCTAAAGGCCAGGCCCCAAAGCCCCCCAGATTAAGGACCTCTGAGTAACACCCCAGAATTCAGCCCACAAAGTGGTTGCAAACCAGACCATCTGGAGCTGTGCCGAACTCTCGGAGTGAGAGAAATCTGCAAGCCCTCGTAAAGCCAACGCCACTTTCGGTGGCCCCCCGGCCACAAAAACGGACTCTGAAGCAATGACTGACAAATCCTCAACTTGACCCTGAGCAGAACATGCCTCAGAAATGTCAGATCAGGCCTGCCATGCCCCTAGGCCCTAAGCCTAAACCTAGTTGAGGTGTTCAGGCTATCATGCCCAAAGGCCTGGCCCGCAACCCAGCCAGATTGGGGACCCTGGAAACTCACACCAGAATTCTACCTCCCACTGAGGGCACAACTCTGCTGCTTGGAGCTGCACAGAGCCCTCAGAAGGGGAGAAACCTGCACGAACCACTGAGGCCAGCCCAGCTATTGTGGAACCCCTGGACACAAACCTGGAATCTGACAGACCTCCAGATATGTGTCCTCAACTCAGCCCACCAGGGAACCTGCCTCAGCACCGGCAGGTAGAACCTGCCATGCCCCTAGGCCCTAACCCTAATCCTAGTTTTGGATTTGGGGCTTCCATCCCAAAAGATCTGGCCCCCAAACCAGCCTAATTAAGGACCCCTGAATGATCCCCCAGGATTCAGCCTCCCATGTGGTAGGAAGCTGTGCCATTTGAAGCTGCACGGAACCCTCAGAGAGGGAGAAACCTGCATACCCCGCCAAAGTGACCCCCACCCCACTATCTGCAGGCCCCCTGGCCGCAAACCCAGATTCTGAGGCACCACCTGACATGTGCCCTCAACTCAGCCCCAAGGGGATCATGCATCCATGCTGGCAGATCGGGTCTGCCATGCCCCTAGGTCCTAAACCTAACCCAGATTCTGAGGCACCACCTGACATGTGCCCTCAACTCAGCCCCAAGGGGATCATGCATCCATGCTGGCAGATCGGGTCTGCCATGCCCCTAGGTCCTAACCCTAACCCTAGGTGGGGTGTACAGGCTTCCGTGCACAGAGGCCTGGTCCTTAAGTCCGCCAGATTGAGGATGCCTGATACTCATGCTGGGAATCTGCCTGCCACGCAGGGCACCGCTGTGCTGTTTGGAGCTGCGCTGAACCCTCAGAGCTGGAGAAACTTCCATGCACCCCTGAAGTCACCCCCAGGTTATGCGAACGTCTGGACACACACCCAGAGGCTAATGCCCCGTCTGACACCCGAACTCAACTCAGCGCACCAGGGCACCTGCCTCATCACTGGCATATCAAGTCTACCATGGCCCTAGGCCTTAACCCTATCCCTAATTTCGGTTTTCAGGTATCATCCCCAAGAGTCCTGACCCCAAGACCCCAAGATTAAAGACTCCTGAGTGACACCCCAGAACTCTGTCCACCATGCAGGAGGAAACCATGCTGTTTGGAGCTGTGTCGAATCCTCAGAGCGGGAGAAAACTGCATGGTTCACCTGAGGCTATCCCCCACCCTCTGCGCACTATTGGGCCACAAATGCGGAGGCTGGCACTCAGCCTGCCTACCACCCAGGAGGAAACTGTGCCATTTGAAGCTGAGTAGAACACTCAGAGTGGGAGAAACTGCATGCCTCCCTGAGCACAACCCCCTCCTTCAGCGGTCCCCTGGCCACAAACCTGGACCCTCTCATGCCACCGGAACTATGCCCTCAATTCAGCCCCCTGCGATCCCTTCTCAATGCCAGCAAATTGGGCCTGCCATGCCCCTGACCCTAACCTTAACCCTAGGTTGCATTTTCAGTTTTCATCCCCAGTGGCTGGTCCCCCAATTCCTCCATATTTGGACCCCTGTGCACAACCCAGTACTCTGTCTGCCAGCCAGGAGGAAACTGTTCTGTTTGGAGCTGCATAGAACCCTCGGAATGGGAGAAATCTTCATGTTCCCTGAAGCCACCTCCACCTTCGGCCACCCCCCAGGGACAAACCCAGATCGTAATGCACCACCTGACCATGGCCCTCAACTCAGTACCCCAGACATCTAGCCTCAGCACCAGCAGATCAGGCCAGCCATGCCCCTGTGCTCTTTTCCAAGCCCTAGGTTGTGTTTTCAGTCTTCTGTCCTCTGATGATTGACACCAAAGCTCCGCTGATGGGTTACACTTGAACTGTACCAGAATATTACGTGGCCCCCTGAGGCTATCCCCCTTTCAGCACCACCGTTCACACCTGGATCTTAACACTCACACTGACCCACGTCCTCAACTCTGCTCCCCAGGTCACTCCTCTCAGGGTGGCATATTGAGACTGGCATGACCCTCAGCATTAACCAAAACTTAGGTACATTTTCTGTCTTGTGTCCCAAGAATACAGGTACCAAAGCCCCACATATGTGGGACCCCTGAGAAATGCCAGAGGACTCTGTCTTCAACCCAGAAGGAAACAGTAGAATTGGAACACTGCCAAGGACTGAGAGCAGGAGAAATCTGCCTTTCCCCAACATGGCCACCAAGGAGCCTGACTCAGACTGACCCATGTTCTCTACTCAGTCCCCGTGAGAGCTCTGCACAGCACCAGCAAATCAGGCCTGTCATGTTGCTGGGACCTGGCCCTAACCCTAGGTTGGGGTTTCATGCTCTGTCCCCAGAGGACTGGCACCCAAGTCCCACGGATGGGGACACCTGAGCAAGATTTGAGATCTCTGCCTGCCGCCCAGAAGGATACCATGCCATTTGGAACTCTGCAAAGGATTCTGAGCAGGAGAAATCTGCCATGCACCACTGAGTTCACCCAGAGTCAGCAGCTGGACACAAGCCTGAACCTGACACTTACTCTATCCATCCCTCTGTACTCAGCCCTCTGGATAGCTTGCCACACCACCATCAGATTAGGCCTGCCATGCTCCTAACCCCTAACTGAAGCTTAGTTTGTGTTCTGAGCATTCAGTTCCTAGGGGCCTGGCTCCCTACCCCACGGACTGGGGTCACCTTAGCCATACCACAGGACTCATCCTAACACACAGGAGGAAAGCGTGCCATGTAGACCTCTAGAAAGTATTCAAAGCAGGATAAAGGGCCTGCCCATCTGAGGCTATACCAGCAAACACCCAATTTCAGTGGCCTCTAGGGCACAAACCCTGTGCCTGACCAGAACCAGAACACTCATCCTTAATTCCAGCCTGTAGGAACCATACACACTGTCAGCTGTTTGGGCCTGCAATATCCCTTGGCCCTAACTCTATCCCTAGCTTGGGTTCTCATGTATCCGTCCCTTAAGGGTGGGCTCCAAAGCCCTAGGATTTGGGGATGCCTGAGCAATACCACAGGACTCAGCCTCACACCCAGATGGAAATCTTTCCATAATGGACTCCAGTAAGTAAATAGGTCAGTATAAATATGAAGGCCAATCTGTTTCCATCGCAGTGAACTCCCACATTCAAGGGCTCATGGACTGAAATCCTGAGCCGGACACTCACCCTGACCCAGACTGGGGACTCTAGAGATACACCACAAGACTCTGCCATCCCTTCAGGAGGAAACTGTGCCCTGTTAAGAACACAAATCCCCTGGAACAGCAGAAACATGCATGGCCCCCAATGTCACCCAAGTTTCAGAGTTCCACCCTGGATACTAATGTCCATTACACACTCAGTCTGAGACCTGCCCTCCACTCAGGAAACCCTGGTACC